>NC_064825.1:106976538-107576676 GCF_024166365.1 Elephas maximus indicus | reverse complement strand
TCTGAGGGCTGGCTGCTCCACCCACTCCATCTAGCCACCCATGACAGGCATATGAAAACAAGTGGTGCCTCCTAGTCCCTCCAGCCAACAGCACTGAATTCCCAAGAACAGGCTGCAATACCCCTGCCCCCCCCCCACTGCCCACATTGACATATGCCTATACCTACACCTACGTCTTTTTCTATATCTATACCTACATCTACATTTACATCTATATCTATATCAGTTCTCAACTTCTTCCTTAGTGATATTTTGGGCTAGAAATTTTATCATCATGTGGAGTTACCCTGTATATAGTAGAATGTTTAGTAACATCCCAGGTTTCCATTAGATACCAGTAGTACTCATCTCCTACTTGTGACATCCAAAGTGTCCCAGGCATTGATAAATGTTCTTTCAGGAGCAGATATTCCCCAAATGATACCTAGTTAGCTTTCTCTTTCTCTCCCTATTCTCTCCCTTTCTGTCTCCCTGTGCCTCTGTCTTTACGTACCTGTGCTTTATTTGTGGGAGGTGGGTTTGCTTTCAAATATCTACATTGGAAAGTTTGTATTTACCTTATTCATTTAGCATATTGCCTTTGTACACTAAAAATCTACCAGATGATACCACATAAAGCCTAATGACTATGCTGATGTCTCTCCAGAATAGGTTTCCTGATAGACCTAGATGGGCAAACACAATCTAACAGTGCTGAATGAATTCATTCTGACGGGAACCACAGACCGCCCTGAGCTGCAGGTGCCATTGTTCGGGCTGTTCCTCATCATCTACATGATCTCAGTGGTGGGTAACTTGGGCATCATCATCCTCACTAAGATGGACTCAGAGCTACAAACTCCCATGTACTTTTTTCTCAGACACCTGGCTATCACTGATCTTGGTTATTCAACAGCCGTGGGACCCAAAATGCTAGTAGATTTTGTTGTGGATGAAAATAAAATCTCCTATTATTTTTGTGCTATACAGCTAGCTTTCTTTCTCATGTGCATCATTAGTGAATTTTTCATTCTGTCAACAATGTCTTATGATCGCTATGTGGCCATCTGTCACCCACTGCTCTACACAGTCATCATGTCACAAAGGGTGCGTTGGGTGCTGGTGGCAATTCCCTATCTGTACAGCACATTTGTTTCTCTTCTGGTCACCATAAAGATTTTTAATTTATCCTTCTGTGGCTACAATATCATCAGTCTTTTCTACTGTGACTGTCTCCCCTTAGTATCTTTGCTCTGCTCAAACACACATGAAATTGAATTGATCATTCTCATCACAGCATCTATTGATTTGATTTCATCCCTTCTAATAGTTCTTGTTTCTTATCTGCTTCTTTTTGTAGCCATTCTGAGGATAAACTCAGCTGAGGGCAGGCACAAGGCCTTCTCCACTTGTGGATCCCACCTGACTGTGGTGGTAGTGTTCTATGGGACTTTAATCTTTATGTATGTGCAGCCCAAGTCCAGTCATTCCTTTGACGGTGATAAAGTGGCTTCCATATTTTACGTCCTGGTTATTCCCATGTTGAATCCCTTGATTTATAGTTTGAGGAACAAAGATGTGAAATATGCCCTATGTAACACATGGAAAATATATGCAATATCTTTTCTACAGTTTGACACATCATATGGTTCATATAAATTAAGTCATGGGCTTCAAGTCTCGTCTGTATGCCTCCATAAGTTACAATGAGCACAGATACATCCCACATGTATTGATAAATTTCCTTCTATGTGTCCGTCACTCTTCTAAATGCATTGATGAAGAAAAGAGTAAACAAAAGACTAAAAATGTTTTCCTTCCTTGAAGGGAAGAAGTGGACCACAAACAATAATTAGGTAAATTTTATAGTACAGAAGAATGTGTTGGGGTCCTGTTGGCACAGTGGTTAAAGCGTTTGGCTGCTAACTGAAAGGTCACCAGTTCGAACCCACCAGCCCTTCTATGGGAGAAAGCTGTGGCAGTTGGCTTCCACAAGGATTTACAGCCTTGAAAACCTTATGGGGCAATTCTAGGGTTTTTTTTTTTTTTAGGAGTCAGAATCTACTGGACAGCAGTGCATTTTTTTTTTTTTCTTTAAAGAATGTGTTATATATTTGGCTATAAACAAAAGCCTTTGTCATTGAGTAGATTCTGA
Organism: Elephas maximus indicus; assembly: GCF_024166365.1. NCBI lineage: Eukaryota > Metazoa > Chordata > Mammalia > Proboscidea > Elephantidae > Elephas > Elephas maximus. Next base: position 107,574,542 of record NC_064825.1, on the reverse strand, counting down.
GTCATAGCAACCTTATAGGACAGGGTAGAGCTGTTGCATAGGGTTTCCAAGGAACAGCTGGTGGATTTGAACTGCTGACCTTTTGGTCAACAGCCAAGCTCTTAACCAGTACACCACCAGGGCTCCAGGAGAATGTGTTGGGAACTACGAAATCAGGCAAAGAGGTTAGGTATGCTGAGTGGGAGTGGAAAAAAGTACCAGGTACAAAAGAGGAATTACAATGATTCTGGTAATATTTTCCCTATTAGAATAAACTTTGCAGAGCCAGTTCTTGCGTTTTTGTATCTGTGGTTGTGTAAGCCCTTGCCTTTTCATAGTTCCTGAGGGGGTACTGGATTCAGGCCAGGGTGTGAGGAGTCTCAGTACAGTGTGATAATTTGAAGTACTTAATTATTTGAATTTGCTCAAATGTCCCCATTCCAGACCTTGGGTAAGTTCCTATTCTTTTCCTATTAAGGCCTTTACTTTCACACGCCAATCTGTCAGCATACCTTGCAATTTAGCAATCCACAGGTTCAGCTCTGCATCTGACTTTGTTTTAATCGACCCATTTTGCCTAGATCTAAGTGGGAAAGAAATTCCAAACCTGGGAGCAACTCCGGATCATCACAAGAAATTGATATTAATTGGTGTATAGATCAGAATGTATACCAATTACGATAAATTTCTTGAGGTCATCCAGAGTTGCTCCCATATTTTAAATGCCTTCCCCACTTGCCCTTCTTATTTAATAATTATCTTTTCTGTTTCACGGGTTGTTTTCTTATCTATATGAACAATTTTTAAAGGTTTCTTCAATTATTTTTTCTGTATTTCTTTGGGTAACAAGATATTCTCTGATGAGTTAAGTTTGCTACTTACTGAAGAAGAACAAAGACCACAGCCTCAGTGTGGATTACACTTCAAAATAAAGAAAACAAAAATCCTCATAACTGGACCAATAAGCAACATCACGATGAATGGAGAAAAGATTGACGTTGCCAAGGATCTCGTTTTACTTAGATCCGTAATCAACACCCATGGAAGCAGCAGTCAAGAAATCAAAAGTTGCTTTGTACTGGGCAAATATGCTGCAAAAGACCTCTTTAAAGTATTAAAAAGTGCAGATGTCACTTTAAGGACTAAGGTGTGCCTGATCCAAGCCCTGGTGTTCCAATTGTCTCATATGCACATGAAAGGTGGAGAATGGATAAGTAAGACCTAAGAAGAATTTGAATTGTGGTGTTGAGGAAGAATATTGACTGTACCATGGACTGTCAAAAGAACCAACAAATCTGTCTTGGGAAAAGTACATCCAGAATGCTCCTTAGAAACAAGGATAGAGAGACTTCGTCTCATGTACTTTGAACACGTTAATAGGAAGGACCAGTCCCTGGAGAAGGATACGAGGCTTGGGAAAGTATAGGGTCAACACAAAAGAGGAAGGTCATCAAAAAGATGGACTGACACAGTGGCTGCAACAATGGACTCAAGCATAACAATGATTGTGAGGAATATGCAAGACCTGGTAGTATTTTGTTTTGTTGTACATAGGGGTCACTACGAGTCAGAACAAACTCAGCAGTACCTAACTCCAACTAACAAAAATATCAAAATGGTACTTGCTCAAACTGATGAAGGACACCCTTGAACAACCTACAGCTAAAATCGCACATGCAATGAATTACTGAAAAAATTCTCAGTAAGACGAGGAATAAAATATATAAATCTACCCTAATCAAATCTGCCATTTTAGTGGGTGTAGCCTACACAAAAAGACAATGGAAATAAATAAATAGAATGCATCCAGATTGAAAAGGAATAAGTGAAACTCTTTTTATTGATAGATGACGTGAACGTTTATGTATAAAAATCTAACAGAGTCAGTGATGAAAAAACAAAAACGTGATAGGGTTATACAATTAAAAAGTTAACTTATCATTTCTTTGTGAATTTACTTTCTGCTTATTGGTTTATTAAAAAAATAAAATAAAAAGCCTACTTGGATTTTAAGTGGGGTTGCATTGACTCTATAAATACATTTGGGGGTTTCTTAGATATAACACTGGTAATGGATTCAATTGTGTCCCCTAAAATATGTTTCAATTTGGCTAGGCCACAATTCCCGATATCAGGTCTTTGTCCCACATTTTGTGACCTGATGTTATTATTCTATGTGTTGTAAATCCTGACCTCTAGTATGTTGATGAGGCAGGATTACAGTCAGTTATGTTAATGAAGAAGGACTCCACCTACAGGGTTAGGTTGTATTTTGAGTGAATTTCTTTTGAGATATAGAAGAGAAGTGGGCAGAGAGGAATGGGACCTCATGCCACCAAGAAAGAAACACTGGGAGTGGAGCATGTTCTTTGGACCCTGGGTCCAGGAGCTAAGAAGTTAATAGATCAGAGGAGGATTGATGACAAGGACTTTTCCCCAGAGGCAACAGAAAAAGAAAGCCTACTCCTGAAGCTGGAGCCCTGAGTTCAGATTTCTAGCCTCCTAAACTTTGAGATGAGTCAGAATCTGCTCAACAGCAAAAGATAAATGGTGAGAGAATAAACTTCTGTTTGTTAAAGACATCCACTTGTATTTCTGCTACAGTAGCACTAGATAATAAAGTCAAACGCTGAGAACAAAATCCACAAAAAAGTTTGACCACATCAAATTTTAAAACTTCTGCTCTTCAAAAGAAACTTATATAAAAAATAAAGGGTGGGGATGGAAAACCCAAATTGACAATGGATAAGTGGTAACTTTGGTGAAGGGTAAGACAGTATACAATATTGGGGAAGCCAGCACAACTTGTACAAAGCAAGATCATGGAAGCTCCACAGACACAATCAAACTCCCAGAGGGACTGAGTTACTGGGATGAGAGCTGTGGGGCCCATGGTCTTGGAGAACATCTAGCTCAATAGGCATAATATAGTTTATAAAGAAAATGTCCTACATTCTACTTTGGTGAGTAGTGTCTGGGGTCTTAAAAGCTTGTACGCGGCCATCTAAGACTCTCCACTGGTCTCACCCTGTCAGGAAAAAGGGAGGATGAAGAAAACTAAAGACACAAGGGAAAGATTAGTCCAAAGGACTAATGGGCCACAACTACCACAGCCTCCACCAGAGTCCAGTAAAACCAAATGGTGCCTGGGTACTACCACAGACTGCACTGACAGGAATCACAATAGAAGGTCCCAGACAGAGCTGGAGAAAAAGGTAGAACAAAATTTTAATTCACAAAAATAGACCAAACTTACTGGCCTGACAGAGATTAGAGAACTCCTGAGAGTATGGCCCCAGGACACCCTTTCAGCTCAGTAATGAAATCACTCCTGAGGTTTACATTTCAGCCAAGAATTGTATATATTCATAAAACAAAATGAGACTAAGGGGTCACACCAGCCCAGGGGCAGCTACTGGAAGGCTAGAGGGGACAGGAAAGCTGGTAATAGGGAATGAAACTTTGAGAAGGGAGAGTGTTGACATGTCGTCTGGTTGGTAACCAATGTCACAAAACAGTATGTGTACTAACTGTTTAATGAGAAGCTAGTTTGTTCTGTAAACCTTCATTTAAACATAATTTAAAAAATCAGTTATATTTTGGAGATAATATTTTTAAATGATATATTTTATAAATGACTTGTGCCCATAGTATATACAGAGGTCTCAAAAAAGAAAGAAACTGAAAAAATAGTCACAAAAATGAGGAATAACTTATCCAAAGAAAATATGCTGCTGGCAAATAAGCATGTAAAAATGCTCAGCACCATTATTAATTAATGAATTTCAAGTTAAAATATTAATGACATACCTCTTGGCATCTATTAGGATATCAGGTGTTTAGTATGTGGAGAAACCAGAACATTCATAAACTGCTAGTGGAAAATTAACCAACCCAAATCCAAACCCAGTCCTGTCGAGTCGATTCCGACACATAGCGACCCTACAGGACTGAGTAGAACTGCCCCATAGAGTTTCCAAGGAGCACCTGGAGGATTTGAACTGCCAACCCTTTGCTTAGCAGCTGTAGCGCTTAAGCACTTATGCCACCAGGGTTTCCTAGTGGAAAATTAAAATGGTATAAATACTTTAAAAAATAATTTGTTGTAAGCTTCAAGGTCTTAAAAAGCTAACCATAGTTTTACCATAAAATTTAGCCATTTTATTCACGTATATCTACCGAAGAGAAATGACACCATTCTTCCTTTAAAGTCTTGTGTACAAATGTCCATAGCAACTTTATTTGTAATAGTCAATAAGTACAATCAACCCAACTGTACATCTACTTGAGAATGAATAAATAAATTTTAGTATAACCAAGGAAATGAATACCGCTCAACAATAAAAAATGCTGAATTACTGGTACATGCAAATATACCGAAACCAAAAACCCTGGTGGCGTAGAGGTTAAGTGCTAAGGCTGCTAACCAAACGGTGGGCAGTTAAAATCCACCAGGTGCTCCTTGGAAACTATGGGGCAGTTCTACTCTGTCCTATAGGGTCACTACGAGTTGGAATCGACTCGATGGCTGTGGATGTGTGTGGTGTGCAATTATATCAATGACAAGTACAAACCAATTAATTGGACTCTGTCAAAATTAAAACAACCTGCTCTGAGACAGAGAAATCAAAACTTATGTTCATACAACCACCCTTACACAAATTAATAGATAAGTGGTAACTTTGGAGAAGGGTAAAACAGTACACAATAATGGGGAAGTCATCACAACTTGACTAGGACAAAGTCATAGAAGCTTCACAGACACATTCAAATGCCATCAGAGACTGAACTACTGGGCTGAGGGCTGAGGACGATGGTCTCGGGGGACATCTAGCTCAACTGGCATAACATAGTCTATATAGAGAATGCTCTACATTCAACTGTGGTGTGTAGAGACTAGGGTCTTAAAAGTCTGTGAGAGGCCATCTAAGATAAATCTACTGGTCCCATCCTGGCTGGAGCAAAGGAGAATGAAGAAGACCAAACACACAAGGGAAAGATCAGTCCAAAGGACTAATGGACCACAACTACCACAACTTCCATCAGGCTGAGCCCAGAACAACTAGAGAGAGCCCGGGTTCCCAGTATAGAGTGCTCTGGCAGGGATCACAGTAGAGGGTCCCAGACAGAGCGGGAGAAAAATGTAGAACCAAACTCGAATTCACACACACACGCAGACTAGGCTTGCTGGTCTGACAGAGGCTGGAGAAACTCCAAAAGCGTGGTCCTGGACATCCTTTTAACTCAGCACTGAAGTCAGTCCTGTGGTTCACCTTTCAGTCAAAGATTCATCAGCCCTATAAGAAAGAACAACACACTTAAGGGACACACTTCATAGTTTAATCATGTATTCGAAACTAATGAGCACACCACCCCAAATGCAAAGTAGAGAAAGCAGGAAGTGATAGGAAAACTGGACAAACGGAAGCAGAGAACCTAGGTGAAGGAGGGGAGAGTGTTGACAGATCACAGATTTGGCAACCAATGTCACAAAACAATTTGTGTATTACCTGTTCAATACGAAACTAATTTGCTCTTTAAACTTTCACCAAATCACACACACACACAAAAAGAAAACCCATCAGTGAATGGTTAAGCAAATTGAAGTAAATTCATACATGAAATAAAACTCAGTAATAAAAGGAACCAATTATTGATGCTTGCACAGTGTTGATGGACTTCAAGAGAATCATGTGAATGAAAAAAGTCCATCACAAAAGGTTGGTGTTGTTACCTGCCATTGAGTTGACTCCAACTTACGGCAACCTTATGGAAAACAGAACAAAACTTTGCCTGGCTCTGTGCTATCCTCACAATGATTGGTATGTTTGAGTCAATTGCTGCAGCCACTGTGTCAGTCCATCTCATGAAGGGCCTCCCTCATCCTTTTTGGCCCTCTACTTCACCAAATATGATGTCCTACTCCAGAAAATGATCTTTCCTGATGACATACCCAAAGCAAGAAAGTTGGACAAAGTTCTGTTGGAGGGAACAGAATATCTACCATCAAAGAATTTTTGTTTTGTTAGGCACAGTTGAGTCAATTGTGACTCATAGTGACCTATAGGGCAGAGTAGAAATGCCCAGTAGGGCTGCTTAGGTTGTAACCTTTATGGGTGCAGATGGATAGGTCTTTTTTTCTCGGAACGGCTTGTGGGTTCAAACTGCCAACTTTTCGTTTAGCAGTGAGTGTTTAAACATTGCACTACCAAAAAAAATAAAAAAGCCCCTTCAATTAAACAATGTTGTTGTTGCTGTTAGGTGCCATCAAGTCCATTCCTACTCATACAGACCTTATGTACAACAGAAAGAAACACTGCCCAGTCCTGTACCATCCTTACAATAGTTGTTATGTTTGAGCTCATTGTTGCAGCCACTGTGTCAATCCATCTCGTTGAGGGTCTTCCTCTTTTTCACTGACCCTCTATTTTACCAAGCCTGACATCCTTTTCTAGGGACTGATCCTTCCTAATAACATGTCCAGAGTATGTGAGACATAGTCTCACCATCCTTGCTTCTAAGGAGCATTCTCCAAGACAGATTTATCCATTCTTTTGGCAGTCCATTGTATATTCAATATCTTTGCCAACACCATATTAAAGAACAGGTGAAAAAAGTATGTGTGTGTGTATATATATATATACCATCATACATTATGAATAAGAAAAAAAGTTGTGAATGAATACATGACTAATATTTAAAATGACAAAATGCATCAAAAGGATTTATAGTATAATAATTACATATTCATAATAAAACACACACAAAATATCACACTGCACAAGGTGTGATGGTTAAGGTTGTGTGTCAACTTGGCTGGGCCATGATTCTCAGTGATTTGGCAGGTCTGTGATATTGTTATCACTTCCATGATGAGATTTGATATAATCTGGTCACCTCCATGATGGAATCTGCTGTGAGTGGTCAATCAGTTGAAAGGAAGTTTCCTTGAACTTGTGGCGTGCATTGAATATAAGTACATTCTTGATTCTTGCAAGGCTTGTGGGCCTTTGCTTGCTCTGGATCCTGCAGCTGTCTCCCATTCATCTGACCTCTGGTTTTGGAAACTTTAGCTAGCAACTTGCCTGCAGTCTTGCCTGCTGATCTTGGGATTTGTTGATCTTCCCAGACTGTGTGCAAGGGCCCTGCTCTGTGACCTGTAGGTCTTGGCTTAGCCAGCTCCTGGACGTCATTGCTCCATATTCCCTCCTAAGATTCTATTTTTATATTCAAAAAGTTTGTAATAAGGAAAAAAATTAAATTTTAGACACGCTAAGATTGTCTTTAAAAAAAAAAAATACAAATGGGTTTTAGGTTAGGACCCTACAAGGTGGGTTATAATGCATTTCCATGGAAAACATATGAAAAAATATCCTTTATAAAGAGGATATCAAAATGGAAACTGAAAACACACCCCATTTCCAATCAGTCCAAGTGGTTTGATTGGGAAATTCTATCCAGGGTTTAGGGACAAAGAATTAGCCAATTCTACACAAACTCTTCTACAAGACTGAAGAGAGGGCATATTTGCATTTTCTATATGAGGATACCAAGCACAGGCAAAGGCATTAAAAGTAAAGAAAACCAAAGAGTGCATACATGAAAATCTAAAGAAAAATTTTAGAAATTGACTCTGGTAATATGTAAAGATAATAGTACACCAAATTAGGTGTGCCCCAGGTATGCATGATAGTTTTACATTTAAAAAAAATCATATTCACCATAATTACAAATAAAAATAGGTGTAGAGAAACATTTTAAAAGTCCTAGTAATTATGATCAAACTTTGATCAAATTAGTATTAAAATGGAGCTTCCTCAAATGAAAAAGGGTGCCTTTGAATAAATAACCTACATTTACCATCACACACAGTGTGAAATATTAAATACATTCTCACTAAGACCAGGAACAAAACAAGCAAATCTACTCTTCCCAATATGTTCCATGTTTTAGTGGACATTCTAGGCAATATAATAAGGCAATAAAAAATTAAATCAATAAGTAGAAAGCATCCAGATTGGAAAAGAAGGCGGGAAATTTTATTTATTGATAGATGACATGATTTTTTGTGTAAAAAATATCTAATACAGCCTACAACACAGTTATAGAACTAAAAAAGTTAACTTGACATTTGTGACTTTACACTCAGCTTATTGGTTAATTAAAAAAAAAATCCTTTTGGATTTTAAGTGGCCTTTCATTGACGGTATAAATACATCTCAAGATTTCATAGATCTATAACACCAAAAGCAATATCCATAAAATGTCTGACCACATGAAATATTAAAACTAATTTAAAATTTAAAAGGCTGTAAAGACTTAAAAAAATATTTGTTTTAAGCTTCAGCGTCTTAAAAAGCTGAACATATTTTTACCATAAAACTTAACCAGGCTGGGGGCCAAGATGGCTGACTAGGTAGACGCTACCTCGGATCCCTCTTGCAACAAAGACTCGGAAAAACAAGTGAATCGATCACATACATGACAATCTATGAACCCTGAAAAACAAACAAAGATTTAAAGAGTTGACCTGAGTGACAGAGATGGAGAACGAACAACTACGGGGAAGCAGTGACTGTTTTCGGAGCCTGGAGCTAGCGTCCCAGTCAGGTAACCTTGGCGCCGATCTTTGGACTGGGCGCAGGGGAGCTGAACACTGCATCCTGTGACAGCGCAAACACGGGGCACAGCCCTACCCCCCTGAAGTGACCTCGGGAGGGGGCCCAGCCAGTCAGCGCGGGTGGCGCTGGGTGCGGCTGGTGGGAGGAGAAGTCGCCAGGAGGCAATGACCGGTTTTGGAGCCGGGAGTGAAGCGTCCCAGCCAGGGAACCTTGGCGCGGGGCTTTGGACTGGGCACAGGGGAGCTGAGCAGGACATCCTGTGAAGGTGCAAACACGGGGCGCAATCCTACCCCCCTGAATTGATCCCGGGAGGGGGCCCAGCCAGTCCGCGCGGGTAGCGCAGCAACACGGCTGGCAGGAGGAGAAGTCCCTGGGAGGCAGCAACTGGTTTTGGAGCCAGGAGTGCAGCGTCCCAGCTGGGGAACCTTGACGCTGGGCTTTGGACTGGCAGTGGAGGAACTGACCACGGCTTCTGCGAGCCTGACCCTTGGGGGCAATCCCTACCCAGCCAGCACATATAGGTGACACGCCCCTCGGGAATCTCAGATAAAATAGTCAGCCCAAGCAAGATAAGTAACTTTGTCTATATTCCGGGGTGCTACTCTCTCTTCTTTTTTTTTACTCTCTCCTGTTTTTCTGAAGCCTCCCCTCCCCTTCCAGGCAGCTTCATTAACATTGGAATTTCCTGAGCCAGAGGAAGAACTGCTCCGCGGCTTTTCTTTCCCCCTTTTTTTTTTGGTCTTTTCCTAACCCATTCTTCCGGCCTGAAAGAAGCAATCACAAAAAACCCAGGGCCCAAAAATCCTTCCCTAATTGGACTGAAAACACAGAACCAGCTCCAGCCAAGCATATGTGATCCATATTTCCAGCTTTCATCCCTACAGGGAACAAGGTGGCTATTATAATGCAAAGGCATTTCTGATAGGGATCTGACTACATTTTTTTTTTTTTAGCAGATTTACTGGAAAAACAAGTTTCCCAGATCTGATATCTCTGCGTATTCAACAGAGCCCTCACTGACTCACAACAGGGAACTGAGGGCTGAAGCTCCCCCCAGACCACTTAGCCTCCTGCCTTAAGGGTCTAAGGAGGGTGACACCTACCAATCTGTAGAGGTACTTGCATTGGGGGCCTAAGGTACAGCTGCAGTGCCCTCCCACCAAGGTGCTTTAGGAATAGAGACACACCCACCACACTGATACTTGGGGGAAGCCTGTCAGCATCCTGCCCCCCCCCCGGAGTGTGAACCCCAGCTGCTAATAGAATCTGGTGCACACAACTATCACCACTATTTCTCAAGGCGGATAGGTGACAGGGTGCATCACACACTTGATGATCCAAAATCAGATTCTACTCAAGAAGAGTGAATGGACTCAGGCATATATATCTGGTAACAGCCCAAACCACCTGGTAATAGGTCATAAGTAAGTCAAGGGCTACAACAATCAAGACAGCACAATCTAGTAGCCCATCCATGTATATTGAAAGAAAACAAAACAAGATAAGACTCAGTGAGCAAATATAGAATAAATCACTACAATATCTTAGTGATGGCTCGGAGACAGCAGTCGATATCAAACCACATAAAGAAGCAGACCATGACAGCTTCTACAACCCCCAAACAAAAGAATCAAAATATTTCCCAAATGAAGACACAATCCTGTAATTATCAGATGCAGAATATAAAAAACTAATTTACAGAATGCTTCAAGGTTTTTTTTTTTCAAGACATCAGGGATGACCTCAGAAATGAAATAAGGCAAACTGCAGAAAAAGCCAAGGAACACACTGATAAAACTGTTGAAGAACTCAAAAAGATTATTCAAGAACATACTGGAAAAATTAATAAGTTGCAAGAATCCATAGAGAGACAACATGTAGAAATCCAAAAGATTCACAATAAAATTACAGAATTAGACAATGCAATAGGAAGTCAGAGGAGCAGACTCGAGCAATTAGAATGCAGACTGGGAAATTTGGAGGACCAGGGAATTAACACCAACATAGCAGAAAAAAAAATCAGATAAAAGATTTAAAAAAATGAAGAAACCCTAAGAATCATGTGGGACTCTATCAAGAAGGATAACTTGTGTGTGATTGGAGTCCCAGAACAGGGAGGGAGGACAGAAAACACAGAGAGAATAGTTGAAGATCTGCTGGCAGAAAACTTCCCTGACATCATGAAAGACGAAAGGATATCTATCCAAGATGCTCATTGAACCCCATTTAAGAATGATCCAAAAAGTAAAACACCAAGACATATTATCATCAAACTTGCCAAAACCAAAGATAAAGAGAAAATTTGAAAAGCAGCCAGGGAGAAAAGAAAGCTTTCCTTCAAGGGAGAATCAATAAGAATAAGTTCAGACTACTCAGCAGAAACCATGCAGACAAGAAGGCAGTGGGGTGACATATACAGAGCACTGAAGGAGAAAAACTGTCAGCCAAGGATCATATATCCAGCAAAACTCTCTCTGAAATATGAAGGTGAAATTAAGTTATTTACAGATAAACACAAGCTTAAAGAATTTGCAAAAACCAAACCAAAGCTACAAGAAATACTAAAAGAAATTGTTTGGTCAGAAAACCAATAATATCAGATACCAGCACAACACAAGGTCACAGAACAGAACATCCTGATATCAACTCAAATAGGAAAATCACAAAACAAATTAATATTAATTAAAAAAAAATGCTCAAAACAGGGAATCATTGAAGTCAATACGTAAAAAATCACAATAATCAAAAAGAGGGACTAAATACAGGTGGCATAGAACTGCCATATGGAGAGGGATACAAGGCGATATAGGACAGTACAAGTTAGGTTTTTACTTAGAAAAATAAGGGTAAATATTAAGGTAACCACAAAGAGGTATAACAACTCCATAACTCAAAATAAAAACCAAGGAAAACATAACAACTCAGCAAAAATAAAGTCAAATACTACGAAAATGAGGATCACACAATTTACAAAGAAAATCGTCTCAGCACAAAAAAGTAAGTGGATAATTGAAATTGTCAACAACACACATAAAAAGGCATCAAAATGAAAACACTAAACACTTATCTATAATTACTCTGAATGTAAATAGACTAAATGCACCAATAAAGAGACAGAGAGTCTCAGACTGGATAAAGAAACACTATCCGTCTATATGCTGCCTACAAGAGACACACCTTAGACTTAGAGACACAAACAAACTAAAACTCAAAGGATGGAAAAAAATATATCAAGCAAACAATAAGCAAAAAAGAAGAGGTGTAGCAATATTAATTTCTGACAAAATAGACTTTAGACTTAAATCCACCACAAAGGATAAAGAAGGACACTACATAATGATAAAAGGGACAATTGACCAGGAAGATATAACCATATTAAATATTTATGCACCCAATGACAGGGCTAAAAGGTACATAAATCAAATTTTCACAGAACTGAAAAGTGAGATAGACACCTCCACAATTATAGTAGGAGACTTCAACACACCACTTTCGGGGAAGGACAGGACATCTAGTAAGAAGCTCAATAGAGACACGGAAGACCTAATTACAAAAATCAACCAACTTGACCTCATTGACTTGTACAGAACTCTCCACACAACTGCTGCAAAGTATACTTTTTTTTCTAACGCACATGGAACATTCTCTAGAATAGACCACATATTAGGTCATAAAACAACCTTTGCAGAATCCAAAACATCGAAATATTACAAAGCATCTTCCCAGACCACAAGGCCATAAAAGTGGAAATCCATAACAGAAAAATTAGGGAAAAGAAATCAAATACTTGGAAACTGAACAATACCCTTCTGAAAAAAGACTGGGTTATAGAAGACATTAAGGAGGGAATAAGGAAATTCATAGAATGCAACGAGAATGAAAATACTTCCTATCAAAACCTCTGAGATACAGCAAAAGCAGTGCTCAGAGGTCAATTTATATCAATAAATGCACACATACAAAAAGAAGAAAGAGCGAAAATCAGAGAACTGTCCCTACAACTTGAACAAGTAGAAAGTGAGCAACAAAAGAATCCATCAGGCACCAGAAGAAAACAAATAATAAAAATTAGAGCTGAACTAAATAAATTAGAGAACAGAAAAACAATTGAAAGAATTAACAAAGCCAAAAGCTGATTCTTTGAAAAAATTAACATAATTGATACACCATTGGCCAGACTGACTAAAGAAAAACAGGAAAGGAAACAAATAACCTGAATAAGAAACTAGAAGAACCACATCACAACAGACCCAACTGAAATTAAAACAATCATATCAGATTATTACGAAAAATTGTACTCTAACAAATTTGCAAACCTAGAAGAAATGCATGAATTCTTGGAAAAACACTACCTCCCTAAACTAACACAAATCAGAAGTAGAACAACTAAATAGACCCAAAACAAAAAAACAGATTGAAAGAGTAATCAAAAAACTCGCAACAAAAAAAACCCTGGCCCGGATGGCTTTACTGCAGAGTTCTACCAAACTTCCAGAGAAGAGTTAACACCACTACTACTAAAGGTATTTCAAAGCATAGAAAATGACGGAATAATACCTAACTCATTCTATGAAGCCACTATCTTCCTGATACCAAAACCAGGTAAAGACATCACAAAAAAAGAAAATTACAGACCTATATCCCTCATGAACATAGATGCAAAAATCCTCAATAAAATTCTACCCAATAGAATTCACCAATATATCAAAAAAACAATCCACCACGACCAAGTGGGATTTATACCAGGTATGCAAGGCTCGTTTAATATTAGAAAAACCATTAATGTAATGCACCATATAAATAAAACAAATGACAAAAACCACATGATCTTATCAATTGATGCAGAAAAGGCATTTGACAAAGTCCAACACCCATTTATGATACAAACTCTCACCAAAATAGGAATTGAAGGAAAATTCCTCAACCTACTAAAGGGCATCTATACAAAGCCAACAGCCAACATCACTCTAAATGGACAGAACCTGAAAGCATTTCCCTTGAGAACGGAAACCAGACAAGGATGCCCTTTATCACTTCTCTTATTCAACATTGTGCTAGAGGTCCTAGCCAGAGCAATTAGGCTAGACAAAGAAATAAAGGGCATCCGGATTGGCAAGGAGGAAGTAAAATTATCTCTATTTGCAGATGACATGATCTTATACACAGAAAACCCTAAGGAATCCTCCAGAAAACTACTGAAACTAATAGAAGAGTTTGGCAGAGTCTCAGGTTATAAGGTAAACATACAAAAATCAGTTGGATTCCTCTACATCAACAAAAAGAACATTGAAGAGGAAATCACCAAATCAATACCATTCACAGTAGCCCCCAAGAAGATAAAATACTTAGGAATAAATTTAACCAAAGATGTAAAAGACCTATGCAAAGAAAACTACAAAGCTCTACTACAAGAAATTAAAAAGGACATACTTAAGTGGAAAAACATAACTTTCTCATGGATAGGAAGACTTAACATAGTAAAAATGTCTATTCTACCAAAAGCCATCTATACATACAATGCACTTCCAATCCAAATTGCAATGTCATTTTTTAATGTGATAGAGAAACAAATCACCAACTTCATGTGGAAGGGAAAGAAACCTCGGATAAGTAAAGCATTACTGAAAAAGAAGAAAGTGGGAGGCCTCACTCTATCTGATTTCAGAAGCTATTATACAGCTACAGTAGTCAAAACAGCCTGCTACTGGTACAACAACAGGCACATAGACCAATGGAACAGAATTGAGAACCCAGACATAGATCCATCCGCATATGAGCAGCTGATATTTGACAAAGGCCCAGTGTCAGTTAATTGGGGAAAAGATAGTCTTTTTAACAAATGGTGCTGGCATAACTGGATATCCATCTTCAAAAAATTGAAACAGGACCCATACCTCATACCATGCACAAAAACTAACTCCAAGTGGATCAAAGACCTAACCATAAAGACTAAAATGATAAAGATCATGGAAGAAAAAATAGGGACAACATTAGGAGCCCTAATACAAGGCATAAACAGAATACAAAACATTACCAAAAATGATGAAGAGAAACCAGATAACTGGGAGCTCCTAAAAATCAAACACCTACGCTCATCTAAAGACTTCACCAAAAGAGTAAAAAGATTACCTACAGACTGGGAAAGAATTTTCAGCTATGACATCTCAGACCAGCGCCTGATCTCTAAAATCTATATGATTCTGTCAAAACTCAACCACAAAAAGACAAACAACCCAATCAAGAAGTGGGCAAAGGATATGAACATGCACTTCACTAAAGAAGATATTCGGGCAGCTGACAGATACATGAGAAAATGCTCTCGATCATTAGCCATTAGAGAAATGCAAATTAAAACTACGATGAGATTCCATCTCACTCCAACAAGTCTGGCATTAATCCAAAAAACAGAAAATAATAAATGTTAGAGAGGCTGCGGAGAGATTGGAACTCTTATACACTGCTGGTGGGAATGTAAAATGGTACAACCACTTTGGAAATCTATCTAGCGTTATCTTAAACAGTTAGAAATAGAACTACCATACAACCCAGAAATCCCACTCCTCGGAATATACCCTAGAGAAATAAGAGCCTTCACACAAACAGATATATGCACACCCATGTTTATTGCAGCTCTGTTTACAATAGCAAAAAGCTGGAAGCAACCAAGGTGTCCATCAACGGATGAATGGGTAAATAAATTGTGGTATATTCACACAATGGAATACTATGCATCGATAAAGAACAGTGACGAATCTGTGAAACATTTCATAACATGGAGGAACCTGGAAGGCATTATGCTGAGCGAAATGAGTCAGAGGCAAAAGGACAAATATTGTATAAGACCACTATTATAAGATCTTGAAAAATAGTATAAACAGAGAAGAACACATACTTGTGTGGTTACAAGGGGAGGAGGGAGGGAAGGAGGGAGAGAGTTTTTTACTGATTAATTAGTAGATAAGAACTGCTTTAGGTGAAGGGAAGGACAATACTCAATACATGGAAGGTCAGCTCAACTGGACTGGACCTAAAGCAAAGAAGTTTCCGGGATAAACTGAATGCTTCAAAGGTCAGTGGAGCAAGGGCGGGGGTTTGGGGACCATGGTTAAATGAGACTTCTAAGTCAATTGGCAAAATAATTCTATTACGAAAGCATTCTGCATCCCACTTTGAAATGTGGCATCTGGGGTCTTAAATGCTAACAATCGGCCATCTAAGATGCATCAATTGGTCTCAACCCACCTGGAGCAAAGGAGAATGAAGAACACCAAGGTCACAGGATAACTAAGAGCCCAAGAGACGGAAAGGGCCACGTGAACCAGAGACCTACATCATCCTGAGACCAGAAGAACTAGATGGTGCCCAGCCACAACCGATGACTGCCCTGACAGGGAGCACAACAGAGAACCCCTGAGGGAGCAGGAGATCAGTGCGATGCAGACCCCAAATTCTCACGAAAAGACCATACTTAATGGTCTGACTGTGACTAGAGGAATCCCGGCGGTCATGGTCCCCAAACCTTCTGTAGGCCCAGGACAGGAACCATTCCCGAAGATGCTGATGAAGAGTGAGCTATTTGTATCAGGTGGACACTTGAGACTGTGTTGGCATCTCCTGTCTGGAGGGGGGATGGGAGGATAGAGGGAGTTGGAAGCTGGCAAAATTGTCACAAAAGGAGAGACTGGAAGGGCTGACTGATTAGGAGGAGAGAAATTGGGAGTAGGGTGTAAGGTGTATATAAACTTATATGTGACAGTTTGACATGATTTGTAAACGTTCACTTGAAGCTCAATAAAAGTTAATAAAAAAAAAAAAAGCTTAACCAGTTTTCTCATATCTACCCAAGACAAATACAGAATTTTTTCTTATAAATACATGTATATGAATGTCGATAAAACTTTATCTGGAATACTCAAAAACTAGAATCAGACCAAATGTTCCCCTGCTTGAGAATGGATAAATACATTGTGATATATTCAAGCAAGGTAATAATAGCACTCAATAATAAAAACTAATGAATTAGTGGTACATATAGTTTTTTTTTTAAAGTTTGTTATGCAAATATATAGATGAAAAGTAGAAATTGATACATTGGACTTTGTCAAAATGAAAACTACCCTCGCTTAAACATTTATCCCACAGAAATGAAAAATTATGTTCATTACAAAAACCCTTACACAAATGTTCACAGAAACATTATTTATAATAGCTAAAATGTATAACGACCCCTTCTGAGTGAATAGGTAATCAAACTATACTAAATTCATACATGAAATAATACTCAGCAGTAAAAAAGAACAAATTACTGATGTATACAACAGCGCGGATGGACCTCAATAGCATCACGTGAAGTGAAAAAAGTCCATCACAAAAGCCTGCTGTTGTTACCTGCCATTGAGTGACTCCAACTCATGACGACTTTATGTAAAACAGAACAAAACGTTGCCTGGCCCTGTGCTGTCCTCACAATCATTGGTATGTATGAATCCATTGTTGCAGCCGCTGTGTCAATCCATATCTCATAGAGGCCTTCCTTCTTTGTTGTTGGCCCTCTACTTCACCAAATATGATATTCTCCTCCAGAAACTTATCTTTCCTGATGACATGCCAGAAGCAAGAAAGTCAGACAATGTTATTTTGGAGGCGACAAAATATCTACCTTTAAAGAATTTTTGTTTTGTTAGGTGTTGTTGAGTTGATTGTGACTCATAGCAACCTATAGTACAGGGTAGAAATGCCCCATAGAGTTGACTAGGCTGTAATCTTTATGGGTGCAAATGGCCAGGTTTTTCCTCTCCGGAGTGGCTAGTGGGTTCAAACAGCCAATCTTTCAGTTAGCAGTAGGTGTTTGAACATTCCACCACCAGGGCTCCTTCCATTAAACAATAGACAAGTGAAAAAAAAATTATATATATATATGTAAATTATATATATAAAATATAAATAAATATACATATAAATAGAACAAACCCATTGCTGTCAATTTGATTCTGGCCCATAGCTACCCTATAGGACTGAGTAGAACTGCCCCACAGGGTTTCCAAGGAGTGCCTGGTGGATTTGAACTGCTGACCTTTTGGTTAACAGCTGAACTCTTAACTACTATGCCATACACATACCATTACATAGGGCAAAAAAAAAAAAAAAACAAAACTCACAAATGGATACATTACAAATATTTACAATGACAAAATGCAGCAAAAGATTTATAGCACAGTAAATATATATTCATAGTGAAATGTTACACACAAAATATCACACGTTACAAGGGTGTGTTGACATGGTAGAGCATTATGTCAAGCACAGCAGAAAATGTATGAAGGTGAGAAAGAAGTTTTGGAATGAGGAGTGGACAGAGGGAAAAAAACAAAAAAGATTGAAATCTAATGATGGAAAATAAAATAAACAAGCAAAAAACCTAAACAGAGGGATGATGGCAATTGACTATGAAATGAGAAGCAAGTATAACATTTCTGTTTCTGAGGTCAAAAAGAAAAAAAATAAATAAAAAAACTTTGACAATAGCAATAAGAGCAACAATGACAATTGCAAATGAAGAAATACCATCTGAAGAGACCACCACCGTAGAAGAGGGAATATTGATAGCTCTATTTTATAGATACAATATTTTAACGCAGATCCCTGGGTGGTAAATATGGAAAGTTAGCAAAGACTAGAATGTAAGAATACATGAAAGAGATAAATACAAACATACATACACACTATCTGAAGAAAGACTTGCTCTCAGAAGAATACAAATTATCCCGGACAATTAACAGAGAAACACCACATATTTTTGTTAAGCTATCAAATGCTTCAGGAAAATCAACTAATTGCTTGGCATCTCCTCAGGGAGAATCTCCAAGAGTGAAAAGAAAACCTTTAAATTGTTCTCATCATTCCATGTTAAGAAGCATGTGAGAGAGTCAAGACAGAGGCTTCATTACAGGTAAAAAGTAAGACAATTTCCATATTTTACCAATATCCAGAAAGTTTCAGTGACACTTGCTAGTCCCACCTTTATTCAATGGTGAATTCATTGCAGAATATTAGGATTTCTGATTCAGTTCTATGTGCATTCTACTTTTCAATCGTGCCTTAGACCAGCATCTCTCCCCCTTTTTTCTTCGTATTATTTTTTTCAAATATTCTCAATTTGTTTCAGAGGCTAAATGCTCATAAGCATCTTTGAAACATGATCATTGTATGGCTAAATAATATTTTTACTTTATAAAAATAATTACATGAATAAAAAAGCAAACAAAAAACCAAAGCAGTTGTTCCAGAGTCAGTTCTGACTCACAGCCACCACATGTGTGTAGAGAGCTGTGCTCCATAGGGGTTTCAACGGCTGTGACCTTTCACAAGTAGATCTTTCTTCCTTCCAAGGCACTTCTAAGTGGACTAGACCTGCCAATCTTTCAGTTCGTAGCTGAGCTCCTCGTCGTTGGCACCTCGCAGGTGGCCTAATTATGTAAATAATAGAGCTCAAATATGAAAGTAAAGGAAGACTATGCAGTATTAAAAAATCCTGTGGCAGAATTATGAAGTTGTGTGTATTCAGTCTCCAGTGTTGATGTCTTTCCAAATCGTTAGTTATATACTGGCTCTAGGCTCTTTTTATACCCTTCCAAAATAGAGTTTAACATTTAATGCCTATTTAAATTACTATATAAGTGTGCATTTTTACTAATCTCTTGATGGGGAATAAATAAATTTCCATCTTATGCCTCATGTTGAGGTGTGGAAAACAATTTTTTGGAGTTTAGGAAAATTTTAAGTGCCCAGTTTTATGACAAGAGTATAATATATACAATGTTCTTCAATTTCCGGTGGGATCTGGCATAAAGAAGATGTAATTTTCTCAAAGAACATAGCTTTTTGAGGTAAGAAGTAGATACTCAACAAAGACAGTAAACTATGAAATTTAATTTGGTGCTCTCCATAGAGCTCCAAACCTGTTGACAGTCCTTTTAGCTTCTCTGACTTAACAGAAAAATCATTATTCACCAATGTAAGTGCTTTTTTCCTTCAGCCTTTCATCATTGCAACTAAGCAAGATTTGTATTGAGTTTACTGCATTCACTGTAGTTGTTTTCTTAATTGCAATATCTACTGATACCCAATTCTGTGTTTTTTTTTTATAACATTTATTGTGCTTTAGGTAATAGTTTATATAGCAAATTAATTTTCCAATCAATGATTCTTATCACTAGTTGTTTCATGACCATGCTTTCAATGCCTGCTATGTGTTACCACCCTCTCCATTTCCTCTCTTTGTTCCCTGTTTTCCTTAGGCTTGCTTGGTTGTCCGTCCCTGTCTTCTCATCTCTGGTTTTAGGCGAGTGTCGCCGTTTTGGTCTCATATAGTTGGTTATTCTAAGAAGCACTTTCTTCAAGGATGTTATTGTTTACTTTATAGCCTCATCTATTTTTGACTGAATGGTGGCACCCAGAAGAGACTATAGTTTCATGTTACAAGATTGTCTTATGAAAATTGTCTTGGAGATTCCCGCAATCTCTTTCAGACCATTAAATCTGGTCTAGTTTTTTGTTGTTGTTGTTGTTCTACAATTTTTACCCATTCCACCAGAGTCCTTCTATTATGACACTGGTCAGAGCTGTCTGTAGTGGAAGCCAGGCACCACCTACTCCTTCTGGTCTCAGTTTAAAGCAGTTAGTGGTTCATGTGGGGCCGTTCTTCCTTTGGAGTAACTGCTTCCTCTAGTCTTTGGCTTTCTTTGTTCTCCTTTGCTCCAGGCAGGAAAAGATCAACAGTTGCTTTTCTGACATAAGCACTGTGTGTGCATAAGAAGGAGTTAGGGTATTAGAAGGCTCAAACTCATACACAATGTTTTATATGAGGTAGTGTCTTTCCCCTGTAATCATGCGGTAATTAAGCATGATAATATTATATTTGCCTCTATGCTGGATTTTTCCTCACTCAGAAGCTGCTGGTACTGCTATTTTCATGGTAAGTAGCATCATTTCGAATGATTCATTCTTTTACCTTAAACTGCCATCCTCATCCTTCTCTGGTATTTGTTTGTTTAACCTGTGACTTTTTAGGGATTGGGTTTAGTTATTATGTATATCTTAATTTCAATATACTTATATTTATATACACTGTGTGCTGTATGGAAACCCTGGTTGCATAGTGGTTACATGCTACTGCTGCTAACCAAAGGGTCGGCAGTTCGAATCTGCCAGGCACTCCTTGGAAACTCTGTGGGGCAGTTCTACTCTGTCCTATAGTGCTGCTATGAGTTGTAATAGACTCGATGGTACTGGGTTTGGTTTTTACTGGGTTTATGTGCTATATAATAATACAGAGAATTACCTGCATCCTTAATGTATCGAAGGAGTTAAAATAAAAACCAGGAATCCGTGTATATCTTTTCAGTGCATTTGGTCTTATGCTCTTGAGTAATATTTTTCCTTTAAACTAAAGAATCTCTCTCCAAAAGGAATTTTTTCATGAAACTTCATTATTTAAAATCAGTGACAATGACCTTACATTTTCCCAATTTGCTGAAATTTCCTCTCATTTTCTTAGGATCTTCCATGAGCAAATACATCTGATTTGATAAAAACAACTTAGCATGTGTTAGTTATAAAGAAAATTCCCCTAAGGGGAAGACATGTTGTTGTTCTTATGTGCCATTGAGTAGATTCCAATTCATAGTGACCCTACGTACAACAGAACAAAACACTGCCAGGTCCTACACCACTCTCACAATCATTGTTATGCTTGACTCCATTGTTGCAGCCAATATGTCAATCCATCTCATCGAAGGTTTTCCTCTTTTTCCCCGACCCTTTGCTTTAGCAAGCGTGATGTCCTTCTCTAGGGACTGATCCCTCCTGACAACATTTCCAATGAATGTGAGAGTGAGTCTTGTCACCCTTGCTTCTAAGGAGCACTCTGGCTGTATTTCTTCCAAGAAAGATTTGTTTGTTCTTTTGCCAGTACATGATGTATTCAATATTCTTCTTCAACACCATAATTCAAAGGTGTCAATTCTTTTTCAGCCTTCCTTATTCATCATTCAGCCTTCACATGCTTATGAGGCTATTGAAAATACCATGGCTAGGGTCAGGAGCACCTTCGTCTTCAAGGTGACATCTTCACTTTTCAGCACTTTAAATATTTTGCTGCAGTTTTGCCCAATGCAATGCATCTGTTGATTTCTTGACTGCTGCTTCCATGGGTGTTGATTGTGGATCCAAGTAAGATGAAATCCTTGCAACCTCAAACTTTTCTCCACTGATCATAATACTGCTTATTGGTTCAGTTGTGAGAGTTTTTGCTTCCTTTATGTTGAGGTATAATCCATACTGAAGGCCATAGTCTTTGATTTTCATCGGTAAGTGGTTCAAGTCCTCTTCAGTTTCAGCAAGAAAGATTGTGTCATCTGCATATCACCAGTTGTAAATTAGTCTCCTTCAAATCCTGATGCCCTGTTCTTCTTCCTATAGTCCAGCTTCTCTGACTATTTGCTCAGCAGACAGATTGAATTAGTATGGTGAAAGGACACAATCCTGACACACACTTTTCCTGAGGGGAGGATGTATTTTAAGTAAATTTACATTAGGGTAAACTCATATTAAAATATTTTAACTTAAGTAGACGATATGTTATCCAAAAGACTGTCACACTGATGGTCCACTTTTCCTCATGGAGTCGAAGATAGATAGTGTAGGGAATGGCCAGAGCCAGGTATATGGATAACACACTAGTCAATCTACTCCTCATAGCCCTGACATACAAGTTAAGTCAAACAAAAAGAATTTACATATGCTTTTTTATGTAAAGAAAACTCCTTTCAGGCACCTCACCGTCATCATTAAAAAAGAAAAACACTATCTAATTGATATTTGAGAGCTATTTCCCAACACTGTAAGCACACTGAAACAATAAATCTTCATTTATCTATCCAACAACACTGAAAGGACATGGTCATGTTGAAGATCTCGATAAAGAGATTTAATATCTTATTAGATAACACACAAGTCGAGGTATAACAGAGACTACAACTGTATGTGTCTATTACCAGGGATATTTCCCGGTATAAAGACAAATAATCCCCACCAGGATCTATTAGATTTTCCTTGTGTTCAATACCTGTCAAGTAAGTTTTTTCAGTCTGTACCACCTGTGGCACAAGGGCTTTCATAGGACTACGTTTCGAGGTAAGGCATATTAAATATTTCCACACGTTTTGGCAATTTGTACTTTAAAATTTTTATAATGTAATTAAAATGTGTATCGTAATTTTGTAAATGACATTATGTAATTGTCATTGTATAAATGCCAAACAGAAAACTTAGTAACCATCCATATACCTAAAACTTTTAATTTATTTTTTTAATTCATGTATGTATATGTGTATGTATACATGTATATTTTTATGTATGTGTGTATGTTTATATGTTTGCCTATATGTATATCTACATCTATATGAGAGTTTCTCAATTTCAGCCCTATTGACATTTTGTTGCCCTGTATATATGAGAATGTTTGGTAACATCCCAAGACTCTGTTAGATATCAATAGTATCCTTCTCCTAGGTGTGACTTCTAAAATATCCTAGACATTGACAAATGTTCCTTGGGGAACATATTCATCCCAACTAATAACCAGTTATCTCTCTCTCTTTCTCTCCTTTTTTCCTCTCTCCCTATCCCTCTATCTCTATGTGTTGTTATTGTTGTTGTTAGGTGCCATGGAGTAAGTTGTGGGAGATAGGTTTACATTCAACTACCTGTTTTGGAAAGTTTGGCTTTATCTTATTGATTTTGCATACAAAAACTCTACCAGATGATACTGAATAAAAAATATTAACTATGCTGATGTCTGTATTCAGAATAGGTTTCCTGATAGACCAAGATGGACGAACACAATCTAACAGTGCTGAATGAATTCATTCTGACGGGAATCACAGACCGTCCAGAGCTGCAGGTGCCATTGTTCGGGCTGTTCCTCATCATCTACATGATCTCAGTGGTGGGCAACTTGGGCATCATCATCCTCACCAAGGTAGACTCCAAGCTGCAAACACCCATGTACTTTTTTCTCAGACAGCTGGCTATCACTGATCTTGGTTATTCAACAGCTGTGGGACCCAAAATGTTGGTAAATTTAGTTGTGGATGAAAACACAATCTCTTATTATTTTTGTGCTACACAGCTAGCTTTTTTTACTATGTTCATAACTACCGAACTGTTTATTCTGTCAGCAATGTCCTGTGACCGCTATGTGGCCATTTGTAACCCTCTGCTCTACACAGTCATCATGTCACAGAGGGTGTGTCAGGTGCTGGTTGCAATCATCTATCTCTACAGCACATTTGTTTCTCTTCTCATCACCATAAAGATTTTTAATTTACCCTTCTGTGGCTACAATGTCATCAGTCATTTCTACTGTGATGCTCTCTCCTTGTTCTCTTTGCTCTGCTCAAACACACATGAAATCGAGTTGATCCTGCTGGTCTTAGCAACTTTTGATTTGATTTCATCTCTCCTAATAGTTGTTATTTCTTACCTGCTTGTTCTTGCAGCCATTCTCAGGATGAACTCAGCTGAGGGAAGGTACAAGGCCTTCTCCACCTGTGGATCCCACCTGACAGTGGTGGTAGTGTTCTCTGGGACTTTAATATTTATGTACATGCAGCCCAAGACCAGTCACTCCTTTGACACTGATAAATTGACTTCTGTATTTTACACCCTGGTTATCCCCATGTTGAATCCCTTGATTTATAGCTTAAGGAACAAAGATGTAAAATATGCCCTGCTTAAGACCTGGAGAAAAAAAAGCAATGTATTTTCTTAAGTTTGAAGTACCATATGATTCTTATAAATTTACATTATGGACTTTAAACCTTTTCTGTGTGCCTCCAATGAGAATAGCAACCACAAATATATTCAACATATATTTGTAAATTGCCTTCTATGTGCCAGTTACTCTTCTAAGTGCTCTAAACGTATTGAGGAACAAAGGCGTAAAAACCTTTGCCTCCCTTGAAAGGGAGAGATGGATCACAAACAAAATAATTAAGTCAGTTTTATAGTACAGGAGAATGTGTTGGGGCCCTGTGGTAGAGTGGTTAAAGTGCTTGAACGCTAACTGAAAAGTCCATGATTTGAAGCCACCATCCACTCAATGGGAGGAAGATGTGGTAATCGGGTCCCGTAAAGATTTACAGCCTTGGAAGCCCTATGGGGCAGTTCTACCCTTTCCTATAGGGTCACTATGAGTTGCAATAGTCTCGATGGCAGTGGGTTTGGGTTTTTGGAGAATGTGTTGGCAACTACGAAATCAGGCAAGGAGAGTGGATATGCAAAGTGGGGGTGGGAAAAAAGTACTAGGTACAAAATTGGAATCACAGTGATTCTGGTGTTTTTTTTTTTTTCAACTATTAGAATAAGCTTTGCAGGGCCATTATGTGTTTTTGTCTGTTTGTGTAAGCCCTTGCCTTCTGTTTTAACCTTTGTAGTCTTCTGAGCGGTGTATTAGATTCAGACCAGGCTGAAAGGAGTCTCAGTGTATGTGATGATTTGAATTACTCTGTTATCTGAATTTGCTCAAATGCCCTCTTTCCAGACCTTGGAGCTCCATTCTTTCCTCGTTAATGCCTTTACTTTCACATGAAAATCTGTTAACTGAACATACCTTGCAGTTTAGCCATCCACAAGTTCAGCTCTGCATCTGACTTGGTTTTAATCTGCCGATTTTGTCTATATCAGAATATATACCAATTAAGATAAGCTTCTTGAAGACAACCATAGAGCCTCTCAGTTCTGAAATCCTTTTCCCACAGGTTATTCTTCTTTAACAATTATCTTTGTTATTGTATATGTTGTTGCCTTTTTGTATCTATATGAAGAACTTAAAAAAAAATTTTTTCTTTAATTATTTTTTTATTTCCTTGAGTAACAGGATATTCTATTATGAGCTAAGTTGACTTTCACTGGTTTGGTATTCCTAAACTTTGCTCTATATTTATAATGCACTATATTTTTATTGATTTTTATTCACCCTATTATGAGAAGAAAAATGAGTTAATCCCATAGTTTTGCCCATGCTGTATTTCTAAATCAAGTAAGGTCTGTTATGTGGCAAGGATATAGTTATCTTGCCTTGTGGACATAGTAGCTCCATGTTACTCCTCAAATTTTTCCGTACATTTTTCTTTCTTTCTTTTTTTTAATTTCTAGGATTTTATTGAAGCTACTAGGGCCTAGGAGCCCTGGAACTTGTGCTTAAGAGCTCAGCTGTTAACCAAAAGGTTGACAGTTCAAATACAACAGCTGCTCCTGGGAAAACCTATAGAGCAGTTCTGCTCTGTACTATAGGGTCGTGATGTTTTGGAACCAACTCAGTGGCACCTAACAATGACAACTAGAGTCTAAATTATTTTCTTGGTTCACAATCATAAAATAATATCCCCTGTGTAGCCAATGAAATTTGAATAAGTTAGTTAATTGGAATATGAGAAAAAAGATGCATGCTTTATTGTCATGTGAGCATAAATATTTTGAAAAGTTTGAAGTAATTAGAAGATTAAGATGGTCATGAACACTACCAGGTAATAATATTTCACATTGATTGAATGCTATATTATCATCATTCTTCAGGTTTTAATTAATCATCATAACAACTCTATGAGGTAGGTTCTGTTAATATTTAGATTTTTAGGAGATGAAATGGAGGCTCAGAGAGGGCTAATAAATTATCCAAGTTCAACTCATGAAAGATAAATTAATTGTCCAAGTTCACAGATGTTTTATGCATTAGAGTCAAGTTTCAAGCATGGTCTAGCTCCAGTTTCCATGCTCACACAACTACTCTAAATTATCTCTTAATATCAATATTTTGCTTCAATGATGTCATCCTCAAGATGACAGAGAATAAAACTTCACTCTGGCAGGTATCAGACTAAAAGAAGAGAAATAGCAGTGGGGTTTCTAAAATAGTGAATACCTAGGACAATGTCTGAGAGAGAAAGTAAATTCCATAAAGACGATGAATTAATCAATTGACTCAACAAGCTAATCAGTTGATTTTGGACGCATGACTTGCTCAAACCAAATAATGGAAAACCATCACAAAGTGGATGCAGGACATAGTCTGAGCAGGTTTATAATAAATGTGCAGTGAGGGATACCAGGAATTATTATTAAATAGTAAGAAATGTGATCAAAATAAGTGAGCAAAGAAGCTCCTATTTTAATAAATGATTTCTGGATTTTTGCCTTGAGAAGTTCAGTCTCCTTTTAAAAAATAGAAGTAGAATTTAAAAAAGAAGAAGAAGAAAGGTAAAACACTGTTGCTAATGACTCATAGAAGTCGCCAGGGGCTTGTCAAGGTCAATGTTACTTCCGTATAGAAGGAGGTCTGTGAGGAGAAGATTTATTCCCACCTTCTTCTGCTTCCTGGGCTTTGTTGTTGTGTGAGCTCAATTTTTTGGGTATTTAATGACAAAAGATTGGGAAATACATTGATTTGGATTTTGCTGAGCTACTGGACCAGTGAAAGCCATCAGGCTGAACTACTGGACTTTGTTTTTTTGTTTTGCTTTGATTATATAGAAATTAAACCCTCTTCCATGAGCTAATGTTTAAGTGATCCATTTATTTATTTAGTGTTTCATTACATGCACTGGAAAAGCATTCTTAGATGATACAATTGGAAGAGACAAAAGCACCACATTCAATTGGCAAGTTTGGGGACTATGGGGTTCTATGTTGTGCCATTTACAGATAAAAATGTGAAAGAACCAGCTGAAAATATGCAATATGTTAGACATTGCAATGTTAATGTAAACATACAGAGCTCCCCACTACAAGAATCATACAGATCAAAAGGAGCAACATACCACTCAAGGATATCCATCAACCCAAAAATATGTATTTGTCTAATAGGCCTGTGTAGTTTTTCACTGAAGAGGCATCTGAAAATAAGAGAGACAGAGAAACAGAGAGAGAATGAAAAGAAAATACTAACTGAGGAGGTTGAGTATACAAGTTAAATACTATTATAGTTAGAATAAGAAACAATCAGTGATTCATTAAATATTTCATAGACCTCAATAATCTTAATACTTAATGTTATTGATAGGTGCAGGCCAGTCGGTTCTGACTCAGTGACCCCATGGACAACAAAAAAGAATCGCTGCCCCATCCTGGGTTATCCTCATAATCTTTGCTATTCTTGAGCTCATTGTTTCAGGCACTGTGCCAATCCATCTCATTGAGGGTGTTCCTCTTTTTCACTCACTCTGTCATTACCAATCACGATATCCTTCTCCAGGAACTGGTCCCTTCCACCAAGTGTCAAATAGTAATGGCATATAATTTCTAAATTAGAGAAAGTTACTAATAAGCAGTCCATGAGGGCCAAAATATGACCTTGAGTATATCCCACCTGAATTTGGAGACCATCTCAAGATTAGACTGTACTTACTGAGCACTAATGATAGAAGACCAGATGAGTTATGGGAAGACATCAAGGACATCATACATGAAGAAAGCAAAAGGTCATTAAAAAGACAGGAAAGAAAGAAAAGACCAAAATGTCAAGAGAGACTTTGAAACTTGGTCTTGATCATAGTGTAGCTAAAGAGAATGAAAGAAATGAAGTAAAGGAGCTGAACAGAAGATTTCAAAAGGCAGCTCTAGAAGAAAGAGTAAAATATTCTAATGAGATGTGCAAAGCCCTAGAGTTAGAAAACCAAAGGGAAAAACACTCGGAATTTCAAAAGCTGAACAGAAAAGAACTGCCCTGTAGGGTTGCCTAGTCTGTAATCTTTATGGGTGCAGATGGCCAGGTCTTTTCTGCTCGTAATGGCTTGATGGTTCACACTGCCAACCTTTCAGTTAACAGTGGGTGTTTCTACATTGCACTGAAAGAATGCCTCCCATTAAAGAAAAGACAAGTGAATGAAAATATATGTATATATACATACCATTATATATGACATATAATAAAATTAAAAAATCACGTTAACAAAAAGTAAAATGTAATAATGTATGAAATAGATACATACAGACATGCACAAACACTATACGAAGAAAAACTTGCCCACTGGTGAATACAAATTGTCCTGGACATTTAACTGACAACCCCAAGGTATTTTGTTAAGTTTTCAAATGCTTCAGGGACAATCAACAAATTGCTTGGCATCTCCTCAGGGAGTAACTCCAAAGGTGAAAAAAATCTACAAATGTGTCTCATTATGCCATGTTAAGCAACAATGGGGGAGTCAAGACAGAGGCTTCATTACAGGTAAAACAGTAAGACTGTTTTGATATTTTACCAACATCCAGAATGTTTCAGTGACATTTGCAAGGTCCAACCTTTATTCAATGGCAACCAAACCCATTGCAATCTACTTGATTCCGATTCATAGCGACCTTATAGGACAGAGTAGAACTGCCCCATAGGGTTTCCAAGGAGCAGCTGGTGAATTCAAACTGCTGTTCTTTTGATTAACAGCCATAGCTTTTAACCACTAAGCCACCAGGGTTTCCGTTCAATGGCAAAGTCTTTGCAAAATACTAGGATGTCTGATTCAGTTCTGTGTGCATTCTACTTTTCAATAGTGCCTGAAACTAGAGTCTCTCTCTCCTCTTTTTCTTCATATTATTTTTTTCAAATATTCTCAACTTGTTTCAGAGGTTATGTGGTTGTAAATATCTTTGAAACATTATCATGATATGGCTAAGTAATATTTTTACTTTATGTAAATAATTATAAGAATAAACAACAAACAAGAAAACCAGCAGTGCTGGAAGCAGTTCCGACTCATACCCACTCCATGTGTGTTAGAGAACTGTGCTCCAAAGAGTTTTCAATGGCTATGACCTCTCAGAAGTAGATGTTTCTTTCTTCCAAGGCATCTTTGCATGGACTCTGTTTTGTTCTGTTGTTCATGGGGTTTCTGTGATCAGTACTAACTCCATGGCACCTCACAACAACAACAACTATTAAGATTACTGGGGACCATTAAGTACTTTAATGAATCACAGATTATTTCTTGTTATAACTGTAATAATATTTAACTTGGATATCAACCTCCTCGATTAGTATTATCACTCTCTCTCTCTCTCAATCTCTTTCTCTTTCTTTGTCTCTCTCATTTTCAGGGGCCCCTTCAATGAAAAACAATATAAGTGGATTTGACAAATTTATTTTCTTTGGGATAGATAGATATCACTGAGTTGTGTGTTTTTCTGTTTGATCTGTATGATTACTCTAGTGGGAAGCTCTTCAATATTTATGTTAATCATAGCCATACCCAATATGTTGCATATCTTCAACTGGTTCTTTCACATCTTGTTAGGTGCGTTGAGTTGGTCCCGACTCATAGTGACCCTATGCACAACAGAACGAAACACTGCCCGGTCCTGAGCCATCCTTACAATCGTTGTTATACTTGAGCTTATTGTTGCAGCCACTGTGTCAATCCACCTTGTTGAAGGTCTTCCTCTTTTCCACTGACCCTGTACTCTGCCAAGCATGATGCCCTTCTTCAGGGACTGATCCCTCCTGAAAACATGTCCAAAGTATGTAAGACACAGTCTCGCCATCATTGCCTCTAAGGTGCATTCTGGCCGCACTTCAAGTCTTAGTGTATATGAATGGCACAACCTACAATTCCATGGTGTCCAAACTTCACAATTGCATGTGTTACTTCTGCCTCTTCCCACTGTATCCTCTAGGAATGTTTTTCCCAGGCATGTAATGAAACACTCAATAAATAAATGGATCACTCAAACATTAGCTTAAAAAAGATGTTTTAATTTATTAAAAAAAAAAAAATGTCTAGTAGTGGGGCCCAGCATCTCTCATTGATTCAGAAACTCAGCAAAATCATAGTTAATATATTTGCCAATCCCTTGTCCTGAAACTAAATTCCCCAAAATTGAAGTTTCCACAGCAACAAAGTCCAGGAGCAAAGGATAATGGGGAATAAATTTTCCCCTCACATCCCTCATTTTCTAAGGAAGCAATATCAATCCTATCTTTATTTTTAAAAAGGTGGCTGAACTTCTCAAGGCAGGAATCCGCAAACCCTGTGGACCTGTCCCTTTGTCCAGCCACTGGCATAAGGGGTCCACTGATTTGCAGTGCCCTTCAGCCTGCCGAGGCCTGTGGGGGCCAATTCAACACTGCATGCCCTTATTAGCATAAAAAAGCAGGGCATATACCTGAAGCCCATTTTCAACTGCAGCAGCCAAAGGGGAGCTGCAGATCTGTGATATTTGACACCACTGTGCCTCTTAAGCAGGGCCCTCACCCAACCACACCAGGTGCCTGAGGGCTGGCAGCATCATCCACTCCGTCTAGGCACCCAGGACCAAAAAAAAAAACCAAACCAAAACCCATTGTTATCGAGTGGATTCCGACTCAGAGTGACCCTATAGGACAGGGTATACCTGCCCCACAGAGTTTCCAAGGAGCACCTGGTGGATTTGAACTGCCAGCCTTTGGGTTAGCAGCTGAATCACTTAACCACTATGCCACCAGGGTTTCTACCGCCCAGGACAGGCACCTGAAATTAAGTGGTGCCTCCTAATCCCTCCAGCCAACAACACTGGATTCCCAAGGGCGGTCTGCAATACCAACCACCCCCGCCCCCACCCACATACACTTACTTCTCCAGCTACATCTTTACCTGCATCTTATATCTATATTTACGTCTTTATCTATGTGTATATCTATATCAGGGGTTCTCATCTTTTGCCCTAGTGACATTTTGTGCTGGAAATTTTGTCATTGTGAGGAGTTACCCTGTATATAATAGGAGGTTTAGTAACATCCCTGGCTTCCATTAGATACCAGTAGTGCCCTTCCCCTAGTTGTGACATCCAAAATATCCCAGGCATTAAGAAATGTTCTTTGGGAAGCAAATCTTCCTCAGTTGATAACAAGTTAGTTCTCTCTTTCTCTCCCTATTTCTTCCTTTCTCTCTCTCTGTCTTTATGGACCTATGCTTTATTTGTGGGAGGTGGGTTTACTTTCAAATATCTATATTGGAAAGTTTGGACTTATCTTATTCATTTAGCATATTGCCTTTGTACACTAAAAATCTACCAGATGATACTACATAAAAGTCATTGACTATGTGGACGTCTCTATCCAGAACAGGTTTCCTGATAGAATAAGATGGACAAACACAGTCTAACAGTGCTGAATGAATTCATTCTGACGGGAATCACAGACCGCCCTGAGCTGCAGGCTCCATTGTTCGGGCTGTTCCTCATCATCTACATGATCTCAGTGGTGGGCAACTTGGGCATCATCATCCTCACCAAGACGGACTCCAAGCTACAAACTCCCATGTACTTTTTTCTCAGACACCTGGCTATCACTGATCTTGGTTAATCAACAACTGTGGGACCGAAAATGTTAGACAATTTTGTTGTAGGTGAAAATACAATCTCCTATTATTTTTGTGTTATACAACTAGCATTCCTTCTCATGTTCATCATTAGTGAATTTTTCATTTTGTCAGCAATGTCTTATGATCGCTATGTGGCCTTCTGTCACCCTCTGCTCTACACAGTCATCATGTCACAAAGGGTGTGTTGGGTGCTGATGGCAATCCCCTATCTCTACAGCACGATTGTTTCTCTTCTCATCACCATAAAGATTTTTAATTTATCCTTCTGTGGCTACAATGTCATCAGGCATTTCTACTGTGACAGTCTCCCCTTGTTATCTTTGCTCTGCTCAGACACACGTGAAATTGAATTGATCATTTTCATTTTAGCAGCTTTTGATTTCATTTCATCCCTTCTAACAGTTCTTGTTTCTTACCTGCTCGTTTTTGTAGCCATTTTCAGGATGAACTCAGCTGAGGGCAAGAACAAGGCCTTCTCCACCTGTGGATCCCACCTGACAGTGGTGGTAGTGTTCTATGGGACTTTAATCTTTATGTACATGAACCACAAGTCCAGTCATTCCTTTGAAACTGATACAGTGGCTTCCATATTTTACACCCTGGTTATTCCAGTGTTGAATCCTTTGATTTATAGCTTTCGGAACAAAGATGTAAACTATGCCCTACATAGGTCATGGAAAAAAATAAACAATATCTTTTCTACCATTCAATGCATCGTAAGGTTCCTATGAATTATTTCATGGGCTTCAGACTTTACCTGTGTGTCTCCATAGAGAATGAAAATACATTCCACATGTATTTATAAATTTCTTATGTGTTAGTAATGCTTCTAAATGAATTGAGGAACAAAAGAGTAAGCAAAAGAGTAAAAACCTTTGCCTTCCTGGAAGGGAAGAGATGGATCACAAACATAAAAATTAAGTAAATTTTATTGTGCAGAAGAATGTGTTGGGCTGGTGGCACAGCGCTTAAAGTGTTTGGCTGTTAACTGAAAGGTCAGCAGTTCAAACCCACCAGGCACTGCCTGGGAGAAAGACGTGGCAGTAGGCTTCCACCAAGATTTACAGCCTTGTAAACCCTATGGGGCAGTTCTACTGTGTCCTATAGAGTCCTTAGGAGTCAGAATCTACTTCACCACAGTGCATTTGGTTTTTTTGAGAATGTGCTCTAAAACAAAACCCTTTGCCACTGAGTCTATTCTGAGTCATAGTGACCTTAGATGACACGGTAGAACTGCTCCATAGGGTTTTTAAGGAGTGGCTGGTAGATTTGAACTGTTGGCTGACCTTTTGGTTAGCAGCCAAGTTCTTAACCAATGCACCACCGGGGCTCCAGGAGAATGTTTTGGGAACCATGAAATCAGGCAAGGAGAGTGGATATGCTGAGTGGGAATAGGAAGAAGTAGTAGGCACACAAGTGGAGTTACAATGATTCTGGTGTTTCTTTTATTTCAACTATTAGAAAAAATTTTTCTGCATCAGGTCTTATGTTTTTGTAACCGTGTTTGTGTCAGCTGTTGCCTTTTGTCAAAGTTCCTGAGGGGGATATTGGGTTCAGGCCAGATTGCAAGAATTTTCAGGGTAGTATGATGATTTGAAGTTCTCAGTTATCTAAATTTGCTCAAATGTCTGCGTTCTAGACCTTGAAGTTCCATTCTTTTCTTATTAATGCCTTTACTTTCACATGTAAATTTGTTAAATCAACAGACCTTACAATCTAGCAATCTACAGGTTCAGATCTGCATCTGACTTTTTTTTTAATCAACCCATTTTGCCTAGGTCCAGGAGTGGGGAAAGGATTCCAAACCTGGGAGCAACTCTGGATGATCTCAAGAAATTTATCTTAATTTTTTTTTTAATGTATATTCTGACCTATAGATCAATTAAGATAAATTTCTTGAGGTCATCCAGAGTTGCTCCCAGTTTTGGAATCCCTTCCCCACTCATTGTTTTTATTTAATAATTATCTTTTTTTGTTTCATGAGTTGTTTTCTTATCTATATGAAAAACTTTTTTAAGTGTTCATTGAATTATTTTTTGTGTATTTTCTTGGGTAACAAGATATTCTATGATGAGTTAAGTTTGCTACCTCTGTTTCATTGGTTTGGCTTCCCTAAATTTGGTCAATATTTATTGTGCACTACATTTTCATTGCCTTTTGTTCACCCTACTTATGAGAAGCAAAATGAGATAATCCCATGGTTTGCACCGTGCTGTATTTCTAATGCAAGTGAGGTCTGTTATGTAGCAAGGATACAGTTACCTTTATGCACATAGGTGCTCCATGTTACTCCTCAAAATTTTTCATGAATATTCTACTCTGTTGAGTAGTGTCTGGGGTCTTAAAAGCCTGTGAGCAGCAATCTAGGATACTCCACTGGTCTCACCCCTTTGGGAGCAAGGAAGAATGAAGAAAACTGAATTCATAAGGGAAAGATTAGTACAAAGGACTAACGGACCACATCTACCACGGCCTCCACCAGAGTGTGTCCAGCACAACTAGATGGTGCCTAGATACCACCACTGACTGTTCCGACAGAGATCACAGTAGAAGGTCCCAGACAGAGCTGGAGAAAAATGTAGACCAAAATTCCAATTGAAAAAGAAAGACTAGACTTGCTGGCCTGACAGAGACTGAAGAAACCCTTAGATTATGGCCTCCAAACATGCTTTTAGCTCAGTAATGAGGCCACTCCTGAGGCTCAACCTTCAGCCAAAGATTGAACAGTCCCATGGAACAAAACAAAATTAAAGGGGTGCACCAGCCTTGGGGCAGGAACTGGAAGGAAGGAGGGAACAGGACAGCTGCTAATAGGGAATCCAGGGTTAAGAAGTGTAAGGGTTGACATGTCCTGGGTTTGTTAACCTATGGCATACAACAATGTGTATACCAACTGTTTGATGAGAAACTAGTTTGTTCTGTAAACCTTCATCTAAAGTCAATAAAAATAAATAAATAAAAATTTCCATGAATTTTTTTTTTTTTTTTTCTTTTCAAAATTTCTAGGCTTCTGTTGAAGCTATTGAGTCAATCATTTTCTTGGTTCAAGTTAGTGAAATAAAATCCCCTGTGTAGCCAATTACATTTCAATGAAAATAGTTCATTGGAATATAAGAAAAAGGTGCATGTAATATTGTCATGTGAGCATCAATATTTTTAAAAGTTTAAAGCAGTTAGAAGGTGAAGATTGTCATGATAAACAGAGCTCCCCAGGCTCAGGAAAATTCCACTGCCTCACACAGCTTGCTTGGCGTGCCCCGCAGTTTTACATTAAAATCCTGGTTCCTTTGCTTGGTATGCCCTATAGCTTTGTGTTAAAATCCTGGTTCCCCTCTCCTTAACTGCTTCCCAAAACTAGATGAAATTGACGGAAACAAGTTCAGGTGCCATGTTGACATTCAGGACAGCCTTTTAGTTTTCATATATAGTAATACTGTGCCTCTGGGTAGAGTTTAACCACGATATTCTGAACACATGATGCATAAAGTTATACTAAAACCCCATTGCAGCTGCATAGTATGATTAATAATGTTGCTGACATAACTTGTATGAACTTCCTACTGGTAAACCCCTTATAAGCAACCTTTCCCATTGTCCTCTCTGAGCAGTCTTGGCAGCAGCTTCAACTGTTTCCTTTCCTTGCACAAGAAAATAAGCATGCTTTTCTACCCTCCCACCTCAGTCTATTGATTATTGTCTGAGTCAAGGTGCACCAAGCAGAGCCTGGAGTTTCTGCCCTGCAATATTTCTGATGAGCCAGGCAGGAGTCATCTGCTCTGTTCCAGAAGTGGATTGCAGAACAGACTGGCCCTGACATCTGGTGCCACCAGGAGATTTCCTCCAGAGTCCTTCTAGCAGCTCTGGAAGCCAATCTGCCTGGGACCCTATGGTGACCTCATGGGAGACATGAAATGCCCCTGGGTTATTTGGTAAGTACATATATAAGGCCTTAGAACAGCCCCAAGAAGCAGGAGGGATTAACTGTTGAGGGCATTACAGGTTCTAGGTATTTGGGGTTATTTGGTAAACAACAGGGTAGTTCCTAGGTAAGGCCTTAAGAGTCCCTAGAAGCATGAGGAATTGACTCTTGAGGTAGTAAAAGGCTCTAGGTATCTGTTAATAGGTTGGTGCAATGAATTAGGTCGTATGAGTGTGTAACGTGTGTGTATGAGGCATTTAGACAGTTCACAGGCACAGACTCTGAAAGTCTTGAAAAGGCTTGCATTGCAAATATGACTTTTATCAGGCAGAGTGCCAAGAAAATACAGAGAAAACTCCAAAAACTTGAGGGAGGTGTGGAGTTGGGGATCTCATGGTTTGTTGAACTTGCTAATCAGGTATATTCCAAACAAGACCGAGAAGAGGAAAATAGAAAAAAAAAACACTGATCAGAAGAGACAGGCTGCATTCCTGCACACCAACTTGTGGGGAAATGACCTGTCTTCTGGCAACGCAAGAAAAGGGGGGCCCCTGAGGAGAGAGGGTCGTGGGAGGCCCTGACCCCAATTAAGCTGAGACCAGCATGCCTAGTGCAAACAGAGAGGATATTAGAAGAGAGAGTGACCTAAATTCTTACCCAGCAGTAATAAAGAGCATGGGGTTGCCCAGCGGCCCATGATGCCAATGGGGAAAGACTCAGATTGAGGAATAAAGGCAAGTCTACAACCTGAGCCTCTGGTTATAATGAAGAGGGTTACAGCTGTATGGTTTCTAGTGGATTCCAGAACAATCCACTCTTTCCTGATCTAGAAAAATCATAGCCCCAATGAAACAAACTGTGTTGGTCTGGGAGTCTCAGGTGAAAGAGAGAAGACTTCCTTCCTCCAAACTCTAATTTGCTCTATACAAGGAAAGTCATTAACACAGTCTTTTCTCTACATACCTGACTCTTCCATTCCCTTGCTAGAAAGAGCCTTCTTGTGAAAACTGCAAGCACAATTTTTTTTTTTTTTAGAAAGAGACCATGCAGATGCAGGTAACACCAGAGAATGGATGGCGACTGCAGATGGCCCTTACCACAGAGTCACCTACCAATTTTAGTATCATGGAAGGACACTACCAAGTATCAGTAAGGCCAGACATCAAAAAGGCAGTGGTCCTGTGGGTATCAGTATGGGCCAACAAGGTGCCGGGATATACCTAAAATGTTCCCTTGGTGGCAGTCGAGCTCCAACCTGGCATAGCTCTTCCCCCTTTCCCCGACTTAAGCAATACCCCATCTGGGAAGAGGCCTGATAGGCAGAGGCAAAAGACATGGACTGCTCAGACCATGTCAGTTACAGTTCAACACCCCCATACTCCTGGTATAGAAGAAAGATGGATCTGCAAGCCATCGATCAGATAAGAGTCATGGTGACCCTGTAGTTTCCAACCCATATACCCCCCTATTGACCTTGTTGCCCAGTTTTTTCAGATTCACTGTGCTGGAAATAAAAGATGCATTCTTCTGCATTTGAGTGGGGAAAAAAAAATCAAGAAATATTTTTTTGAATAAAAAGTCCCAGACAGTGGACTAAAGCAACAACTCTGCTGACAGATCCTTCCCCAGGGGTTTAAAAAGAGCCCAGCTCCTTTCAGAACTGAGACAATTGACCCTGACCAACGGTATACTCCTCCACTATGTTTACGCATCACTAGGCACAGTGAGTATGCTTGCCTCCAGAATAGAGCTTTGAATTTTCTAAGAAATGCAGGCCATCAGGTCTCAAAAGTAAAAAGCTCAGGTCTACCAAAAGGAGATGATTTTTCTGAAATTTCAAATCAGAAAGGGAGAGTGAGAAATCCTCCTTCCCCCAAAAGAGGCTATCTGCATATTGGCGGCCCCTACTAACCAGAAATAGCACCAAGGTTTTTTGGCTATTTTTTGCCTCATCTGGATCCCATATTTCAGACTTATTGCCAAGCCTTTATACCAAGCCTTAAAGGTAAATGACACAGACCCCTTAGAATGTATGATGACGGAGCAATAGGCTTTCGAAACCTTTATAGGGTCGCTAAGAGTTGGAGTCAACTCAGTGGCAACAGGTTTTTTGTTTGTTTGTTTTAATATGACTGGGTTAAGAGACATTTAATTGGATCAAAGGTTCACGCCACAATTTTGGAAGTGATAAAGAGGTGCCCCTCTTGTGCAAAAAATAATACCAAAAACACTGCTGAAGTGCCCATAGGGCTCCAGTGAACTGGGGCAATGCCTGGAGGCGATTGGCAGGTGGATTTTAGAGCGACGCCTTGAGCTCCTGGGAATTACAAATATCTGCTAATCTTTATTGACACCTTCACTAACTGGGTTGAAGCTGTTTCTTGTAGGACTAAAAGGCAACTGAGTTTGGGAAGCACCTCATGAATGAAATCATCCCTTGATTTGGGTTTTCCATCTCCATTGGCAGTGACAGTGGGCCCTGTTTTGTGGTCTTGGTGGTACAATTGGTGGCAACAGTCCTGAACATTAATTGGAACTTACACACAACCTGGAGACCCAAGTCCAGCCATAAAGTAGAGCAAGCTAACCAGACTCTGAAGAGACACCTAGCAAAGCTGTGCCAAGAGACCAAGTTGACATGGACAAAGGCAATGCATTTGGCCCTCTTGAGAGTTTAAACCATCTCTAGAAGGGGATTAAAACTTAGTCCATTTGACCATTATACAGGCACTCTTTATTAGAGAACCTCTATACGACCAACTTGGATTGCCTTAATTATGACCAACCTCGTTTACTCCACAAATTTGGAGATGTTCAAATAACTAAGTATTTGGCTTCTCTTTGGGCAACTCTGTCTTCTCTCCACAGATACCCTCACCTGAAGAACCCACCTGAGCCAAAGGTGCCCCTCCATGCATTCCAGTTTGGTGACTAGATGCTTCTCAAGACATGGAAAGTCAACGTCCTTCAGCAGCAGTGGCCCAGGCCCTCTGAAATCCTCTTAGCTACCTAGAAGGCTGTCAAACTCGATGGGCTCAAACTTGGATCCACCATACTGAAATAAAGAAAACCACCCTGCCGGACTCCAAGGGACAAACTCATCAGAACTGTGAGAACTGGACTTGTGAGCCATTTGAGGACCTTAAGTACTTTGTTTCCTGAAACCTTCCTGCACGGTGAGATTCCCCAAGTATGGGAGTTCAGAGAGGGTAGATAAATTAATCGAGCTCAACTCATGAACAATAAATAAATTGTTCAAGTTTACAGTGGTCTTAAGCATTAGAACTAAGTTTCAAACATTGTCTAGCTCCAGACTCCAGGCTTGTAACATCTACTGTAAATTACCTGTTAATGTCAATTTTCTGCTTTAGTGATGTCATCCCTGAGAAGACAGAAAGTGTAGATTAAAAGAAGAGAAGTAACAGTGGGGTTCATATAACCCCCACTGAACCCATTGCCATCGAGTTGATTCCGACTCACAGCGACCCTATAGGACAGAGTAGAACTGCCCTGTATAAAAATAAATAAATAAATATATATATATATATATTTTATAGTGGTGAATAAATAGGACAATGTCTGGGAGAGAAAATAAATTCAGTAGACAATAAATTAATAAATTTACTCAGCAAGCTAATTGGTTCATTTTGGGTAGTGGTGGCAATCCCCTATCTCTACAGCACATTTTTTTCTCTTCTAGTTACCACAAAGCTTTTTAATTTATCCTTCTGTGGCACAATGTCATCATTCATTTTTACTGTGACAGTCTCACCTTGTTATACTTGCTCTCTTCAAGCACCCATGAAATGGAATTGATCATTCTCATCTTAGCAGCTTTTGATTTGATTTCATCCCTCCTAGTTTTTTTAGTTTTTTTTTAGTAGTTCTCGACAGCACTGGGGTTTTTTAATAGTTCTTATTTCTTATCTACTCATTCTTGTTGCCATTCGCAGGATAAACTCAGCTGAGGGAAGGCTCAGGGACTTCTCCATCTGTGGATCCGACCTGATGGCAGTGGTAGTATCCTATGGGACTCTGATCTTCATGTACCTGCAGCGGAAGTCCAGGCCATCCTTTGATACTGATAAAATGGCTTCCATATTTTACACCCTGGTTATTCCCGTGATGAATCCTTTGATCTATGGTTTGAGGACTAATGACATGAAATATGCCTTACATAGGACTTTGGGACAATTATGCAATATATTTTCTCAAAGTTCACTATGCCATGTCATTCATATAATTTACATTATTTGGTTTAAACTTTTTTTCTGTGTGTCTCCAGAGGAGACAGCAAGTACAATAGCACAGATAAGTTCCACATATATTTCTACATTGCCTTTTGCCAATCAGTCTACTATGAGCTATAAATAAATAAAACTGCAAAAAAAAGTTGCCTTCCTTGACAGAAGAGATACATTATAAGCATAATAATTAAGAAATTGTATAGTATATTAGAATGTATTGGGGGTGACAAATTAAAATAAAAAAAGAAGAGTCAATATGGTGATTGAGACAGGGAAACTGTAGAGATACAGGAAGAGTTTGATGTCTCTGGTGTTTTCCTCACCTAGTAGAAAAAAATTGTAGAGTGTGTTCATGCATGTGTGTGTATGTGTGTGTTTGTGTGTGCGTGTTTGCGTATGTTTGTGGGCTAGCACACACCTTCTTTAGTGCTCATTCTATGCCCGGATGTGGCTAATTGTAATTGCAGGAAGGTTCAGTGCTCTGGGATGATTTGAAGTACTCATTTGAATTTGCTCAGAAGTCCACTTTCTAAACCTTGAAACCCCTTTCCTTCATCATCAGTGCATTTAGTGTCATATGTGAGCCCTTAGAGTCTTTTTACTTTGTTATTATTATTATATTATAATAGTAAAGTAAACAGTAACAAAATTAATTTATTATATTCAGAAGGATTAGCCCAGTATTTGGTTTGTCTAAATCATCCCATTTTTTCTTTATCAGTGGATATTCCAGTTAAGATAAATTTATTGAGATCAGCCATAGAAGTTTCCAGCCTTTTCCATTTTTTTCTCTTCCAAATTAATATTGGTTCCTACTTGCATGTTTTTGTCTAAGATATTTTTATCCTTATCTGTCCAGAAAATAATTATTACAATTTTTTAGAACACATTTTCTAATTGTTTCTGTATCCTTGCATAAGAAGTCTATTGTATAATGAGTAGGCCATTGCTTTGTTTTTGTTTGGATGAATTTTCTCAAATTTGGTTAATATGAGTGTGCACTATATTTTAATCAGGACCTATTGTTTGAATTCATCATTTTGATTATTCTACTATGAAGAACCAAAAGAAAGTAATCCCATGCTTTGGACTATACTGTGTTTCTAGTGAGTGAGATACAATTTGAAGCATTTTAGATATTTGCCAAGATTTCTGAACATAACTTCTTCATATTCCCTCCTAACTTTTTATGCATACTTTCTTATTTTTATTCTTTTAATATTCAAAAATTTGTAGTGAGAAAGAATAAATTTTAGATACACTGAAGATGTCTTTAAAAAAAAAAATCCAACCTGAGTTTTAGGGTAGGAGCATTCAAGGAAGAGTATGATATATTTCCATGTATATAGAGAGTAGAAAACATGTGAGCAAAAATAAAAATAAACACCAATAAAGAGGTTATTAAAAAGGAAATATAAATTTAAGATACTCCCCATCCCCAATCAGTTCCGAGTGGCTTGATTGGAAAATTCTGTTCAAAGTTTAGGGAAAAAGAATTAGCCAATTCTCCATAAACTCTTCCAGAAAACTGAAAAAGAGGATGTATTTCGATTTTCTGTATGAGAGTAGACTCACTCTGATATCAAATGTACACAAAAGCATTAAAACAAAACAACAGAATATAAACGTGAAAAACATATACAAAAATTTAAGAATTTGAGTCTTAAACAAGTAAAGGCAATAATGCAAGAAATTAGGTGTGCACCAAGAATTCATGGTTGGTTTTTAAAAATCAGTTAATGACATTCACCATTATAACTAATTAGAAATGAAAAACAATGCCACATAAATAGATGTAGAAAAACATTTTAAAAGTCTCAATATTGTGATAAATTTTGACTAAACTAATATAAAGGTGATCCAAAAGAATGCAGAAATTATTGAATAATATCAATAATATCACACAAAAGTAAAATTTTGCTGAAGATCATTCAAAAGGAGTGCAACAGTACATCAAGAGGGAAATGCCAGAAAATCAAGCTCATCGAAAGAGAACATGTAACAAGATGAATCATGACTGAAAGCAGAGAATACCAGAAAGACGTTTGCCTGTGTGTTATTGACTATGCAAAAGCATTCAACTGTGTAGATCATAACAAATTATGGATAACACTGAGAAAAATAGAATTTCCAGAACGCTTAATTGTGCTCATGAAGAACATGTACTTAGACCAAGGAGCAGTGGTATACTGCATGGTTTAAAGTCAAGTACGGTGTTTGTCAGGGTTGTATCTTTCCACTGTAATTATTCAATGTGTATGTTGAGCAAATAATCAGAGAAGTCTGACTATATGAAGAAGAACAGGGCATCAGAATTGGAGGAAGTCTCATTAACAACCTCCAATATGCAGATCACACAACCTTGCTTGCTGAATTTGAAGAGAAGTTGAAGCACTTATTGATGAAGAACAAAGGTGACAGCCTTCAGTGTGAATTACACCTCAACATAAGGAAACAAAAATCCTCATAACTGGACCAATAACCGACATCATGATGAGTGGAGAAAAGATTGACGTTGTCAAGAATTTCATTTTACTTGGATCCACAATCAACGACCATGGAAGCAGCAGTCAAGAAATGAAAATATGATTTGCATTGGGCAAATCTGCTGCAAAAGACCTCTTTAAAGTGTTAAAAAGTGCAGATGTCTCTTTAAGAGCTAAGGTGTGCCTGACCCAAGCTATGGTGTTTTCAGTTCACCTCAAAGCTGGACAAAGAATAAGGAAGACCTAAGAAGAACTGATACCTTTGAATTGTGGTGTTGAGGAAGAATATTGACTAATTCCATGGACTGTCAAAAGAACCAACAAATCTGTCTTAGAAGAAGTACAGCCAGAATGCTCCTTAGAAAACAGGATTGAGAGACATTGTCTCACATACTTTGGACATGTTAATAGGAGGGACCAGTCCCTGGGGAAGAACAACACGATTGGTAAAGTAGAAGATCAGTGAAAAACAGGAAGACCATCAAAAAATGGACTGACACAGTAGCTGTAACAACAGGCTCAAGCATAATAACAATTGTGAAGGATGTGCTGGACTGTTTTGTTCTATTGTACATAAGGTCACTATGAGTCAGAACCAACTCGATGGCACCTAACTCCAACTAACAACAATATTAAAATGGAACTTCTTTAAACTGATGGAGGACACCCTTGAACAACCTGCAGCTACCGTCACACAAATTCTCAGTAAAACTAGGAATAAAACATGTAAGTCTACCCTAATCAAATCTGCCATTTTAGCAGATGTAGCCAACACAATGAAACAATAAAAATAAATAAATAAAACACACCCAGATTGAAAAGGAAGAAATGAAACCCTTTTTATTGATAGATGACATGATCGTTTATGTATAAAATCTAAGATAGTCTACAACAAGATTATACAATTAAGAAGTTAACTTAGCATTTCTTTGTGAATTTTCTTTCCGCTTATTGGTTTATCAAAGAAAAATAAAATAAAAAGTGTGTTTGGATTTTAAGTGGGGTTGCTCTATAAATATGTTTGGGGATTTCTTAGATATAACACTGGTAATGAATTCAATTTTGTCCCCCAAAATATGTTTCAATTTGGTTAGGCCATGATTTCCAATATTGTCTGGTAGTCCACCATTCTGTGATCTGATGTGATTATGCTATGTGTTGTAAACCCTGATCTCTAGGATGTTAATGAGGCAGGATTAGAGGCAGTTATGTTAATGAAGAAGGACTTAACCTACAGGATTAGGTTCTATATTGAGTGAATTTCTTTTGAGATTTAAAAGAGGGAAATGAGCAGAGAGGAATGGGACATGATGCTACCAAGAAAGAAGCACCAGGAGTGGAGCACATCATTTGGACTCAGGGTACAGGAGACGAGAAGTTCCTAGATCAGAGGAAGATTGATGAGAAGGACCTTCCCCCAGAGCCAACTGAGAAAGAAAGCTTTCTTCTGGAGCTAGAGCCTTGAATTTGGATTTCTAGCATCCTAAACTGTGAGATGAGTCAGAATCAGCTCAAAAGCAACAGGTAAAATGTGAGAGAACAAACTTCTGTTTGTTAAAGACATTCGTTTGTGATACTTCTGTTATAGCAGCACTAGATAAGACAAACACTAAAAGCAAAATCCATAAAAACTTTGAACACATCAAATTTTAAAACACCTGCTCTTCAAAAGACACATATATATGTGTAAAAAAAAAAAGTGTAAAAAATGGTCATAAAAATGAGCAATAACTTACTCAAAGAAAATATGCAGCTGGCACATAAGAAGAAAAAATACTCAACATCACTATTAATTAATGAATTTCAAGTTAAAATATTAATATATATATAAAAGGGGGTGGGATGGAAAACCACAAATTGACAACAGATAAGTGGTGACTTTGGTGAAGGGTAAGACAGTACACAACATTGGGGAAGCCAGTAAAACTTGTATAAAGCAAGATCACCTAAACTTCATAGGCACAAACAAACTCCCTGAGGTGCTGAATTACTGGGCTGAAGGCTATGGGGACGGTGGTCTTGGGGGAACATCTATCTCAATTGGCATAATACAGTTTATAAAGAAAGTGTTCTACATTCTACTTTGGTGAGTAGCGTCTGGAGTCTTAAAACTTATAAGCAGCCATCTTAGATATTCCACTGGTCTCACTCTGTTAGGAACAAGGGAAGATGAAGAAAACTTAAAGACACAAGGAAAAAATTAGTCCAAAGGACTAATGGACCA
Organism: Elephas maximus indicus; assembly: GCF_024166365.1. Classification (NCBI taxonomy): domain Eukaryota; kingdom Metazoa; phylum Chordata; class Mammalia; order Proboscidea; family Elephantidae; genus Elephas; species Elephas maximus. Next base: position 107,529,658 of record NC_064825.1, on the reverse strand, counting down.
CAACTACCACAGACTCCACCAGACTGAGTCCAGTACAACTAGGTGGTACCCAGCTACTACCACAGACTGCACCGACAGGAATCACAGTGAAGTGTCCCAGACAGAGCTGAAGAAAAATGTAGAATAAAATTTCAACTCACACAAAAAAAGACCAGGCTTACTGGTCTAATAACGATTGGAGAAACCTCAAGAGTAGGGCCCCAGGACACCCTTTCAGCTCAGTAAGGAAATCATTCCTGAGGTTCACTCTTCAGCCAGGAATTGGACATATCCATAAAACAAAATGAGACTAAGGGGGCATACCAGCCCAGGGGCAGGGAATGAAAGTCTCAAGAGGACAGGAAACCTGGTAATAGGTAACCAAACCTTGAGAAGGGAGGGTGTTGACATGTCGTGGGGTTGGTAACCAATGTCACAAAACAATATGCATACTGTTTAAAGAAAAGCTAGTTTCTTTCATAAACCTTCAAATAAAGTACAATAATAAAAAAAAGTTATATTTTGGAGGTAAAATTTTCAAATAATATATTTCATAAATGACTAGTGCCCGTAACATATACAGAGGACTCAAAATTAAAGGAAAAAAAAAGTGTAAAAAATGGTCATAAAAATGAGCAATAACTTATTCAAAGAAAATATGCAGCTGGCACATAAGAAAAAATACTCAACATCACTATTAATTAATGAATTTCAAGTTAAAATATTAATGACATACCTCTTCACATCTATTAGAACGTCAGATAGTTGGTAAGTATGTGGAGGAACTGGAACATTAATAGACTGCTAGTGGAAAATTAAAATGGTGTAAATATTTTTTAAAAAATAATCTGTTTTAAGCATTATGGTCTTAAAAAGCTAACCATAGATTTACCATAAAATTTAGCCATTTTTTTCATAGATATCTACAGGAATGACAGCATTTTTTCCCTATAAAGACATATGTCCAAATCTCCATAGAAACTTTATTTGTAATAGCCAAAAACTAGAACCAACCTAACAGTTCATCTACTTTAGAATGAATAAATAACCAAGAAAATTAATACCAGTCAACAATAAAAAGTCCTGAATTATTAGTACATGAAAATATATCAATGAAAAGTGCAAATTGATTAATTGGACTGTCTTAGTCATCTAGTGCTGCCATAACAGAAATACCACAAGTGGATGGCTTTAACAAAGAGAAATTTATTTTCTCACAGTCTAGTAGGTAACAAGTCCAAATTAATGGCATTGGCTCCAGGGGAAGGCTTTCTCTCTTTTTTGGCTGTAGAGGATGGTCTTTGTCTTTAATCTTCCCATGGTAGAGGAGGCACAGGGACCCCATAGCCAAAGGACATGCACTGCTCCTCATGCTGCTTTCTTGGTGGTATGAGGTCCCAACTCTGCTTGCTCCCCTTTCCTTTTACCTCTTGAGAGAAAAAAGATGGTTCAGGCCACAGCCCAGGGGAACTCCCTTTTCCTTGGCTCAGGGAGGTAACCTGAATGAGGCTGGTGTTACAATCCCACCTTATCACTTTTAACATAGAATTACAATCACAAAATGGAGGAAACCACTCAATACTAGGAAGCATGGCCTAACCAACTTCATACACATGTTTTTTGGGGGGGGTGTAATTCAATTCATGACATGAACTATGTCAAAATTAAAACAACCTACAATTAGACATTTATTCCAGAGAACTGAAAACTTCTGTTCATACAATCACCCTTACACAAATTAGTAGATAAGTGGTAACTTTGGAGAAGTGTAAGACAGTATACAATACTAACGAAGTCATCACAGCTTGACTAGGGCAAAGTCATAGAAGCTTCACAGACACATTCAAATGCCCTGAGATACTGAACTACTAAAATGAAGGCTGAGGACCACGGTCTTGGGGGTCATCTAGCTCAATTGGCATAACATAGTCTATAAAGTTGTTCTTTTTTGATGATGAATGAGACACCATTCCTACAAGAAAGACCAGTTAATACGACTATTATTCAAATTTACACACTAACCACTAAGGCCAAAGATGAAAAAATTGAAGATTTTTATCTTCTTTGGCAGCCTGAAATTGATCAAACGTGCAGTCAGGATGCATTGATAATTACTGGTGATTGGAATGAGAAAGTTGGAAAAAAAGAAGGATCAGTAGTTGGAAAATATGGCCTTGGTGATAGAAACAATGCTGGAGATTGAACGATAGAATTTTGCAGGACCAACGACTTCTTTTTTCACCAACATAAATGCCTACTATACACATGGACCTCACCAGGTGGAACGCCCAGTAATCAAATCGTCTACATCTGTGGAAGGATGATGGAAAACCTCAATATCATCAGTCAGAACAAGACCAGGGGCCGACTGTGGAACAGACAACCAAATGCCCATATCAAAGTTCAAGATGAAACTGAAGAAAAGCAGAGCAAGTCCACGAGAGCCAAATTAACAACCTTGAGTATATCCCAGCTGAATTTAGAGAACATCTCAAGAATAGGTTTGGCACATCGAACGCTGATGACCGAAGACCAGACGAGTTGTGGAATGACATAAGGACATCACACATGAAGAAAACAAGAGGTCATTGAAAAGACAGGAAAGAAAGAAAAGACCAAGATGGATGTCAGAGGAGACTCTGAAACTTGCTCTTGAAAGTCGAGTAGCTAAAGCAAAAGGAAGAAATGATGAAGTAAAGGAACCGAATAGAAGATTTCAAAGGGTGGTTTGAGAAGGCAAAATAATGTATTATAATGACACGTGCAGAGAGCTAGACACAGAAAACCAAAGGCAAGAACATGCTTGGTGTTTCTCAAGCTGAAAGAACTAAAGAAAAATTCAAGCCTCGAGTTGCAATAGTGAAGGATACCATGGGGAAAACAAAATGATGCAGAAAGCATCAAAAGGAGGTGGAAGGAATACACAGAGTCATTACAGCAAAAAGAATTAGTCAACATTCAACCATTTCAAGAGGTAGTATATGATCAGGAAACAATGGTACTGAAAGAAGACATCCAAGCTGCTCTGAAGGCATGGGCAAAAAACAAGGCTCCAAGTATTGATGGACTATCAATTGAGATGTTTCAATAAACAGATGCAGTGCTGGAGGTGCTCACTCTTCTATGCCAAGAAATATGGAAGACAGCTTCCCGGACAACTGACTGGAAGAGATCCATATTAATGCCTATTCCCAAGAAAGGGGATCCAACTGAATGCAGAAATTATCGAACAGTACCATTAATATCACACACAAGCAAAATTTTGCTGAAGATCATTCAAAAGTGGCTGCAGCAATATATTGACAGGGAACTACCAGAAATTCAGGCTAGATTCAGAAGACGACATGGAACTAGGGATATCATTGCTGATGTCAAATGGATCCTGGCTGAAAGCAGAGAAAACCAGAAAGATGTTTACCTGTGTTTTATTGACTATGCAAAGGCATTTGACTGTGTGGATCATAACCAATTATTGATAACATTGAGAAATGGGAATTTTAGAGCAATTAATTTTACTCACGAAGAACCTGTACATAGATTAAGAAGCAATTGTTCAGAAAGAACAAGGGTATACTGAGTGGTTTAAAGTCAGGAAAAGTGCATCAGGGTTGTATCCTTTCACCATACCTAGTCAATCTCTGTGCTGAGCCAATAATCTGAGAAGCTGTACTACATGAAGAAGCACAGGGCATTAGGATTGAAGGAAGACTCATGAACAACTTGCATTATACAGATGACACAACCTCGCTTGCTGAAAGTGAAGAGGACTTGAAGCACTTACTGATGAAGGTCAAAGACCACAGCATTCAGTATGGATTAAAATTCAACATAAAGGAAAAAAAATAAAATCCTCACAACTGGACCAATAAGCCACATCACAATAAATGGAGAAGAGACTGAATTTGTCAAGGATTTCATTTTACCTGTATCCACCATCAACACCTATAGAAGCAACAGTCAAGAAATCAAATGACACATTGTACTGGGCAAATCTGCTGCAAAAAAAAACCTCTTTAAAGTGTTGAAAAGCAAGGATGTCATCTTGAAGACTAAGGTGAGCCTGACCCAAGCCATGGCATTTTCAGTAGAATCCTATCCATGTGAAAGTTAGACAATGAATAAGGAAGAGCAAAGAAGAATTAACGCCTTTGAGTTGTGGTGCTGGCAAAGAATATTGAATGTACCATGGACTGCCAAAAAAACGAATAAGTCTGTCTTGGGAGAAGTACAGCCAGAATACTCCTTAGAAGTAAGGATGGCCAGGTTGTGTCTTACATACTTTGGACAAATTGTCAGGAAGGATCAGTCCCTGGAGAAGGACATCATGCTTGGTAAGGTACAGGGTAAACAGAAAAGAGGAAGACCCTCAAGGAGATGCATTGACGCACTGGCTGCAACAACGGGCTCAAGCATAATAACGAATGTAAGGATGGCACAAAACTGGGAAGTATTTTGTTCTGTGTTACATAGTGTAGCTATGAGTCAGAACTGCCTTGATGGCACCTAACAACAACAACAACAACAAGTCTATAAATAAAATGTTCTACATTCAACTGTGGTGAGTAGAAAGTAGGGTCTTAAAAGCCTGGGAGTGGCCATCTAATATACCTCTACTGGTCCCACCCTGGCTGGAGCAAAGGGGAATGAAGAAGACCAAAGACACAAGGCAAAGATTAGTCCAAAGGACTAAGGAACCACAACTACCACAACCCCCACCAGACTGAGCCCAGAACAACTAGAGAGAGCCTGGGTTCTCACTACAGAGTGTTCTGGCAGGCATCACAATAGAGGGTCCCAGACAGAATGGGAGAAAAATGTAGAACCAAATTTAAATTCACACACACACACAAAAAGACCAGGCTTACTGGTCTGATAGAGACTGGAGAAACCCCAAAGGTATGGCCCCTGGACACCCTTTTAACTCAGCACTGAAATTGCTCCGTAGGTTCACCTTCAGCCAAAGATTCACCAGGTCTATGGGGCAGAACAACACACTCGAAGGACATACTTCATAGTTCAATCATGTATTCGAGACTAATAAGCGTACCAGCCCAAATGCAAAGTCAAGAAGGCAGGAAGTGACAGGAAAACTGGACAAATGGAAACAGATAGCCTAGAGTGAAGAAGGTGAGAGTGTTGACACATCACTGCTTTGGCAACCAATGTCACAAAACAATTAGTGTATTACCTGTTCAATGTGGAACTAAATTGCTCTGTAAACTTTCACAGAATCACAGTTAAAAGAGAAAAAGTCCTTCTATCGATGAATCATTAAGCAAATTGAAGGAAATTCACACAAGAAATAAAACTCAGCAACAACAAAAAAAAAAAATAGAAGGAACAAATTATTGATGCACACAACAGTGTGGATGGACTTTGATAGAATCATGTGAAGGGAATGTAGTCCATCACAAAATGTTGGTGTTGTTAGCTGCCACTGAGTTGACTCCAATTTATGGCGACCTTACAGAAAACAGAACAAAATGTTGCGTTGCCCTCTGCCATCCTCAAAATCCTTGGTATGTTTGAGTCAATTGCTGCAACCACTGTGTCAATCCATCTTACGAGGGGCTTCCCTCATCCTCTTTGGCCCTCTAGTTCACCAAATATAATGTCCTACTCCAGAAAATGGTCTTTCCTGATGACATGTCCAAAGTAAGAAAGGCGGACAATGTTGGGTTGAAGGGAACAAAATATCTATCATTAAAGAATTTTTGTTTTGTAGGTGCTGTTGAGTCAGCTGTGACTCATAGTGACCTATAGGGCAGAGTAGAAATGCCCAGGAAGGCTGCCTATGTTGTAATCTTTATGTGTGCAGACAGCCAGGTCTTTTCCCTCGGAACTGCTTGTGGGTTCAAACTGCCAAATTTTGCATAGCAGTGGGCATTTAAACATTGCACCACCAGGGCTCCTTCCATTAAACAATGTTGTTGTTGTTGTTATTAGGTGCCATCAGGTCCAGTTTCTACTCATTGCAACCCTATGTACAACAGAATAAAACACTGCCTGGTCCTGTGCCTCCCTCACAATAGTTGTTAGGTTTGAGCTCAGTGTTGCAGCCACTGTATCAATCCATCTCGTGGAGGGTCTTCCTTTTTTTCACTGACCCTCTACTTTACCAAGGCTGACATCCTTCTCTAGGGACTGATTCTTCCTAATAACATGTCCAAAGAATGTGAGACATAGTCTCACCATTCTTGCTTCTAAATAGCATTCTCCAATACAGATTTGTTCTTTCTTTTGGCAGTCCATGGTATATCAATATCCTTCCCCAAAACCACATTAAAGGATAAACAGGTGAAAAAAGTATATATATATTTTATATATATATACACATATACATATAAATACCATTATATATCACAAATAAGAAAAAAGTCACAAATACATCTTTAATATTTAAAATTACAAAATGCACCAAAAAGATTTATAGTGCAATAATTATATATTTATAATAAAACATTACACACAAAATATCACACTGTCAAGATGTGATGGTTCGGGGTGTGTGTCAACTTGGCAGTCCTATGATTTTGTTATCACTTCCATGATGAGATTTGATATAATGTGGTCACCTCCATGATGGAATCTGCTGTCAACAGCCAATCAGTTGAAAGGAAGTTTCCTTGAACTTGTGGCCTGCATTGAATATAAGTGAACATTCTTGCAAGGCTGGTGGGCCTTTGCTTGCTCTGGACCTGAAGCTGGTTCCTGTACATCTGACCTCTGGTTTTTGGGCCTTGACCTAGCAGCTTGCCTGCAGTCTTGCCTGGTGAACTTGGGATTTGTTGATCTTCCCAGACTGTGAGCAAGTGCCCTGCTCTATGACCTGTGAGTCTTGGGATACCCAGCCCCTGGATATCATTGCTCCATATTCCCCCTAAGTTTTTTCTTATTTTTATTCTTTTAATATTGAAAAAAAGAAAAATTGTACTGAGAAAAAAATTAAATTTTAGATATGCTAAGGTTGTCTTAAAAAAAAAAAAAATCCAATCTAGATTTTAGGTTAGGACCCTACAAGGTGGGTTATGATATATTTCCACATATGTAGAGGCCAGAAAACACATGAGAAAAATATCACTTATAAAAGGACATCAAAACAGAAATTTAAAACACATCCCATTCCCAATCAGTCCAAGTGGCTTGACTGGGAAATTCTACTAAGCTTTTAGGTAAAAAGAATTAGCCAATTCTACACAAAATCTCCTATAAAACTGAAAAGAGGGATATTTTCATTTTCTATGTGAGGATAGCTTCACCCTGATATCAAGCACAGACAAAGGCATTAAAAGAAAATAACAGAGCATGTATGTGAGAAAACTAAAGAAAAATTTAAAAAAATGAGTCTGGCAATAGATAATAGTACACCAAATAGGCATGCCTGAGGTATGCATGAATAGCTTTACATTAAAAAATCAATTAATGACATTCATCATAGTTACAAATAAAAATGACAAATGATGACCTATAAATGGATGTAGAGAAACATTTTAAAAGTCCCAGTAATTGTGATAAAACTTTGACCAAATTAGGATTGAAATGGAGCTTCTTCAAACTGATAGAGGGCAGCCATGAGCAACTTGCAGTTACAATGACACATGGTATGAAATATTAAATACATTCTCCCTAAGACCAGGAACAAAACAAGTAAATCTACTCTTGCCAAATCTATTGCATATTTTAGTGGATGTTCTAGGCAACACAATAAGGCAATAAAAAAATTAAATCAATAAATAGAAAGCATCCAGATTGGAAAAGATGGAGGGAAACTTTATTTATTGATAGATGACGTGATTTTTTATGTAAAAATCTAATACAGCCTACAATACAGTTATAGAGCTGAAAAGTTAACAGCATTTATTTGTGAATTTACACTCAGCTTATTAGTTTATAAAAAAAAAAGGCTTTTGGATTTTAAGTGACCTTTCGTTGACTATAAATACATTCAGAGATTTCACAGACAGAGCACCAAAAGCAAAATCTATAAATACTCTGACAACATAAAATATTAAAACTTCTGATCTCCAAAAGACACTTGTATAAAAACAAGTCATATTCTGGGAGGTAATATTTTCCAAATAATATATCCCATTAAATAGCCTGTATCCATAATATGTACCCTCTCCCCACCCCACCCCATTGCTGTCAACTAGATTCTGACTCATAGTGACCCTGTAGGACAGAATAGAACTACCCCATAGTTTCCAAGGAGCCCCTGGTGAATTCAAACTGCTGACCTTTGGTTAGCAGCGTAGCACTCAACCACTATGCCACCAGGGTTTCCTTATTTATAATAGCTAAAAATTAGTAACAACCCCAAATGTCCTTCTGTGGGTGAGTGGGTAATCAAACTGTACTAAATTCATACATGAAATAATAATCAGCAGCAAAAAAGAACAAATTATTGATGCACACGACAGATTGGATGGACCTCAAAAGAATCATAGGAAGTGAAAATAGTTGATCACAAAAGGTTGTGATGGTTGTTACCCGGCACTGAGTGACTCCAACTCATGGTGACTTTATGTAAAACAGAGCAAAACATTGCCTGGCCCTGTGCTGTCCTCACAATCATTGGTATGTATGAATCCATTGTTGGAGCCGCTGTGTCAATCCATATCTCATAGACGGCTTCCTTTGTTCTTGTTGGCCCTCTACTTCACCGACTATGATGTCCTCCTCCCGAAACTGATCTTTCCTGATGACATGCCAGAAGCAAGAAAGTCAGACAATGTTTTGTTGGAGGCACCAAAATACCCACCATGAAAAAAATTTTGTTTTGTTAGAGGCTGTCAAGTAAATTTTGACTCATAGCAACATATAGGACAGAGTAGAAATGCCCCATAGGGTTGCCTAGGCTGTAATCTTTATGGGTCCAAATGGCCAGGTCTTTTCTCTACGGAAAGGCGAGTGGGTTTAAACAGCTAATGTTTCAGTTAGCAATGAGTGTTGAACATTCTACCACCAGGGCTTCTTCAGTGAAGAATAGACAAGTGGAAAAATATATATATATATATATACATATAAACCAAACCCATTGCCATTGATTTGATACCAACTCATAGCCACTCTATAGGACAGAGTAGAACTGCCTCATAGGGTTTCCAAGGCGTGCCTGGTGGATTAGAACTGTTGACCTTTTGGTTAACAGACTTACTCTTAAATACTACACTGTATACATACCATTACACAGGGCAAAAAAAAAAAAAAAGTCACGAATGGATACATTACAAATATTTAAGAGACAAAATGCAGCAAAAGATTTATAGCACTGTAACTACATATTCATAGTGAAACATTACATACAAAATATCACACGTTACAAGAGTGTATTGACACGGTAGAGCATTATGTCAAGCACAGCAGAAAATGTACGAACCTGAGATAAAGTTTTGGAATGAGGGGTTGACAGAATGAAAAAACATAAAAGATTGAAATCTAATGATGGAAAATAAAACAAACAAGCAAAAAACCTAAACAGACAGATGATGGCAATTGACTATGAAATGAGAAGCAAGTGTAGCTTTTTTGTTCCTGAGGTCAAAAAGAAAAAAATAAAAACCCCTGACAATAGCAATAACAGCAACAATAACAATAGTAAACAAATAAATGATACCTTTTGAAGAGACCACTGTAGAAATGGGGAAAATTGACAGCTTTGTTTTATAGCTACAGTATTTTTCTGGATCCCTGGGTGGTAAAAAATGAATAGTTAACAAAGAGTAAAATGTAAGAATGTCTGATATAGTTAAATACAGACAAGCATACACACTATATGAAGAAAAACTTGCTCATAGGTGAATACAAATTGTCCTGGACAATTAACAGACACCCCCCAGATATGTTGCTAAGCTATCAAATGCTTCAGGGTCAATCAACAAATTGCTTGGCATCTCCTCAGGGAGAATCTCCAAGGGTGAAAAAAAAGCCTTTAAATTGTTCTCACCATGCCATGTTAAGAATCGCATGAGAGAGTCAAGACAGAGGCTTCATTACAGGTAAAAAGTAAGATAATTCCATATTTTACCAATATCCAGAAAGTTTCAGTGATGCTTGCCAGTCCCACCTTTACTCAGTAGCAAATTTTTTGCAAAATGTTAGGATTTCTGATTCAGTTCTGTGTGCATTCTACTTTTCAGTTGTGCCTGAGACCAGGATTCTCCCCCTTTTTTCTTCGTATTATTTTTTTCAAATATTCTCAATTTGTTTCAGAGGTTAAATGCTCATAAGAGTCTTTGAAACATGATCATTATAAGGCTAAATAATATTTTTTTCTTTATAAAAAGTTATATGAATAAAAAAGAAGCCAAGCCAGTTGTCCCGGAGTTAGTTCTGACTCATAGCCACCCCATGTGTGTCAGAGAGCTGTGCTCCATAGGGGTTTCAATGGCTGTGAACCTTCACAAGTAGATCTTCCTTTCTTCCAAGGCACTTCTAAGTGGACTGGACCTGCCAATCTTTCAGTTAGTAGCTGAGCTCTTCGTCATTCGCAAGGTAGCCTAATTACGTAAATGATAGAACTCCAATGTGAAAGTAAAGGACACATATACGGTATTAAAAAATACCGTAGCAGAATTATGAAGTTGTATGTATTCGGACTCCAGTGTTGATGTCTTTCCAAATCTTTAGTAACAGACCAGCCTTAGGCTCTTTTTATAGCCGTCTAAAATACAATTTAATATTTAATGCTTATTTAAATAACTGTGTAAATGTGCATTTTTACTAATCTCTTAATGAGGAATAAATAAATTTCCATCTTAAACCTCATGTTGAGGTGTGGAAAGCAATTTTTGGAATTTAGGAAATTTTTAAGTACCCAGTTTTATGACGATAGTATAATATATAAAATGCTCTTCAATTTCCAATGGAATCTGGCAGAAAGAAGATGTAATTTTCTCAAAGAGTATACCTTTATGAAACAGGAATTGGATACTCAACAAAGATAGTAAACTATGAAATTTACGTTGGTGCTCTCCATAGAACTCCAAAGCTCTTGAGAGAAAGTTCTTTTATTTTCCCTGACTTAATAGAAAAATCATTATTTACTGAAGTGTTTTATGTTTTCCTTCAGCCTTTCATCACTGCAACTAAACAAGAGATATATCGCTTTTATTGCATTCATTGAAGACAGTGAATTTCTTAATTGCAATACCTACTGATACCCAATTCAGTTTTATTTTTTCATATTTATTGTGCTTTAGATGAAAACTTACATAGCAAATTAACTTTCCAATCAATGATTCTTGACACAGGTTGTTTCATGACCTTGGTTTCAACTCCTGCAATGTGTTAGCACTCTCCACGTTTCCTCTCCTGGTTCCCCATTTTCATTAGACCTGTTTCCCTGTTCCTCCGTGTCTTGGTTTTAGGCAAGTGTTGCCCTTTTGGTCTCACATACTTGGATGTTCTAAGAAGCACATTCTTCAGGGATGTTACTGTTTATTTTATAGCCCCATTTATTATTTCACTGAATGACGGCCTCCAGGGGAGACTATACTTTCATGGTACAAGATTGTCTTATGGCAATAGTTTTGAAGATTCTTCCAAACTCTTTCAGACAGGGAAATCTGGTCTTTTTTTTTTTTTAATTTTGTTCTACAATTTTTATCCATTCTACCTGGGTCTTTCTATTGTGATCGTGGTCAGAGTTGCCTGTACTGGTAGCCAGGCACCAACTAGTTCTTCTGGTCTCAGGCTAGAGGAAGCTGTGGTTCATGTGTGTCACTAGTCCTTTTGACTAGTTGCTTCCTTTAGTCTTTGGCTTTCTTTGTTCTCCTTTGCTCCAGAGCCAAAGAGACCAATGGTTGCTTTTCTGACATAAGCAATGTGTGTGCTATGCATAAGGAGGAGGTAGGTTATCAGAAGGCCATAACATTATACACAATGTTTTATATGAGGTAGTGTATTTCCCCTGTAACCGTTTTATAATTTATTGTGATAGTATTGTATTTTCTTACTTGCTTGATTATTCCTGACTCAGAGGCTGCTGGTACTGCTATTTCCATGGTAAGTAGTATCATTTCAAATTATTCATTCTTTTACCTTAAACTGTCATCATCATCCTTCTCTGGTATTTGTTTGTTTGTTTAACCTGTGGCTTATTAAAAAAAAAAAAAAAAAAAAACCAGTGCCTTGAGTCGATTCCAACTCATAGTGACCCTGTAGGACAGAGTAGAACTGCCCCATAGAGATTCCAAGGAGCGTCTGGTGGATTTGAACTGCTGACCCTTTGGTTTGTAGCCACAGGTGGCTTATTAGGGATATATACATACATTTTAATTTCAATATATTTATGTTTATATACATTATGTTCTATATAATATTACAAAGAATTACCCAGATCCTTAATGTACAAAAAGAGTTAAAATAAAAACCAGGAATCCATGTACATTTGGTCCTAGCTCTTGAGTAACATGTGGATTTTAACCTATTTTTCCTATAAACTAGAGAATGTCTATCCAAAAGGAATGTTTTAATGAAACTTCATTATTTAATATCAATGACAAGGACCTCACATGTTCCCAGTTTGCTCAAATTTACTCTCATACTCTTAGGATCTTCCATGAGCAAATATATGTGACTTGATAAAAACAACTTAGCAGATGTTAGTTATAATGAAAACTCCCCTAGGGGAAGACATGTTGTTAAGTGCCATGGAGTAAATTCCAACTCATGGTGACCCTATGTACAACAGAAGGAAACACTGCCCAGCTCTGCACCGCCCTCACAGTCCTTGTTATGCTTGAGCTCATTCTTGCAGCCACAACGTCAATACATCTCATTGAGGGTCTTCCTCTGTTTCCCTGACCCTGTACTTTACCAAGCATGATGTCCTTCTCTAGCGACTGATCCCTCCTGACATGTGCAAAGAATGTGAGAAGTAGTCTTGCCCTCCTTGCTTCTAAGGGGCATTCTGGCTGTATCTCATCCAAGACAGATTTGTTCATTTGGCAGGCAGTACATGATATATTCAGTATTCTTCTCCAACACCACAATTCAAAGGTGTCAATTCCTCTTCGGTCTTCCTCATTCATCATTCAGCTTTCACATGCCTATGAGGTGACTAAATATACCATGGCTTGTATTAGGTGCACCTTAGTCTTTTAGCTGAGATCTTCAATTTTTAACACTTTAAATATGTCTTTTCCAGCCAGTTTCCCCAGTGCAATGCATCTTTTGGTTTCTTGACTGCTGCTTCCATGGGTGTTGAATGTGGACCCAAGTAAAATGAAATACTTGACAACTTCAATCTTTTCTCCGCTTACCATGACATTGCTTATTGGCCCAGTTGTGAGGATTTTTGTCATCTTTATGTTGAGGTGTAATCCATACTGAAGGCTGTGGTCTTTGATCTTCATCAGTAAGTGCTTCAAGTCCTGTTCACTTTCAGCAAGGAAGGTTGTATCATCTGCATATCACTAGTTGTAGTCTCCCTTCAATCCTGATCCCCTGTTCTTTTTCATAGAGTCCAGCTTCTCTGATTATACATATTGACTAAGTACGGTGAGAAGATACAACCCTGACACATACCCTTCCTGAGGGGAGGACATATTTTAAGTAAACTTATATTAAAGTAAACTTCTTATATTAAAATGGTTTCAGTAAAGTAGAAGGTACATAATCCAAAAGACTGGCACACTAATGGTTCAATTTTGATCATGGAGTTGAGGATGTTGTAGGGAAAGGCTGGGGTCAGTTCCATGGATAGCACACTACTCAAGCTAATCGTCATCATAACCCTGACATAGAAGCTAAGTCACGTGAGAAAAACTAACAACTACATAAGTAAAGAAAACTCCTTTCAGGCAACTCACTGTCAACATTTTAAAAACAACAAAAATAGCATGTACTTGAAATTTGGGAGCTATGTCCCAATACCATAAACATATTGAAACATTTAATCTTCATTTATCTATCCAACAATCCTGAAAGGACATGGTCATTTAAGAGATGTAGAAAAAGAGATTAAGTATTTTATTAAATAACCGACAAGTGGGGGGGTGTAACAGAGACTATAACTACATGTGTCTATCACCGGGGATATTTCCATATATAAAGGCAAATAGTCCCCACCGCAATCTGTCAGATTTTCCTTGTGTTCAACACCTGTCAAGTGTACTGTTTCAGTCTGTACCACCTGTGGCACAAGGGTTTTCAAAGGACTATGCTTCAAATTAAGGCATATTAATTTTTTCCATACATTTTGGGAATTTGCACTTTAAAATTTTTATAATGTAATTAAAAAGTGTATCATAATTTTGTAACTGTCATTGTGTAATTGTCATTATATAAATGACAAACAGAAAGTTTAATAACCATCCATATACCTAACACCTAAAACTTTTAAATTTATTAATTTTTTAATTCATTTATGTATATATGTATGTGCATGTTTATATATACATTTACCTATATGTATATATAAATGTATATGTGTATGTATATATTTAAGAATACCCATGTCTAGATCAGAGTTTCTCAGTTACAGCCTTATTGACATTTTTGGGCTGGAAATTTTGTTATTTTGGGGAGATGCCCTGTACGTACTAGAATGTTTGGTAATAGCCCAACCTTCTGTTAGACAGCAATAGTACCCTTCTCCTCGGTGTGACATCCAAATTGTCCCAGACATTGACAAATGTTCCTTGGGGAGAAAATTTTCCTCAATTGGTAACCAGTTATCTCTATCTTTCTCTTCTTCTTTCCTTTCTCCCTATCGCCTCTCGCTTTATCTCTATGTGTTGTTATTGTTGTTGTTAGGTGCCATGGCGTCAGTTGTGGGAGATAAGTTTACTTTCAACTATCTATATTGGAAAGTTTGAATTTATCTTATTTATTTAGTATACTAGCTCTGTATACAAAAACTCTACCAGATGATTCTACAAAGAAAGTATTGACTGTGCTGATGTCTCTATGCAGAATAGGTTTCCTGAGAGACCAAGATGGACAAACACAATCTAACAGAGCTGAATTCATTCATTCTGTTGGGAATCACAGACCACCCAGAGCTGCAGGCTCCACTATTCGGGCTGTTGCTCATCATCTACGTGATCTCACTGGTGGGCAACGTGGGCATCACCATCCTCACCAACATGGACTCTAGTCTACAAAAGCCCATGTATTTTTTTCTCAGACACCTGGCTATCACTCATCTTGGTTATTCAGCAGCTGTGGAACCCAAAATGTTGGTAAATTTCATTGTGAATGAAAACACATTTTCCTATTACTTTCGTGCTATCCAACTAGCTTTCTTTATTGTGTTCATAACTAACGAGTTATTTATTCTGTCAGCAACATCCTACAACCACTACGTGGCTATCTGTAACCCTCTTCTCTACACAGTCATCATGTCACAAAGGGTGTGTCAGGTGCTGGTGGCAATCTCCTACCTCTACAGTACATTTGTGTCTCTTCTCATCACCATAAAGATATTTAATTTATCCTTCTGTTGCTACAGGGTCATCAGTCACTTCTACTGTGACATTCTCCCACTGTTATCTTTGCTTTGCTCAAACACACATGACATTGAACTGATCCTTCTTGTCTTAGCAACTTTTAATTTTATTTCATCCTTTCTAATAGTTCTTGTTTCTTACCTTCTGGCTCTTGTAGCCATTTTCAGGATGAACTCAGCTGAGGGCAGGTACAAGGCTTTTTCCACCTGTGGATCCCACCTGACTGTGGTAGTAGTGTTCTATGGGACTTTAAGCTTTATATACATGCAGCCCAAGACCAGTCACTCCTCTGACACGGATACAGTGGCTTCTATATTTTATACCCTGGTTATCCCCATGTTGAATCCCTTGATTTATAGCTTGAGGAACAGAGATGTAAAATTTGACCTACACAGGACATGGAAAAAAATAAGCAATATCTTTTCTAAAGTTTGATGTACCATATGGTTCCTATAAGCTTATATCATGGACTTCAAACCTTGTCTGTGTGCCTCCAATGAGAATAACATGCACACGTATATTCAACATATATTTATAAATTGCCTTCTATGTGCCGGTTACTCTTCTAAGTGCTGTTAATGCTTTGATGAACAAAAGAATAAAAACCTTTGCCTTCCTTGAAAGGGAAAGATGGATCGTAAACATAATAATTAAGTCAATTTTATAGTACAGAAGAATGTGTGGGGCCATGTAGCACAGAGGTTAGAGTGCTAGGCTGCTAGCTGAAAGGTTGGTGATTTGAAACCACCATCCATTCAATGGGAGAAAGAGGTGACAGTCTGTTTCCATAAAGATTTACAGCCTTGGAAAATCTATGGGGCAATTCTACTCTTTACTATAGAGTCCTTACGAGTTGGAATGGGCTCAATGGCAGTGCTTTTGGCTTTTTGGACAATGTGTTGCAACCATGAAATCAGGCAAGGAGAGTGCATACACTGAGTGGGAGTGGAAAAAAGTACTAGGTACAGAAGCAGTGTTACAGTGATTCCGGTGTTTTTTTTTTTCAATTAGTAGAATAAACTTTGCAATGTCAGCATGTGTTTTTGTCAGTGTAAGCCCTTGCCTTCTGTTTTAACATTCATATACTTTTGAGGGGTATATTAGATTCAGGCTAGGCTGCAAGGAGTCTCAGTGATTGTGATGATTTGGAGTACTCAGTTATCTGAATTTGCTCAAATGCCCCCTTTCCAGACCTTGGAGCGCCACCTTTTCTCCTTACTACCTTTACTTTGACATGTAAATTTGTTAACATACCTTGCAATTTAGCAATTCACAGATTCAGCTCTGCATCTGACTTTGTTTTAATCTACAAATTTTACCTCTATCAAGAATATATACCAATTAGGATAAATTTCTTGAAGCCAACTGTAGAGACTCTTGGGTTTGGAATCCTTTCACCACTGGTTATTCTTATTTTAATAATTATCTTTGTTGTTACATGTGTTGTTATCTTTTTGTATCTATATAAAAAAACTTTAAAAAATGTTTGTTTAATTATTTTTGTTCTTGTTATTGTTATTTCCTTGAGTAACAGTATATTCTCGGATGAGCTAAGTTGACTGACTTTCACCGGTTTGGTATTCCTAAACTTTGGTCAATAGTTATCATACACTATATTTCTATTGATTTTTGTTCACCTTATTGTGAGAAGAAAAATGAGTTAATCCCATAGTTTACCCATGCTGTATTTCTAATTCAAGTAAGCTCTGTTATGTGGCAAGGATACAGTTATCTTGCCTTGTGGACATAGTAGCTCCATATTACTCCTCAAATTTTTCCATATGTTTTTCTTTCTTTTTTTTAATTTCTGGGATTTTATTGAAGCTACTACAGTCTAGGAGCCCTGGAGCTTGTGCTTAAGAGCTCAGCTGCTAACCAAAAGGTTGACAGTTCAAATACAACAGCTGCTCCTTGGAAACCCTATACAGCAGTTCTGCTCTGTACTATAAGGTTGCTGTGTATTGGAACCAAACCCATGGCACCTAACAACAATGATAACCAGTGTTTAATTTTTTTTCTTGGTTCACAATCATGAAATAAAATCCCCTGTGTAGGCAATGAAATTTGGATAAGTTAGTTAATTGGAATATGAGAAAAAATACATGTTATATTGTCATGTGAGTGTAAATATTTTGAAAGGCCTGAAGCAGATAGAAGGTTAAGATGCTCATGAGCACTACCAGGTAATAATATTTTACATTGATTCCGTGCTATATCATAATCATTCTTCAGGTTTTAATTAATTTAATCACCATAACAGCTCTGTGAGATAGGTTCTATTAATATTTACTTTTTTTGAAAATAAAATGGAGGTTCAGAAAGGGTAAATAAAGCATCCAAGTTCAGCTCATTAAGGATAAATTAATTATCCAAGTCACAGATGTCTTTAGCATTGGGACCAAGTTTCAAACATGGTGTCTAGCTCCAATTTCCATGCTCATAACAACTACTCTAAATTATCTCTTAATGTCAGGTTTCTGCTTTAGTGATGTCATCCCCAAGATGACAGAGAATAAAACTTCACTCTGGCAGGTATCAGATTAAAAGAAGAAAAAGAGAAGTGGGGTTTTTAAAATAGTGAGTACCTAGGACAATGTCTGGGAGGAAAATAAATTCCATAAAGACAATGAATTAATCAATTGACTCAACAAGTTAATCAGTTCATTTTGGATGCATGACTTGCTCAAACCAAATAATGGAAAACCATGAAAAAGTGGATGCAGGATATAGTCTGAGCAGGTTTATAATAAATTTGCAATGAGGGATATCAGGAATTATCATTAAGTAGTAAGGAACATGATCAATAAAGTAAGTAATGAAGCTCCTATCTTAAGAAATGATTTCTGGATTTTTGCCTTGAGAAGTTCAGCCTCTTTTTAAAAATATAGAAGTAGGCTAAAAAGAAGAATGAGAAAGCTAAAACACTATTGCTAATGACTTGTTGAAGTTTCCAGGAGCTTGTCAAAGTCAATGTTACTTTATTATAGAGGGAGTCTGTGAGGAGATTTATTCCCCACCATCTTTTGCTTCCTGGGCTTTGTTGCTGCCTGAGCTCAATTTTGGGGGAATTTAATTTAATTATAAAAGATTGGGAAATATATTGATTTTGATTTTGCTGAGCTCCTGGACCAGTGAAATCCGTCAGGCTCCACTACTGGACTTTGTTTTTTTTGTTTTAATTATATAGAAATTAAACCCTCTTCCTTGAGCTAATGTTTGAGTGATCTATTTATTTATTTACTGTTTCATTACGTGCATGGGAAAAGCATTCTTAGATGATACAATCAGAAGAGGCAAAAGCAGCACATTCAATTGTAAAAGTTGGGAATTATGAGATTCTATGTTGTACCATTCATACATATTAAGATGTAAATGAACCAGCTGAAATATGCAATATATTGCACACTGCAATGGCTAAAGTAAACATCAAAAGCTCTCAACCACAGGAATCATACAAATCAAAAGGAACAACATACCACTCAGGATATCCATCAACCCAAAAATATATACTTGTCTAATACACCTATTTAGTTTTTCACTGAAGGGGCTTCTGAAAAGAAGAAAGACAGAGAAAGAGAAAGAGAGACAGAATGATAAGAAAATACCAACTGAGGAGATTGAGTACAGGAGTTATTATAGTTGGAATCAGAAATAATCAGTGATCCACTAAATATTTCATAGTCCTCAATAATCTTAATACTTATTGTTACTGATAGATGCTGTCCAGTCTGTTCTGACTTGGTGACTCCATGGACAACAAAAACGGATTTGCTTGCTGAGTCAATTGATTAATTCATTGTCTTTATGGAATTTATTTTCCCTCCCAGACATTGTCCTAGGTACTCACTATTTTAAAAACCCCACTTCTCTTTTTCTTCTTTTAATCTGGGTTATCCTCATAATTTTTGCTATTCTTGAACCCATTGTTTCAGCCACTGTGTCAATTCGTCTCACTGAAGGTTTTCCTCTTTTTCACTCTCGCTGTCACTACCAATCACGATGTGGATTGAACTGGTCCCTCCCACCAAGCATCAAATAGTATCTGCATATAATTTCTAAATTACAGAGTTACTAACAAGCAGTCCACAAGGGCCAAAATGTGGCCTTGAATATGTCCCACATGAATCTGCAGACCATCTCAAGTATAGATTTGACTCATTTAGCACTAATGATTGAAGACCAGATGCTTTATGGGAAGACATCTAGGACATCATATATGATGAAAGCAAAAGGTCATTAAAAAGACAGGAAAGAAAGACCAAAATGTCAAGAGAGACTTTGGAACTTGGTCTCGAACATAGTGTAGCTAAAGAGAATGAAAGAAATGAAGTAAAGGAGCCGAACAGAAGATTTCAAATGGCAGCTCTAGAAGACAAATTAAAATATTATAATGAAATATGCAAATACCTAGAGTTAAAATACCAAAGGGGAGAACACACTGAGAATTTCAAAAGCTGAAAGAACTGAAGAAAATTTTCAAACTTTGAGCAGCAAATTTGAAGGATTCTACAGGCAAAGTATTGAATGACGCAGGAAGCACCAAATGAAGATGGAATACACAAAGTCACTGAATCACAAAGCATTTTTGGATGTTCAACCACACCAGTAAAAAAAAAAAAAGTAGGTAGCATATAATCAAGAACCAATGTTATTAACAGAAGCTGGAGCTGCACAGAAGACACTGGTGAAAAACAAAGCTCCAGGAATTGAAGGAATACCAGCTGAGATGTTTCAACAAAAGTATGCCGTACTGGGGGTATTTACCTCTCTATGCCAAGAAATTTGGAAGACAGCTACCTGGCCAACTGACTGGAAGAGATCCATATCTGTGCTCATTCCAAAGAAAGGTGAGCCAAGAAAATACAGAAATTAAAGAACAATATCATTAATATCACAAGCAAGTAAAAACTTTCTGATGATCATTTAAAAGCAGTTGCAGCAGTACATTGACAGAGAACTTCCAGTAATTCAAGCCAGAATCAGAAGAGGACATGAAACAAAGGATGTCATTGCTGAGGTTATGTGGATCTTGTCCGAAAGCAGAGAGTGCCAGAAAGATGTCTACCTGTGTATTATTGACTGTGTGAGTCATAACAAATTATAAAGAACATTTTGAAGAATCAGAATTTCAAAATACTTCACTGTGGTTATGTGAAACCTGTATGTAGACCAGGTGGCAGTCATTTGAACAGAGCAAGGGGGTACTGCATGGTTTAAATCAAGAAAGCTGTGTGTCAGAGTTGCATTCTTTCACCATACTTATTCAATCTGTATACTGAACAAATAATCTGAGAAGCTGGACTATATGACGAAGAATGTGGCATCAGGTTGGGTGGAAGACTCATTAACAACCTAGGATATACAGATGACACATTCTTCCTCAATGAAAGTGAAGAGAACTTGAAGCGCTTACTGACGAATATCAAAGAATACAGCCTTCCGTATGTATTACACATCAACATACAAAAACAAAAATTCTCACAACTGGATCAATAAGCGACATTATGATAAATGAAGAAAAGACTGAAGTTGTCAAGGATTTCATTTTACTTGGATACATAATCAATGCTTGTGGAAGCAACAGTCAAGAAATCTGAAGATGTATTTCATTGGGCAGATTTGCTGCCAAAGTCCTCTTTAAAGTGTTAAAAAGCACAGATGTCACTTTGAGGACTAAGTTACCCCTGACCTAAGCCACATTACTAATCACCTCATAAACATGCAAAAGTTGGACAATGAGTAAGGAATGACAAGGAAGAATTGATGCTTTTGAATTATGGTATTGGAAAAGAATATCGAATATACCATGCATTGCCAGAAGAATGACAAGTCTGTCTTGGAAAAAATAAAGCCAGAGTGCTCCTTGGAAAACTTCATCCCACGAACTTTGGACATATTATCAGGAGGGACCAAGTGCTGGAGAAATATATCATGCTTCATTAAGTAGAGGGTCAGCGAAAAAGAGGAAGACCCTCAACATGATTCATTGACACAGTGGCTACAATAATGGGCTCAAACACAACAATTGTGAGGATGGTGCAAGACCGGGCAATGTTTCGTTCTGCTGTACAGAGGGTAACTTTGAGTAGGAAGGGACATGTTACAACAATAACCACCTAGCAGAGGGGGCTGAAGGAACTGACCAAATAGTACTATACACATTGTTGGATTCCCAGGAGATCTGAACACAAATGCTGAGGTAGGAAAGTCTCAGAAGTTAAGTTACAGGAGGAGTAATATTCTAATTTCCAGCATACGTGAATGGTACATTCTAGAAGTGTGAAGTACATGCCATTCACTTCAACATGTGCTTTTTCTACTAGTTTCCACTGTGTAATTTTCTAGCAGAAGTTTGTCTTGTATTTATTGCTAGTCTAACCTATATACAATTGCAACATCGACAAATCTATACAGGCTTACTGTTGAGAAGAATAAAAACATTTTGTATGATATTATATTACTTAAATCCCAGCAAGTGTGCACAATATAATTTAGTAAATAACAGCAAAGTATAAGATTAGATGTATCTATTTACATAATTATGGCTCAAAGTATTAGATTATTACTTGAAGCAATAGAAATTAGTTAACCCTAAAAACCCTAGAGTAGGCAAAATAAAAATTCGACATTTATTCTGTCATAGAAAATATTGGTGTTTTTAAAACTCACTTCACAGAATTTTCTTTGACCATCCATCACAACCAATTGATTCTATGAAACTTATGAACTTATTTAAAAATAATTGACATAGAAATAAAATATAAGAATTTTTCAAGTCTTTTTTTTTTTGCAAAGTCATTACATTTTCATGATTTTTTGAAGGATAAAGATTTTTAATACCTACTTGAGAAAGTAAGTGTTCTGTATCTTTTAAAGTGCTTTATACATAAATAAATCTCTTATTTCAGATTTACAAAGTTAGACACTTGGGATTTTTTCCTTGTTACTTTTATTTTTGAGATATAAATCACGTACCATATAATTTACTCACGTGGAGTTTGCAAAGTTCACAGCAATTTTAGGATATTGTCATCACCCTGAAAAAAAAAATCTCATGACCATCACCAGTCACTCAGTGTTTTCCCTCAGCCCTCTCAGCCCAAGGCAACTACCTGCTTATTTTCTGTCTTTATAGATTTGCCTATTGCGGACATGTCATAAAAATGGAAACTCAAAATACTTGGTCTTTGCAACTAGTTTTTTCACTTTCTGTAAAAGTTTTCAAGTTTCAATCATGTTGTGGTACAACATATTTTATTGACAAATATTACACTGTAATGAAATACCACATTTTATTTATCCATTATCCATTGATGGAAATTTTGTTTATTTCTACTTTTTGGCTACTATGAATAATACTGCTATGAACAGTTATTTATAAGTTTTGTGTGGATGTATGTTTGAATTTCCCTTGGGTTCATACCTATGCCGGAATGTAAAGAAAATAAAAGTTTCACAAATAGATGACAAATAACATCATAATAAATGGGGGAAAAAAAGGTCAATGGTTTCGTTAATTTAGTTCAACAATCAACACCTATGGGACCAGCAATCATGAAATTCAAGATCTATTGGGTTGTGCAAATCCCCTGCAAAAGACCTATTTAAAAATTTTAAGAACAAAGATATTACTTTGGTAACTAAGGTGTTTGTGACCCAGGCCTTGGACTTTTCAATCACTTCTTATGCATGAGAAAGCTGGACAATAAAAAAGGAAGAAAGAGCAATTGATACATTTGAACTGTGTTACTGGCAAAAACTATTGGATCTCCCATAGATTGCCAGAAGAACAAACTAAATCAGTCTTAGAAGAAATGCATACAGATTACTCTGTAGAAGTGAGAATGGCAAGGTTGGACTCACTTACTTTGGACACAAAATCAGGAAAGATCAATCTCTAGAAAAGAATATCATGCTTGGTAAGGTGTAGGGTCAGCAGAAATAAGGGAAACCCTCAATGAGATGGATTGACACAATAGCTGAACAATGGACTCAAACATACCAATGACCATGAAGATGGCACAAGACCACACAACATTTTGATCTGTTATACATAAGTCACTATGAGTTGAATCAGGGTCAACGGGAGAGTCAATGGCAAAATGAGTTGGAGCAGAGTTACTTTTCCCTACAACGCAAGTGCTTTATGTTAATCCAACCCTTCACCTCCTGAGAAGAGTACCTCACACTCCCAAGTCCTTTCTTTGACGTCCTCAGTGCCAGCTTTTCCCTATGACTTCTCATTCTGTTTTTCCGAACATGACCACCACAATTACCCTTTTCATTGGTTACAAACAAATACCACTAAGCATTTTAATGCAAGAAATACACCAAGTTATTATCATTAAAAAAATACAACTTGTTCTTTAACTGCATCAAGATAATGTTAGACATTCCAAAAACTTCAGATTTGCTTGCTTTGCTACACCATATAAAAGGTAAAATTAATTATAGAACAGCCTACAAAAACTTTTTAAGTTTCTTATTTTTCTCCTTTTTTATTGTCATAATAAGTATTTTCTACAATGTTTGGGGCAATTTGTGCCCTATTCCTGAAAGCCTTCTCAATCATTCAGGCTACCCAAAAAATCAAGCTCAAAATTGATGTCAGATTATCAAGCTGTCAGTTGCAATACCATTTTCTTCAAATGCTGTGTTGACAGTTTTGAGTCCCTGGCTGAATGCCAGCCTGTTCTGCTTCTTGAGTGGCTGATTAAGTCCACTATCTACCCATTCCCCTTTATTAAGTTCTTACCCCCCTGAGTCACTATGTACCCATCCTAATCACCTTGGGGCCAGGTACCCAATAAATAGGCACAGCCCTTATGCTCCCTAATTCCACAGAATTATTCTAAATGCCACATACCCCGGAAACATGAGAAACCTAGCTAACCCAACTCTGCTTGTCATACATAAGCCATCTCCTACAATTCCAGTTTGTTGCTACCTTGTCCCAGGGTAAAATTCCATATGTGGTCTGAGTCTAGCCTTGCTGTGCCTCTTTGGGGACTATAACTGTAATAAACACAGTTACTTTTCATGGCCTCCCTGACTCCTCCCTGTGTCTCACATGACTTACTATCTCACAAATTCTTTAGAGCAATAAATGTTTTCTAGTTACTCTTCTGGACTGCTGGTGGCACAGTGGTTAAGAGCAGGGCTGCTAACAAAAAGGTTGGCAGTTCGAATCCTCCAGCTGCTCCTTGGATACACTATGGGGCAGCTCTACAATGCCTTATAGGGTTGCTATGAGTGAGAATGGACTTGAGGGCACTGTTTTTGTTTTTTTACTCTTCTGGTTTCAGGAAATGCATGATACAAGGAAAGAGAACATTTTTGTTTGGAAGTTCTGTTAAAATGTGTGGTGTGCTGAGCATTGCTTTAATCTCTCTGCCCTCATCTAGCTATATGGTGTAACAAAGGATTCATAACTTCACTTATCAAGCTGAATGAAAACAAAACTTACCAATATATTGATCTCAAGGAAGATATTATGAGAAGGTGATCTAAAAGTGTAATGAAGTAAAAGTCATCTGGGACTTGTTCAGATTGGTCAGAGAAATATCAAGAAAAATAAATTTGCTCCTGGGTCTAAACCAAATATATGAAATTATTGCAAAAATGATGCTTGAGAAATGATGTAATTTCAAAATAATAAGAATTGATAGAAAGTAATTTTAAAATTTTTGGTCATCTTACAATTACTAAAATTTATACAAGAACAATACTTTCAAATGTACAGAGTGGAAATGCCCCTTAGAGTTTCCAAGGAGCACCTGGTGAATTCGAACTGCTGACCTTTTGATTAGCAGCTGTAGCACTTAACCACTAACTACTTAACCACTACATCACCAGGGTTTCCAAAATTTATATTTATATGAAAACCACACTTTTAAATGTACATAATTAACATTTATTAGCTTAGTAATCATGTAGTATGCTGTGTTTTTATTGAGCTTAATTTACGCACTGTAAAATTCACATTTTCTAAGTATTATTCTAAGTTTTTGATCATAACAATTAAAACAGAAAAGTTCTATCACCACCAAAAATTTTCCATAACCCCATGTAGTTTTATCTTTTCTGTTCCTCCCAGTAGAAATCCATGAAACTGAAAACAGAAAGCAATGGAGAAGAATCAATGAAATCCTGAGCTGGTTCTTGAAGATCAATAAGAACGATAAAACTTCAGCTAGGCAGAAAAAGAAAGAAAAAGAAAACACACAGTTATGAATTTGAGAAATACACGAGGACACATAACTACTAATCCTATAGATACTAAAAGTATAATATGGGATATTAGAAAAAAATATTTGCTTATGAGTTATCAACCATAGATAAAATGGACCAAATCTTTAAAAGACACAAACTACAAAACTAACTCATTTTCAATAGAGAACCTGACTTTTTTATCTATAAAAATGATTGAATTCACAATAATAAATGAATATAGAAAAATAAAACAAAATAGCTTCCAAAATAGGAAACTCTGTGCTGTAATGGTGTCATTGAAAAATTCTACTGACATGTAATTAAAAAAAAAACAAGTACCAATTCCAAACAGCATCATCCAGAAAGTAGTAAAGGAAAAATCACTTTTCAATTCATTCTGTGAGTCTGTCATACTCAAACACCAAAACAAGACCAACACCAAAGGTATTACTAGAGGACCAGTGACCAATGTCTGTCATGATCATAGACACAAAAATCCTCAATAAAGTATTCGGAGAAATAATTTAACATATATAATAAGGATAAAACATCATGACCAAAGAAGGTTTATTTTGGGAATATAAGGCAAGTTTAACATTTAAAAATCAATAAAAGTAATTGCTATACCAATAGAATAAAAAAGGAAAAAATACATGATCATCTCACTGGATGCACAAAAGAGGTGACAAAACTTCCCATTTATTCAGGAAATAAAAATAAACTCTCAGGAAACTGGGAATAGAAGGGAATTTCACAAAAAAATGATAAAAGGCATGTATAAAACCTAGAGGTGACATCACACTTAATCATGAAAGGATGAAATGCATTACCCCACAGGTGAGGACCAAGGCTAGGATGTCTGCTCTCACTACATCTCTATGAAGATCCCACTCTGGGCAAAAAGGTAAGGAAAATAAATAAAAAGGCATATATTTGAAACAAAGGAATAAAATCAGCTCTGTTTGAAAGTGACATGATTGTTTCTGTAAGAAAAGTGTCTGTGAAAGTTAGTAGAACTAATAATTTATTATACCAATGTCAGAATATCCAAAGTCAACATTTATAATCAAATTGTATTCTGTATACTAGCAATGAAGAATTGGAAGTTTGAATAAAAGGATAATTAACAATACACTAAAAAACATGAAATAGTTAGATATAACTCAAACAAAATATATACAATATTGCCATGATAGAAGCCACACAACACTGATGAAAGAAGTCAGTGATAAATGGGAACATATGCCCTGCTTATGAATTGGAATGCACAATATTGTTAAGATGTTAAACTGATCTAGAGATTGGACAAGCCCAAAGCCCAGTGCTGTCGTGATTGGACAAAGTGCTGAGCAATTCCCAGCAGAAGAAAAAAATAAGCTCATACCAAAATTTATCTGAAGGCCAAAGAAACTAGAATACCTGTAACAATTTGAAAAAAAAAGAATAAAGTTGGAAGACATACACATTACCTTTCTTATTTGTTATTATTGGGTAACACACAGAGTAAGGTATAATGAAAGCTAAATACTAAAAACATAAATAATTACCAAAGGTAAGATAGTCACAGGAGTAGAAACATAATCCCGGACTTCAAAAGAGATTGAGAATATTGATATTTTATTGACTGAGGGTTCAATGTTATACATTCATTCTTACCAAACTTCACAGCATGGTGCTTATGAGGTAGCAGATAATGGTGTATTTTATTGTCCATATCAAAGTCTGGGTTCTTTATTCTTATATGTATTCCATTACATATTGCTAATACATACCAACCACTAATGTCAAAGATGAAGAAATTGAAAATTTTTGTCAACTTCTGCAGTTTGAAATTGATTAAACATGCAATCAGGTTGCATTAATAATTATTAGCGATTAGGATGTGAAAGTTAGAAATGAAGAGGAAGGAACAGTAGTTGGAAAATATGGCCTTGGTGACAGAAATGACTTTGAAGGTCATAGGACAAAATTTTCCAAGACTAACAACTTATTCATTGCAAATAACTTTTTTCAACAACATAAACAGTGACTATACACGTGGACACTACCAGATGGGAAATACAGGGATAAAATTGACTACACCTGTGGAAAGAGAAAATGCAGAAATCCAGCATCATTAATCAGAACCAGGCTGGAGGCCGACTTTGGAACAGACCACCCATTGTCCATAGGCAAGTTCAAGCTGAAGTTGAAGAAAATCACAACATGTCCACAGGAGTCAAAGCATAACCTTGAATATATCTCACTTAATTTAGAGATTGCCCCCAAAATAGATTTGACTAACACTAAAGACCGAAACCAGAGGAGGTGTGGAATGACATCAAGGATATCATACATGAGGAAAGAAAAAGGTTATTAAAAAGACAGGAAAGAAAGAAAAGACCAAAATGGATGTCAGGTGAGATTCCGAAACTTGCTCTTGAACATAAAGAAGCTAAAAGCAAGCGAAAGAAATGGTGAAGTAAAAGATGAACAGATTTCGAAGGGCAGCTCAAGAAGACAAAGTATTAAAATGAAATGTGCAAAGACTTGGAGTTAGAAAACCAAATGCGAAGAGCATGTTCTCTTTTTATCAAGCTGAGAAAACGGAAGAAAAAAGTCAAGCCTCCAGTTGCAATTCTAAAGGATTCTATGGGCAAAATATTGAACAATGCTGGAAAAATCCAAAGAAAATGGAAAAAATACACAGTCACACTACTAAAAACAATCAATCATGACTCAAAAGTTTCAGGAGGTAACATATTATCAAAAACAGACGGTATTAAAGGAAGAAGTCAAAGTTGCACTGAATGCGTTCGTGAAAAACAAGGCTTCAGGAACTGAATGAATACCAATTGAGATGTTTCAACAAAAGGATGCAAAGCTGGAAGCACTCACTTGTTTATGCCAAGAATTTTGAAAGAAAGCTACTTGGCCACCTGGAAGAGATCCATATTTGTTTCCTTTCCCAAGCAAGGCGATCCAACAGAATGCAGAAATTATCAAACAGCATCATTAATACCAAAAGCAAGTAAAATTTTGTGGAAGATAATTCAAAAGCAGTTCCAGTTGTACATCAACAGCCAACTGCCACAAATTCAAACTGGATTCAGAAGAGGTCGTGGAAAAGGGTGATATCATTGCTGATGTCAGACGGATCTCGGCTGAAAGCAGAGAATACTAGAAAGATGTTTACCTGTATTTTATTGACTGTGTAAAGGCATTCAATGTGTGGATCATAAGAAATTATGGATGACACTGAGAAGAATGAGAATCCCAGAACATTTAATTGTGCTCATGCGCAATCCGTACGTAGACTAGAGGCAGTTGTTCGAACACAGCAAAGGGACGCTAAGTGGTTTAAAGTCAAGAAAGGTATGCATTAGGGTAAGTAAAGAGGACTTGAATCATTTACTGATGAAGATCAAAGACTATAGCATTCCATGTGGGTTGAAAGTGTTAAAAAAACAAAGATGTCACTTTAAGGACTAAGTGGAGCCTCATCCAAGCCATGGCGTTTTCAATCTCCTCATAGCCATATAGAAGCTGAACAATGAATAAGGAAGATCAAAGAAAAACTGCTGCCTTTGAATTATGGTTTCGAGGAAGAATATTGAATAGAGCATGGACTGCCAAAAGAAGGAACAAATCTGTCTTGGAAGCAGTACAGCCAGAATGTCCATTAGAAGCAAGGACTTTGCCTCACATACTGTGGACAGATTATGAGGAGGGACAGTCTCTGAAAAGGATCAGTGATAAAAAGAAAGACCCTGGATGATGGATTGACACAGTGGCTGCGACAATGGTCTCAAGCATAACAAGAATTGTGAGGATGGAGCAGGACCAGGCAGTGTTTCGCTCTGCTGTACATAGGGTCTCTATGAGTGGAAACTGACTCAACTGCACCTAACAACAACAAATTGTGGTTATGTAGAACCTGTAAATAGGCCTAGAGGCAGTCTGTCCAGTAGCACAATGGGATACTGTGTGATTTAAAATCAGGAAGGTGGGGATCAGGGTTGTATCCTTTCGCTGTACCTATGCTATACCTATTCAGTCCGTATGCTGAGTAAATCATCTGAGAATTTGGACTATACGAAGAGGAACTCAGCATCAGGATTGGAGGAAGACTCGTTAACCACCTATGATATGCTGATGACACAACCTTGCTTGCTGAAAGTGAAGAGGACATGAAACACAAGTTGATGAAGATCAAAGACCATAGCCTTCAGCGTGTATTACACCTCAACATAAAGGAAACAAAAATCCTCTCAAACAGACCAGTAAGCAACACCATGATAATCAGATAAATATTGAAATAGTCAAAGATTCCATTTTACTTGAATGTACAAATAACGTCAAAGGAAGCAGCAGTCAAGCAATCAAAAGATGTATTACATTGGATAAATCTGCTGCAAAATACCTATTTAAAGTGTTAAAAAGCAAGCTTGTCAATTTGAGGACTAAGGTGTGCCTGACCCAAGTCATGATATTTTCAACTGCCTTTTATGTACTTGAAATCCCAACAATGAGTAAGGAAGACCAAAGAAGAATTGATGTGTTTGAATTATGGTGTTGGAGAAGAATATCGAATATATCATGGACTGCTTGAAGAACAAACAAATCTGTCTTGGAAAAAGTATAGCCAGAATGTTCCTTTGAATTGAAGATGGTGACACTATTCTCATGTACTTTGACATGTTATCAGGAGGAACAAGTTCCTGGAGAAGGACATCATGCTTGGTAAAGGGTCATCGAAAAAGAGGAAGATCCTCAAGGAAATGGATTAACACAGTGGCTGCAATGATGAGTTCAATCACAGCAATAATTGTGAAGATGGCACATGAAGGGGCAATGTTTCATTCTGTTGTACATAGTATCACTATGAGCTGGGACCGTCTAGATGGCACCTAAAAACAACAACATTATCTCTATATTAACAACTATATGGTTTTAATATAAATGCATATGGTCCAAACGTTGCTGAAATTATGGCATAGTAGTATATTATGAGTATCACATGCATCCTCCAATTTTGAGAAGTAGAAACATCTACAATCTACTTTAGCTTAATATCAAATGTGGGAATTATTTTTCTATCTCTAGTAGGAAGAAAAAAATTCTCCATTCAGTCTACAAATAGTATAATTCATTTAGATAATACCATATGAAAACTAATATCAATCCCTCTGTTTCCTTCTAGAGGAGATAACTAGATGAAATAGAAAAACAGAATCTAATAGTGTTGACTGATTCCATTGTACTTAGAGTTACAAAGCAACCTGAGATTGTTTTCTCGTCATCTTCCTCATCATCTACATGATTACAGTGATGGGCAAACTGTGCAAGATCATCTTGACAAAGGTGAACTCCTGCCTAACATAGGAGTGTAGTTTTTTTCTCAGAGACATGGCCTTGGTTGATCTTGGTGATTCTACTGCCAGAAATTCACGCTGAGTTTAGAAGAGGGTACAGAACCAGGGATATCATTGCTGATGTCAGATACATCCCGGTTGAAAGCAGAGAATACCAGAAGGATGTTTACCTGTGTTTAATTGACTATGCAAAGGCATTCAACATTGTGGATCATAACAAATTATGGATAACGTTACAGAGAAAGGGAATTCCAGAACACTTAATTGTGCTCATGAGGAACGTGTACATGGATCACAACAGTTGTTCAAACAGAACAAGGGGATGCTGTGTGGATTAAAATCAGGAAAGGTGTACATCAGTGTTGTCAAGGGTTTCAACGATTTTGTAGTATTCAGAAATAGATATATGCCAGATAAATAGATGGGTAGGCAGACAGACAGACAGAGAGATAGATAAATAGTACCACAACCCACCCACTGCCGTTGAGTTGATTCTGACTGATAACAACCCTACAGGACAGAGTAGAACTGCCCCATAGAGTTTCTGAGGAGCCCCTGGCAGATTTGAACTGCTGACCTTTTGATTAGCAGCCGTAGCACTTAACCACTACGCCACCAGTGTTTCCAGAAATGGTACCAGACACACTGTATTTTAGAGTTATTTTCAGGTATCATAGACATATTAAAACATTTAAATTCTTATTTATCCTTCCTAAATCCTTGCACCCCCATGTGTCAGTCAGTTTGTCATACTGTGGGGGCTTGTGTGTTGCTGTGATGCTGGAAGCTATGCCACCGGTATTCAGATACCAGCAGAGTCATCCATGGAGGACAGGTTTCAGCTGAGTTTCCAGACTAAGACAGACTAGGAAGAAGGACCCGGCAGTCTGCTTCTGAAAAGCATTAGCCAGTGAAAACCTTATGAATAGCAGCGGGACATTGTCTGATATAGTGCTGGGAGATGAGCCCCCCAGGTTGGAAGGCACTCAAAAGATGACTGCGGAAGAGTTGCCTCCTCAAAGTAGAGTCCGCCTTAATGGTGGATAGAGTAAAGCTTTCGGGATCTTCACTTGCTGATGAGGCATGACTCAAAATGAGAAGAAACAGCTACAAATATCCTTTAATAATTGGAACCTGGAATGTACGAAGTACGAATCTAGGAAAAGTGGAAATCGTCAAAAACGAAATGGAACACATAAACATCAATACCCTTGGCATAAGTGAGCTGAAATGGACTGGTATTGGCCATTTTGAATCAGACAATCATATAGTCTACTACGCTGGGAATGACAACTTGAAGAGGAATGGTGTTGCATTCATTGTCAAAAAGAATGTTTCAAGATCTATCCTGAGGTACAACGCTGTCAGTGATAGGATAATATCAATAAGCCTACAAGGAAGGCCAGTTAATATGACTATTATTCAAATTTACTCACCAACCACTAGAGCCAAATATGAAGAAATAGAAGATTTTTATCAGCTGCTGCAGCCTGAAATTGATCAAACATGCAATCAAGATGCATTGATAATTACTGGCAATTGGAATGCAAAAGTTGGAAACAAACAAGAAGGATCAGTAGTTGGAAAATATGCCCTTGGTGATAGAAATAATGCCAGAGATCGAAAGATAAAATTTTGCAAAACCAATGACTTCTTCATTGCAAATACCTTCTTACACCAACATAAACAGCAACTATACACATAGACCTCGCCAGATGCAACACAAAGAAATAAAATTGACTATATCTGTGGAAAGAGACAATGGAAAAGCTCAATACCATCAGTCAGAGCTAGGCCAGGGGCCGACTGTGGAACAGACCATCAATTGCTCATATGCAAGTTCAAGCTGAAACTGAAGAAAATCAGAGCAAGTCCATGAGAGCCAAAATATGACCTTGAGTATATCCCACCTGAATTTAGAGACCATCTCAAGAAAAGATTTGATACATTGAACACTAGTGACCACAGGCCAGACTAGTCGTGGAATGACATCAAGGACATCATCCATGAAGAAAGCAAGAGGTCACTGAAAAGACAGGAAAGAAAGAAAAGACCAAGATGGATGTCAGAGGAGACTCTGAAACTTGCTCTTGAGCGTCAAGCAGCTAAAGCAAAATGAAGAATTGATGAAGTAAAAGAACTGACCAGAAGATTTCAAAGGGCCTCTCGAGAAGACAAAGTAAAGTATTATAACGACATGTGCAAAGCGCTGGAGATGGAAAACCAAAAGGGAAGAACACACTTGGCGTTTCTCAAGCTGAAAGAACTGAGGAAAAAATTCAAGCCTCGAGTTGCAATAGTGAAGGATTCCATGGGGAAAACATTAAACAGTGCAGGAAGCATCAAAAGAAGATGAAATACACAGAGTCATTATACCAAAAAGAATTAGTCGATATTCAACCATTTCAAGAGGTGGCATATGATCGGGAACTGATGGTACTGAAGGAAGAAGTCCAAGCTGCTCTGAAGGCATTGGCGAAAAACAAGGCTCCAGGAATTGATGGAATATCAATTGAGATGTTTCAACAAACAGATGCACCACTGGAGGTGCTCATTCATCTATGCCAAGAAATATGGAAGACAGTTTCCTGGCCAACTGACTGGAAGAGATCCATATTTATGCCTATTCCCAAGAAAGGTGATCCTACTGAATGTGGAAATTAAAGAACAATATCATTAATATCACACGCAAACAAAATTTTGCTGAAGATCATTCAAAAACGGCTGCAGCAGTATATCAACAGGGAACTGCCAGAACTTCAGGCTGGTTTCAGAAGAGGACGTGGAACCAGGGATATCACTGCTGATGTCAGATGGGTCCTGGCTGAAAGCAGAGAATACCAGAAGGATGTTTACCTGTGTTTTATTGACTATGCAAAGGCATTCGACTGTGTGGATCATAACAAACTATGGATAACACTGCGAAGAATGGGAATTCCAGAACACTTAATTGTGCTCATGAGGAATATTTACATAGATCAAGAGACAGTTTTTCGGACAGAACAAGGGAATACGGATTGGTTTCAAGTCAGGAAAGTTGTGCGTCAGGGTTGTACTCTTTCACCAGACCTATTTAATCTCTATGCTGAACAAATAATCCGAGAAGCTGGACTATATGAAGAAGAATGGGGCATCAGGATTGGAGGAAGACTCATTAACAACCTGCATTATGCAGATGACACAACCTTGCTTGCTGAAAATGAAGAGGACTTGAAGCACTTACTGATGAAGATCAAAGACCACAGCCTTCAGTATGGATTACACCTCAACATAAAGAAAACAAAAACCCTCACAGCTAGACCCGTGAGCAACATCATGATAAACGGAGAGAAGATTGAAGTTGTCATGGATTTCATTTTACTTGGATCCACCATCAACAGCCATGGAAGCAGCAGTCAAGAAATCAGAAGACGCACTGCATTGAGCAAATCTGCTGCGAAGGACCTCTTCGAAGTGTTGAAGAGCAAAGATTTCACCCTGAAGACTAAGGTGCGCCTGACCCAAGCTATGGTTCTTTCAACTGCATCATATACATGTGAAAGCTGAGCAATGAATAAGGAAGACCGAAGAAGAGTTGATGCCTTTGAATTGTGGTGTTGGCAAAGAATATTGAATATACCATGAACTGCCAAAGAATGAACAAATCTGTCTTGGAAGAAGTGCAGCCATAATGCTTCTTAGAGGCAAGGATGACAAGACAGCTTCTTACATAATTTGGACATGTTGTCAGGAGGGATCAGTCCCTGTAGAAGGACATCATGCATGGCAGAGTACAGGGTCAGCAGAAAAGAGGAAGACCCTCAACAAGGTGGACTGACACA
Source organism: Elephas maximus indicus (assembly GCF_024166365.1). Classification (NCBI taxonomy): domain Eukaryota; kingdom Metazoa; phylum Chordata; class Mammalia; order Proboscidea; family Elephantidae; genus Elephas; species Elephas maximus. The sequence goes on along the minus strand of NC_064825.1, from coordinate 107,494,837 downwards.
GCGGCTGCAACAATGAGCTCAAGCATAACAACGATTGTAAGGGTGGCGCAGGGCTGGGCAGTGTTTCGTTCTGTTGTGCATAGGGTCGCTATGAGTCGGAACAGACTCGACGGCACCTGACAACAAAATCCTTGCAAGAAAGAGTTGGAATATGACTTTTTAGGTGTGGATAGATTCATATAATTTATGTTTTTTGCTCAAAATACCACTTTGTATATATTACAAATGGAGCTACAGCAGAGGCTATACCTATACACATATATCTCTACGGGTATTTTCATGTACAAATAATTCCCATCGTCATCAATTATATATCTATCCAATACCTGTTATGTTGACTGTTCTGGTCTGAACCATCTGTAATTGTGTCTTTTCATAAGATAATATTCTGAAGTAGAGGATTCAAAATATTTCCAAATGAAATTTCAGGTATATTAAAAGGAGAAAAGTTTTAGGAAGAGTACAATAATCATCCATGTACCTAACACATAAAGGTTTAACATTTTATTCATTTTTTTTCTTCTATCAATGTCCATGAATCTATCTATTGTGCATATATGTCTGTGTAAAATTTGTGGTAAGTGGGATATAATCAAATATCCTAAATTGAAAAATTTGGATTTATATTATTCATACCGATTTTGTATACTAAAAAGCTAGCATATGATACTACATAAAAACTATTGGCAATACTGATGTCTCTCCCTAGAATAGACTTCTTGATAGACCTAGATGGACAAACACAATCTAACAGCACTGAATGAATTCATTCTGACGGGAATCACAGACCGCCCAGAGCTGCAGGCTCCATTGTTTGGGCTGTTCCTCATCATCTATGTGGTCTCAGTGGTGGGCAACTTGGGCATCATCATCCTCACCAAGATGGACTCCAGGCTATAAACTCCCATGTACTTTTTTCTCAGACACCTGGCAATCACTCATCTTGGTTATTCAACAGCTGTGGGATCAAAATGTTAATAAATTTTCTTGTGGATGAAAATATAATCTCCTATTATTTTTGTGCCTCACAGCTACCTTTCTTTACTATGTTCATAACTAGGGAACATTTTATTCTGTCAGCAATGTCCTATGATCGCTATGTGGCCATCTGTAACCCTCTGCTCTACCCAGTAGTCCTGCCACAAAGGGCAAGTTTGGTGCTGGTGGCAACCCCCTATCTCGACAGCACATTTGTTTCTCTTCTGGTCACCGTAAAGATTTTTAATTTATCCTTCTGTGGCTACAGTGTCACCAGTCACTTGTACAGTGAGAGTCTCCGTTTGTCATCTTTGCTCTGTTCAAACACTCATGAAGTGGAAATTGATCATTCTCATATTAGAAGTTTTTGGTTTTGTTTAATCCCCCATAATTACTCTTGTTTCTTATCTACTCTTTATTGTAGCTGTTGTCAGGATGAACGCAGCTGAGGGCAGACACGAAACTTCTCCACCTGTGGATCCCGCTTGACAGTGGTGGTAGTGTTCTATGGGACTTTAATCTTTGTGTACATGAAACACACTTCAGTCACTCCTTTGACACTGATACAATTGCTTCCTTATTTTATACCTGGTTATCCCAATATTGAATCCCTTAATCTACAGTTTGAGGAATAAAAGCATGAAATATGCCTTACACAAGACTTTGAGACACTTATGTAGTATGTTTTCTCAAAGCTCATGTAATTTACATTATGGGCTTTAAACTTTTTCCTGTGTGCCTCTGGAGGGGATGCCAAGCATGAAAGCACAGATAAGATCAACATATATTTCTATATTGCCTTCTACCACTCACTCTACTAACAGCTGTAAATAGACTAATAAAACAGCAAAAAGTGTCTTTCTTGAGCAAGAGAGATGCATTAATGCATAATAATAAAGAAATTTTATAGCATATTGTAAGGTGTTATGTGATGATAGATTTTTTTTTAAAAAAGAGTATGCTGGTTGGGATTGGGAACCAGCAGTAGATACAGGAAGAATTCCAAGTATCTAGTAGGAAAAAAAGAAATTGTAGAAAGTATGTCTATGGGTGTGCCTATGAGTGTGCATGCACTTGTGTATGCTTGTACATGTGTGTTCATGTGTTTATGTGGATGTGCGTGCTTATGTGTCTATTCGTGTGTGCGTGTGTGCATGTGCCTGTGCACTTGTGTGGATGTATGTGTGTGAGTGTGGGTATGCCTCTGTGTATGTATGTGTATGTGTGCATGTGAGTGTACACTTGTGTGTATGTATGTGTGCAAGTGTGTGTATACCTATGCATGTGTGTGCATGTGTGTATACACATGCACGTGTGTGTGTGTGCCCTCATACCTTCTGATTTAGTGCTCATTATCTGCCCTGGGGAAACCTTGGTGGTATAGTTGTTAAATGCTATGGCTGCTAACCAAGAAGTCAGCAGTTCAAATCCACCAGGCGCTCCTTGGAAACTCTATGGGGCAGTTCTACTCTGTTCTATAGGGCTGCTATGAGTCGGAATTGACTTGACAGCAGTGGGTTTGGGTTTTTTTTGGCTATCTTCCCTGGGGTGGCTAATTCTGATTGAAAGAAGACTGAGCCACGTGGAATGATTTGAAGTACTCAGACGCCTGAATTTGCGCAAATGCCCACTTTCTAAATTTTGAAATCCTTCTCCTTCATCACCAATGCCTTTACTTTTATATATGAGCCCTTAGAGTCTGTTTATACTGTTATTATTATTATCATCATATTTTAATAGTAATATAAACAGTAAAAAATAAATAAACTTATTATAGTCAATGGGACTAGCTTGTTTGTCTGATTTTGTCTGAATCAGCCCATTTTTTTCTGTATTAGTAGATATACCAATTAAGATAAATTTACTGAAGTCAGTCACAGAAGTTTCCAGTTTGTTTTTTTTTTTCTTCACTGGATTGATATTGGTTCCTAATTGCATGCTTTTATTTCATAGATTGTTACCTTTATCTCTCTAGAAAACAATAGTTATTCTTGTTTAAAAGATATTTTGTCATTGCTTATTTACCCTTGCATAAGAGGCCTATTATATGATAAGTCTGTTCACTTGCCTTGTGCTTTTTTTAGCTTAATTTCCTCTAATTAGTTAATATGAGTGTGCACTGTATTTTAATTCATTATTTTGATTATTCTATTTGAAAGAAGCATAAGGAGATAACCCATGGTTCGGACTATGCTGTGTTTCTAGTGAGTAAGGTATGATATGTAGCATTTTCTACATTTTCCATGATTTCTGGACATAGTTGCTCCATATTCCCTCCTAATTTTCCATGTACGTTTTCTTATTTTTCTTATTTTAACTTTCAAAAAATTTGTAATGAAAATATATAAAGTAAATTTTAGATACACTAAGGTTGCCTATAAAAATAAATGCAATCTGGGTTTTAGATGAGGACCATACAAGGAAGGGTATTGTATATTTCCATGTATGTAGAAAGCAGAAAACACATGAGGGAAAAAAAAAAAAAAAGATTGATAAAGAAGGTATCAAAATGAAAATTTAAGTTTAAAATATTTCTTATTCCCAATCATGTCCAAGTGTCTTATTTGGGAAATTCTATCAAGTGTTTAGGGAAAATTGTGTAGCCAATTATTCGCAAACCCTTTCCTAAAGCTGAAGAGAGTATATTTATATTTTCTATACGAAGATGGCTTTACCCTGATATCAAACACAGACAAAAGCATTAAAAGAAAAGAAAGCAATAGAGCACATATGTGAAAAATCTAAAGAAAAAGTTAAGAAATTGAGTCTGGCAATATGTAAAGACAATAGTACACTTCATCAGGTACCCCCAGGCAACCATGGATAGTTCTACTCAAAGAAAATCAATTTTTGACATTCTCCATAATAACAAATTAGAAATGAAAAACAATACCATATAAATAGATGTAGAGAAATATTTTAAAAGTCCCAATAATTGCAATAAAACTTTGACCAAACTGATATTAAAATTGAACTTCTTCGGACTGAAAGAGGGCACCCATGAACAACCTAAAGCTACCATCATACATGTTATGAAAGATTGAACACATTCTCAGTAAGACCAGGAAGAAAACAAGTAAGTCTACTCCTACTAACCCTACTTGGTGTTTTAGTTAATGTTCTGGCCAACACAGTAAGGCAATTAAAAATAAATAAATAAATGGAAAGCATCCAAATGGGAAAGGAAGAACAGAAACTTCTTCTTTAATGATAGATGACATGATTTTTTAATGTAAAAAATACAATAAGTCTACAATTATAGAACTAAAAAGTTACATTAGCATTTATTAGTGAATTTACTTTCATCTTATTAGTTTATTTATGAAAAAAAACTGGATTTTAAGTGGGCTTGCATTGATTCTATAGATACATTTGAGGATTTCATAGATACAAACCCAAAAGCAAAATCCATGAAAAGTCTGACCACATTAAATTTTACAACTTCTGCTTCTCAAAGGCACTTGGATAAAAACAAGTTACATTCTGGGAGTCATATTTTCAAATAATATATTTCATAAATGACTTGTGAACATAATATAGAGGGCTCAAAACTCAAAAGAAGAAAAAAGAAAGAAAATAAAAAACAGTCCACAAATATGGTCAAAAAAACAAACAATAACTTATCCAAATAACATATTCAGCTGGCAAATAAGCACATAAAAAATGTTGAGTTCATCATTCATTGACGGATTTCAAGTAAAAACTTTAGTGACATAACTCTATACATCTATTATAATATCAGGGGTTTGGTATGTGGAAGAAGTGGAACATTCATAAACTGCTAGTGGAAAATTAAAGTGGTATAAACACTTTCAAAAATAATTTGTTTTAAGCATCAGGCCATCAAAAGCTGAAGATAGTTTTACCATAAAATTTAGCCATTTTGCTCATATCTACACAAGAGGAATGACAGCATTTTCCCTTATAAAGCCATGTACACAAATGTCCATGACCACTTTCTTTGTAATGCTAAATAACTAGAATCACCACAAATGTTCATCTACTTGAGAATAAATAAGTGAATTGTGGTATATACAAGCAAGTGAATGCCACTCGATAATAAAAACTACTGAATTATTAGTACATGCAAATATATGGATGGACAGTACAAAATGATACACTGGACCTTGCCAAAATTAAAACAACCCACGCCTAGACATTTATCCCAAAGACATGAAAACTTATGTTCATACAACAACCCTTATGCAAATGTTTATATAAATATTATAAATAATAGATAAAAACTGATAATAAGCCAAAAAGTCCTTCTACGGGTGAGTGGTTGAACAAACTGTAGTAAATCCATAAATGAACTAATACTAAGCAGTAAAAAGGAACAAATTATTGATGCACACAACAGTGTGGATGGATTTCAAAAATAGAATCATGAGAAGTGAAAAAAGTCCATCACAAACAGTTGTTGTTGTTGTTAGCTGCCAATGAGTGACTCCAACTCATTACAATCTTAAGTAAAACAGAATGAAATGTTGCCTGGCTCTGTGTTGTTGTTGTTGTTAGGTGCCATCGAGTCAGTTCTGACTCATAGTGACCCTATGAACTACAGAACGAAACACTGCCTGGTCCTGCGCCATCCTTACAGTCGTTGATATGCTGGAGCCCATTGTTGCAGCCACTGCGTCAATGCATTCCCTTGAAGGTCTTCCTCTTTCCGCTGACCCTGTACTCTGCCAAGCATGATGTCCTTCTCCAGGAACTGATCCCTCCTGAGAACATGTCCAAAGTATGTAAGATGCAGTCCCGCCATCCTTGCTTCTAAGGAGCATTCTGGTTGTACTACTTCCAAGACAGATTTGTTCATTCTTTCGGCAGTCCATGGTATATTCAATATTCTTCTCCAACACCACAAATCAAAGGCATCAATTCTTCTGGGTCTTCCTGATTCATTGTCCAGCTTTCACATGCACACAATGCAACTAAAAATACCATGGCTTGGGTTAGGTACACCTTAGTTTTCAAGGTGAAATATTTGCTTTTCAACACTTTAAAGAGGTCCTTAGCAGCAGATTTGCCCAATGCAATCAGTCTTTTGATTTGCTGACTGCTGTTTCTATGGGTGTTAATTGTGGATCCAAGTAAAATGAAATCCTTGACAACTTCAATCTTTTCTCCATTTATCATGATATTGATTATTGGTCAGGTTGTGAGGATTTTTGTTCTATTTATCTTGAGGTGTAATCCATACTGAAGGCTGAGGTCTTTGATCTTCATTAGTAAGTGCTTCAAGTCCTCTTCCCTTTCAGCAAGCAAGGTTGTGCCATCAGCATAACACAGGTTGTTACAGAGTCTTCCTCCAATCCTGATGCCCCTTTCTTCTTCATATGTGAAACTGGCCTGGTACTATCCTCAAAATCATTGGTATGTTTGAGCCCATTGCTGTAGCCACTATGTCAATCCATCTCATGTAGGGCCTCCCTCATTCTCCTTGGCCCTCTACTTCACCTAATATGAAGTTCTTCTCCAGCAATAAGTCTTTCCTGACAACACTTCCAAAGCAAGAAAGTTGGACAATGTTCTCTAGGAGATAACAAAATATTTACCATTAAAGAACTTTTTTTTTTTTTTTTAAATTACCCTTGAGTAGATTGTGACTCATGGCCACCTATAGAACAGAGTAGAAATGCCCCATAGATTGCCCAGGCTATAATCTTTATGGGTGCAGGTGGCCAGGTCTTTTCTTCCTGAAATGGCTTGGGGGTTCATACTGCCATCATTTCAGTTAGCATTGAGTATTTAAGCATTTGTACCACCAGGGCTCCTTCCATTAAATAATAGACAAGTGAAAAATACATATATCATATGTATATACATATATATAAATATTATCTGGGATGATAAGCAAAAAAAAAAGTAGCAAATGGACATATTACAAATATTTACAATGACGAAATGTAACAAAAAGATTTCTGGCACAATAGATATATATTCATAGTGAACATTACACATAAATGTCATTTTTACAAAGATATATTTATATAGTAGAGCATATGTCAAACACAGCAGAATATGTACGAAGGTAAGAAAGATATTTTGAAATGAGGATTAGAGAGAATGAACATAAAAAAATTGAAATATAATGATGGAAAATAAAACCAAGAAGCAAAAAAAAAAAAAAAAAAACCCTAAACAGACAAATGACGGCAACTGACTATGAAATGTGAAGTAAGGGTAACATATTTTCTCCCGAGGTTAAAAAAAAAAAAAACCCTGACAATAGCAATAACAGCAACAATCACAACAGCAAACATGGAAGTGGTACCTCACATAACACAATGCATTATTTTATTCCACTGAAGTCTTTTAAATAATGCAATAAGGAAGTGTTTCCTCACTTCATGTTGTCATCCATTTGAATAGATGACTGCAAAAATGGGGAATATTGATGGCTGTATTTTATAGATTCAGTGTTTTAATCCAGATCCCTGGGTGGTAAAAATGGAGAGTTAACAAAGGTAAAATGAAAGAATGGATGAAATAAATAAATACAGACATATATACACACTATAAAAAAAATAACTTGCACAACGGTGAATACAAATTATCGTGGACAATTAACAGACAACCCCCAGATATTTTGTTGACCTTCCGAATACTTCAGGAAAACAAACAAATTGCTTGGCATTCCTCAGGGAAAATCTCCAAGGGTAGGAAAAAAAAAAAAAAAAGAACCTTTAAATTGCTCTCACCATGCCATGTTGAGAAGCACATGGCAGAGTTAAGACAGAAGCTTCATTGCAGGTAAAAGGCTAGACTATTTCCATATTGTACCAATATCCAGAAGGTTTCACTGACACTTGCAGGGTCCCACCTTTATTCAATGGCAAAGTCGTTACTAAATGTTAGAATTCTTGACTCAGTTCTTTGTGCATTCTACTTTTCAATAGTGGCTAAGACTGGGATCCTTCTCCCTTTTTCCTTCATATTATTTTTTTCAAATATTTTCACTTTGTTTCAGAGGCTAAATGCTTATAAGCATCTTTGAAACATTATCATTATATGGCTAAATAATATTTTTACTTTATAAAAATAAGTAGGTGAATAAAAAAGCAAACAAGAAACTAAAACAGTTGTCCTGGAGTCAGTTCTGACTCATAGCCACCCCATCTGTGTCAGAAGTTGTGCTCCATAGAATTTTCAATGGCTGTGAAACTTTCTTTCTTCCAAGGTGCCTCTGAGCAGACTCAACCTGCCAACCTTTCAGTCAGTAGCTGGGTGCTTAGTTGTTTGCACCTCATAGGTGGCCTAATTATGTAAATAATAGAGCTCAAATATGAAATTAAAGGAAGCATATACAGTATTAAAAAAGTACTGTAGCAGAATTATGAATCTGTACGTATTCAGTCTCCAGTGCTGATGTCCTTCCAAATCCTTACTTACATAGTTGTTCTAGACTGTTTTTATGGTCCTCTCATATACAGTTTAAAAATTAATGTCTTCTTAAATAACTGTATAAATGTGCATTTTTACCAATCTCTGGATGAGGAAACAAATAAATTTTCATCTCACACCTCATGTTGAGATGTGGAAAGCAATATTTTAGAGTTTAGGGAACTTTGAAGTACCCAGTTTCATGATGATAGTACAATACACAGCATGGTCTTCAGTTTCCAGTGGAATCTGGCAGATAGAAGACACAATTTTCTCAAGGAGTTTAGCTTTATGAAGTAGGAATTAGATACTCAACAAAGACAGTAAACTATGAAATTTAATTTAGCACTCTCCATAGAACTCCAATTTTTTTTTATAGAACTCCAAAGCTGTTGAAAGGAAGTCCTTTTATCTTCTCTGACCTAGTAGAAAAATTATTTACCAATGTAAGTCCTTTTTTTCTTCAGCCTTTCGTCATTGCAACTAAACAAGATTTATACTGCTTTCATTGCATTCATTGACGACAGCGGATTTCTTAATTGTAGTATCTACTGCTACCCAATTCAGTATTTTTTTTAACACTTATTGTTCTGTAGGTGAAAGTTTACATAGCAAATTATTTTTTCGGTCAATGATTCTTAACACAATTGTGTCATGACCTTGGTTGCAATCCCTGAAATCTGTCAGCTTTCTCCCCATTTTTTCTCTCGGTTCCTCATTTCCATTAGACCTGTTTCCCTGTCCCTCCTTGTCTTCTCATTTTTGGTTTTGGGCAAGTGCGCCCTTTTGTTCTCAGATAGTTGGTTGTTCTAAGAAGCACATTCTTCAGGGGTGCTATTGCTTATTTTATAATCCCATCTATTATTTGACTGAATTGTGGCCTCTGGGAGAGACTATAATTCCATGTTACAAGATTGTCTTATAGCGATAGTCTTGGAGGTTCCTCCGGCCTTTTTCAGGCCAGTAAATCTGGTCTTTTTTTTTTTTTTCCCAGAATTTTTACCCATTCTACCTAGGTTGTTCTGTTTTGATACTGGTGGGAGTGGTTTGTAGTGGGAGCCAGTCACCAACTAGTTCTTCGGGTCTCAGGTTAGAGGAGGCTGTGGTTCATGTAGGCCATTAGTCCTTTGAACTAATTTCCTCCTTGAGTCTTCAGCTTGCTTTGTTCCCCCTTTCCCCAGGTAGAGAGAGACGAACAGCTGCTTTTCTGACATAAACAATGTGTGTGCATAGGGAGGAGGTAGGGTATCAGAAGGCTACAACCTCATAAGCCATGTTTTATATGAGGTAGTGTATTTCCCCTGTAACCCTTTTACAATTTAATATGATAATATTGTATTTTTCTATTCGCTTGATTATTCCTGACTCAGAGACTGCTGGTACTGTTATTTGCATAGTAAATAATATCATTTCAAACCATTAATTCTTTTACATTAAACTATCTTCATCCTTCTCTAGTATTTTGTTTCTTTAACCTGTAGTTTGTTAGGGATGTGTAATACATTTTAATTTCAATATACTTATGTTTATATACATTATGTGCTATACAATATTGCAGATAACTACCTAAGTCCTTAATGTATAGAAGGAATTGAGATAAAATCCAGGAATCCATGTATATCTTCTCAGTGCCTTTGTCTTTATACTCCTGAACAATTTTAACCAACTTTTCCTTTAAAATAGAGGAACTCTTTATCCAAAAGAAATTTTTTTAAGGACACTTCATTATTTAAGATTAGTGACAGTGACCTCACAATTTCTCAATTTTTGCTTAAATTTTCTCTCACTATCTTAGGATTTTCCACAGGAAAATATATCTAATTGGTGGCAAACACCTTAGTATATGTTAGTTATAGTGAAAATGCCCCTAGGTGAGTACGTGTTGTTGTTGTTATGTGCCCTCGAGTAGCTTCCCACTCCTAGGGGCCCTAAGTACAGCAGAACAAAACACTGCCTAGTCTTGCACCATTCTCAAAATCTTTGTCATGCTTAAGCCTGTTGTTGCAGCCACTATGGCAATTCACTTCATTGAGGGTCTTCCTCTTTTTCACTGACTCTATGTTTTACCAAGAATGAAGTCCTTCCCCAGGGACTGATCCCTCCTAATAGCATGCCCAAAGTATGTGAGACATAGTCTTCACCGTCTTGCTTCTAAGGAGCATTAAGGGTGTATTTCTTCCAAGACAGATTTGTTCATTTTTCTGGAAGTCCAAGGTGTATTCAATATTTTTCACCAACACCATCAATTCTTCTTCCATCTTCCTTAATCATTGTCCAGCTTTCCCATGAGTATGAGGCAATTGAAAACAGCATGGTTTGGGTCAGGCGCACCTTAACTTTCAAGGTGACGTCTTTGCTTTTTAATGCTTGAGATAGGTCTTTTACAGTAAATTTGCCCAATGCAGTGTGTTATTTGATTTCTTGACAGCTGCTTGCATGGGTGCTAATTGTGAGTTGATCATGAGTCCAAGTAAAATGAAATCCTTGACAACTTCAATATTTTCTCCATTTATCATGATGTTGCTTATTGGTCCAATTGTGAGGATTTTTATTTTCTTTACGTTGAGGCATAATACATACTGAAGACTGTCTTCTTTGATCTTTGTCAGTAAGTGCTTGAACTCCTCTTCACTTTCGGGGAAAAAGATTGTGCCTATATAATGCAGGATGTTAATGAGCCTCCCCTAATCCTATGCCCTGTCCTTCTTCATATAGTAGAACTTCTCAGATTATTTACTCAGCATATGGATTGAGTATGGTGAAAAGATACAACCCTAACACATACCTTTCCTGAGGGGAGAACATATTGTAAGTAAATTTACACTACAGTAAACTTACATTGAATATTTTTAAGTAAAATAGAAGATATGTAATCCAAAAGACTGGCACACTAATAGTCCAATTTTAGTCATGGAGTCGAGCTTGGGGTAGGGAATGGCTAAGGGTCAGTAACACAGATAACACACTACTCAACCTACTCATCATCATAACCCTGGTGGAGAAGTTAAGTCAAACAAATAGAATTTATATATGCATATGTAAAGAAAACTCATTTCAGGCAACTTACTGTCCTCATTTTAAAAACAACAAAAGCATTATGTACTTGACATTTGAGAGCTATTTCCCAATGCCATAAACACATTGAAACAATCCTCATTTATCTATGCAACAACCCTGAAAGGAAGCAGCCATTTTGAAGATGTGAATAAAGATATTAAATATCTTATTAGATAACCCAGAAGTGGAAGTAAAACAGAGACTATATCTGCATGTGTCTATCACCTGGGATATTTCCCTGTATACAGACAAATAATCCCCACCTCAATCTTCTAGATTTTCCTTTTTAATACACGTGTTTAATACTTGTCAAACGTGTTGTTTCAGCCTGTATCACCTGTGGCACAAGGGCTTTCAAAGGACTATGTTTTGAAGTAAGGCATATTAAAACGTTTCCATACATTTTGGGAATTTGCACTTCAAAATTTTTATAATATAATTAACACGTGTATTATAATTTTGGAAATGTCATCATGTGATTGTCATTTTATAAACGACAAAATGTTTAGTAACCATCCATGTACCTAACACCTAAAATTTTAACTTTATTTTTAATTCATGTATGCATATGTATATATGTATGTATATATGTTTATCTATATGTATATCTAAATATATATGTATATCTATATAAGCATAAGTAAATCTATATATCTACACCCACATATACATCTACATCGATATCTATATCAGAATTTCTCAACTTTGGCCCTATTGACATTTTGGGCTAGAAATTTTGCGTTTTGGGGAGTTGCCCTGTATGCAGTAGAGTGTTTAGTAATATCCCAGGCCTCTATTAGATATCAGTAGTATCCTTCTCCTAGTGTGACATCCAAAATGTCCCAGACATTGACAAATGTTCTGTGGGGAGAAAATTTTCCCCAAATGATAACCAGTTAGCTCTCTCTCTCTCTCCTCTGTTCCTCTCTCCCTATCCATCTCCCTCTATCTCTATTTCTAAGTGTTGTCATTGTCTTTAGGTGCCATTGAGTCAATTGTGGGAGATGGATTTATTTTCAGCTACCTGTATTAGAAAGCTGGGATTTAACTTATTTATTCAGTATACTGGCTTTGTATGTGGAAATCTACTAAATGATACTACATAAAGACTATTGACTATGCTGAATGTTTCCATCCAGAATAGGTTTCCAGATAGGCCTAGATGGACAAACACAATCTAACAGCGCTGAATGAATTCATTCTGACTGGAATAACAGACCGCCCAGACCTGCAGGCGCCATTGTTCGAGCTGTTCCTGATCATCTACATCATCTCAGTGGCGGGCAACTTGGGCATCAACATCCTCACCAAGATGGACTCCAAGCTACAAACTCCCATGTATTTTTTTCTCAGACACCTGGCTATCACTGATCTTGGTTATTCAACAGCTGTGGGACCCAAAATGTTGGTAAATTTTGTTGTGGATGAAAATACAATCTCCTGTTATTTTTGTGCTACACAGCTGGCTTTCCTTTTTGTGTTTATAACTAGTGAACTTTTTATTCTGTCAGCAATGTCATACGACCGTTACGTGGCTATTTGTAACCCTCTGCTCTACACAGTCATCATGTCACAAAGGATATGTTGGGTTTTGGTGGTAACCACTTATCTTAACAGCATATTTGTATCTCTTTTCATCACCATAAAGATTTTTAATTTATGCTTTTGTGGCTACAATGTCATCAGTCATTTCTACTGTGACAGTCTCCCCTTGTTATCTTTGCTCTGCTCAAACACACATGAAATCAAATTGATCATTCATATCTTAGCAGCTTTTGATTTAATTTCATCTCTCCTGATAGTTCTTGTTTCTTACGTACTGGTTCTTGTAGCCATTCTCAAGATGAACTCAGCTGAGGGAAGGCACAAGGCCTTCTCCACCTGTGGATCCCACCTGACTGTGGTGGTAATGTTCTATGGGACTTTAATCTTTATGTACATGCAGCCCAAGACCAGTCAGTCCTTTGACACTGATAAAGTGGCTTCCATATTTTACACCCTGGTTATCCCCATGTTGAATCCTCTGATTTATAGCTTGAGGAATAAAGAGGTAAAGTTCGCCCTAGATAGGACATGGAAAAAAATAAGCAGTATATTTTCTACAGTTCGATGTACCATATGGTTCCTATAAATTGCATCATAGACTTCAAACCTTGTCTGTGTACCTCCAATAGGAATAGCAAGCACAAATATATGCGACATTTATTTGTAAAGTGCCTTCTATGTGGCAGTCACTCTACTAAGTGCTATAAATACATTGATGAATAAAAGAGTAAAAATCATTGCCTTCCTTGAAATGGATACAGGAATCATCAACATAATAATTAAGTCAGTTTTGTGGTACAGAAGAATGTGTTGGAGTCATGTGGCACAGTGTTTAAAGTGCTCTGCTGCTAACTGAAAGGTTAGCAATGCGAGAGAAAGATGTGGCAGTTGGCTTCTGTAAAGATTTACAGCCTTGGAAACCCTGTGGGGAGTTCTACACTGGCCTATAAGGTTGCTATGAGTTGGAATCAATTTGATGGCAGTGGGTTGATAAGCTTTTTGGAAAATATGCTGGGAACCATGAAATCAGGCAAAAAAATTGGGTAGGTATGCTGAATTGGTGTGGGGAAAAAGTACTAGGTACAAAAGTGGTGTTATAATGATTCAGGTGTTTCTTGAACTCTTAGAATAAATTTTGCAGCATCACCACTTGTGTTTGTGTATGTGTATGTTTGTGTAACCCTTGCCTTCTGTTGTAGCCTTCATAGTCTTCTGAGGGGGGCTATTAGATTCAAGCCAGGTGGCAAGGACTGTCAGTGTGTGTGATGATTTGAAGTACTCAGTTACCTGAATTTGCTCATATGCCCCATTCCAGACCTTGAAGCTTCACTCTTTACTCATCAATGCATTTACTTTCACTTGTAAATCTGTTAATTCAACATATCTTGCCATTTAGCAATTTGCTGGTTCAGCTCTGCATCTGACTTTGTTTTAATCAACCCATTTTGCCTAGATCAGAATATATACCAATTTAGATAAATTTCTTGAGGCCAACCATAGAGGCTTCTAGGTTTGGAATTCTTTCCCTGCTGATTTTTTTTTAATAATTTTAGTTTTTCTTCCATTTTTTAAAAATCTTTTCTCATCTATATGAAAAAATTCAAAAACTGTTCAATTTTTTTGTGTATTTCTTTGTGTAGCAGGATATTTTATGATGAGTTAAGCTTGCTGCCTCTCTTTCATTTGTTTGATTTTCCAAAACATTGGTGAATATTTATTATGCACTATATTTTCATTGGAAACTCAGCCGGTGTAGTGGTTAAGAGCTACAGCTGCTAACCAAAAGGTCGGCAGTTTGAATTCACCAGGTGCTCCTTTGAAACACTACGGGTCAATTCTACACTGTCCTATAGGGTTGCTATGAGTCAAAATCAACTGGATGGCAACTTTTTTCTTTTTAATCTTCCCCGGGGTGGCTTATTTTGATTGGAATAAAGCTCAGTATGGTGGAATGATTTGAAGTACTCAGTCATCTGAAATCTATTCAAATGTCCACTCTCTAAACCTTGAAAACACTCCCTTTCATCATCAATGCCTTTATTTTCATATATGAGCCATTAGAGTCTGTTTACATTGTTATTATTTTTTATTATTATTATATTATAATGATAATAAAAAACAGTAACAAAATAGAGTTATTGCATTCAACAGGATCAGCTGGGTATCTGGTTTTGTCTAAATCAGCCAGTTTGCCTGATATACCAGTTAAGATAAATTTATTGAGGTCAGTCATAGAAGTTTCCAAGTTTTTGTTCATTTTTTCTCTACCAAATTGATATTGGCTCCTAATTGTATGCTTTTGTCTCATAGATTGTTATCCTTATCTCTCTAGAAAAACAAGTTACTCTTGTTTAGAAGTCATTTTCTAATAGTTTATGTATCCTTACATAAGAGGTCTATTTTATGATGGGTTAGGTCTTCTCTGTATTTTTTTTCCCTAAAATGTCTTAAATTTTGGTAATATGATTACACACTATATTTTGAGAAGGATCTATTTTTTGATTTCATCATTTCAATTATTCTGCTTGGAAGAAGCAAAGTAGATAACCCATGGTTTGGACTATGCTGTGTTTCTAGTGAGTGAGGTGTGATAAAAAGCATATTATATATTTGTCACAGTTTCTGAACATAGTTGCTCCATATTCCCTCCTAATTTTCCATGCATATTTTCTTATTTTACTCTTTTAACTTTTAAAAAATTTGCAATGAGATAACATAAATTTTAGATACATTAAGGTTGTCTATAAAAACAAATCCAATCAGAGTTTTAGGTTAGGACCATGCAAGGAGGGACATGATATATTTCCATGTGTATGGAGACTAGAAAACACTAGAGAAAAAAAAAAATTGATAAAGTGGATATCATAATGGAAACTTAAATTTAAAATACTCCGTATTCCTAATAAGGGCCAAATGCCTCTACTGGGAAATTCTATTAATCATTTAGGGAAAAAGAACTAGCCAGTTCTCCATAAACTCTTCCACAACACTGAAGAGGAGAGTATATTCCCTTTTTCAGTATGAAGATAGCTTTACCCTGATATCAAACACAGACAAAGCATTAAAAGTAAAGAAAACAACAGACACATATGTGTAAAATCTAAAGAAAAATTTAAGAAATTCAATCTGGCAATATGTGAAGACAATAAACCCATTGCCGTTGCCGTTGGGTCAATGCCAACACATAGCGATCCTATAGATCAGAGTAGAACTGCCCATAGAGTTTCCAAGGAGCACCTGGTGGATTTGAACTGTCCACTTTTCAGTTAGCAGACATAGCTCTTAAACACTATGCCACCAGGTTTTCTGTGAAGACAATAACACACCAAATTAGATGTCCTCCAGAAATACATGGTTAGTTTTATATTAAAAAATCAATTAGTGACATTCACCATAACATATTAGAAATGACATACGTCATAATAATAGATACACAAAAATATTTTAAAAGCCCCAATAATTGTGATAAAACTTTGAGCAAACTAGTATTAAAATGGAACTTTCTCAAACTGATAAAAGGCACCCATGAATAACCTACAGCTACCATCATACATGATATGAGAGACTGAATACATTCTCAGTAAGACCTGGAACAAAGCAATTAAATCTACTCTTGCCAAATTTATTCAACATTTTACTGTACTCTCTAACCAATACAATAAGGCAATAAAAAATAAATAAATAAAGGGAAAGCATCCAGATTGGCAAGGAAGAAGGAAAGCTTTTTTCTATTGATAGATGACATGATTTTTTTATGCAAAAAATCTAAAAGAACCTTCAATACAATTACAGAACTAAAAAGCTAACTTAGCATTTATTTGTGAAATTACTTTCAACTTATTAGTTTATTAAAAAAAAAAAGCCTATTTTGATTTTAAGTGAGCTTACATTGACTCTATAGATACATAGCAGGGTTTCATAGGTATAAGACCAAAAGCAAAAACCACAAAAAGTTTGGCCCCATCAAATACTAAAATGTCTGCTCTTCAAAAGGCACTTGTATGAAAAAAAAGTTATGTTCTGAGACATAATATTTTCAAATAATATATCTTATAAGTGACTTGTGTCCATAACATATACAGAGATCTCAAAACCCAAAAAGAAGGAAAGATAAAAGAAAAAACAGAGAAAAGAAAAGTAGTCCATAAATATGCTCATAAAAATGAACAATAACTTATCTAAAGAATATATTCAGCTGGCATATAAGCACATAAAAAATGTTCAGTTCATTATTCATTAATGAATTTCAAGTTAAGACATTAATCACATAAGTCTATACATCTATTAGAATATCAGGTATTTGGTAAGTATGAGGAGGAACTGGAACATTCAAATCTGCTACTGGAAAATTAAATTGAAGTAAATACTTTAAAAAATAATTTGTTTGAGGCGGAGCCAAGAAGGCGGAATAGACAGACACAGCTATCGAACCCTCTTTACAACAAAGACCCAAAAAAACAAATGAAACTAGTATATTTGTGACAAGCTGGGAGCCCAGAGCATCAAAGGCAAGCTTAAACAATGAACTGAGGGGCAGGGGGAGAAAGAGGCTGTTCAGAAGTAGAGAGGGGTTGCTGGACCTGAATCGTGGGGGGCTCTCAGGCACCATTCCTGGAGCGGCAGCAGTGGTAGCAGTGGCAGGCTGGTACTAGCGTTCGGCCCCAGTTTCCTCAGGGAGAAGCAGCCAGGCACACAGCCCACTCATACCTCCAAACCTGAGGAGAATGGCATTCTTAGCAAAAGCCAAGTACTTATGTGTACATTACTGTGCCCTCCCACCCCCAAGCCGGCTTCAGCAGCTGAATCCATGGGCCTGAGATAGACCCTGGTGAGCACCTAGAGCCATCATCCCAGCATTGAGGAAGGAAAGCATTTGCAACTCGGGGGAAAAGATAATTTGCTAGCTCCCTTAACCAGGGGAGCTCTGGACAGAAGCGGCTCCTGCCCAGGCATAAACCATCCATGGGTCTTGAGCACCTTTCCCTTCTGCGTGGACCTGTGTGGGCCTATTTTGGGAGAATAGGCCCTTGTTGGCAAACTCCAACCATTACAGCTGTGCAATGGAGAGGTGGGAATGTGACATTTGACACTGCTTTGCCTATTAAACAAGGTCCTCACCTACCCACAACAGGGGCCTTAGGACTGACAGATCCACACAGGTCACCGAGAGACCCATGACAGGCGTCCAAAGATAACTGGTAACTCCCAGTCCTTACAACTGAAAACTTTGGGTGCCCATGGTCCCTCTGTAGAACCCACCCACTAGCAAGCTCTAGGGAACACAGACGGGTATTCCTCAGAGACACTTGGGAGTTGGTTCTCAGTCCCCTGCCTTGTTCAGAGCCTGACCCCCTGCTGCAATCAGATACCGGTATATATGCCAATCACCCCTACCCCTCTAAGACTGTAGGACAGAGCCTTTACCACACACTTGATATCGGCTACCTGGAAACCTGAGCTGAATTCATACAAACAAACTGAATGGACTCCTAGACTTATATACCTGATAACAGTTCTATCCAGCTGGGGACAGGACACCAGAGCCCCAAAGGTGAAAAAAATCATTATAGCTCCTCAAGCAACCCATAGGGGTATACCAAAACAAAACAAAGCAAGCAGCTATGACACAGTAAGCAAGCATAAACTAATACAATAACTTATAGATGGCTCGGAGGCAACAGTCAATATCGAGTCACATAAAGAAACAGACCACGATCACCTCAACACGTTCTCAAAACAAAGAATCCAGGGATCAGCTACATGAAAGTGCATTCCTGGAATTAACAGTTGCAGAATATAAAAGTTTAATATACACATCCCTTCAAGACATCAGGAAGGAAATGAGGCAATAAGCAGAACAGCCAAGGAACACACAGATAAAGCAATTGAAGAAATTAGAAAGATTATTCAGGAACATAATGAAAAGTTTAATAAGCTGGAAAAATCCATAGACAGACAGCAATCAGAAATTCAGAAGATTAACAATAAAATTACAGAAGTAGACAACTCAGTAGAAAGTCAGAGGAGCAGAATTGAGCAAGTAGAAGCTAGAATTTCAGAACTCGAAGATAAATCACTTGGCACTAATGTATTTGAAATCAAATCAGATAAAAGAATTAACAAAAATGAAGAAACCTTAAGAATCATGTGGGATTCTATCAAGAGAAATAACCTACAAGTGATTGGAGTACCAGAACAGGGAGGGATAACAGAAAATACAGAGAAAATTGTTGAAGATTTGTTGGCAGAAAACTTCCCTGATATTGTGAAAGATGAGAAGATATCTATCCAAGATGTTCATTGAACTCCACATAAGGTAGATCTTAAAAGAAAGTCACCAAGACATATTATAATCAAGCTTGCCAAAACCAAAGATAAAGAGAGAATTATAAGATCAGCAAGGGATAAACAAAAAGTCACCTACAAAGGAGAGCCAATAAGAATAAGGTCAGACTACTCAGCAGAAACCATGCAGGCAAGAAGGCAATGGAATGATATATTTAAAGAATTGAAGGAAAAAAATGTCTGTGAAGATTCATATATCCATCAAAACTGTCTCTTAAATATGAAGGTGAAATTAAGACATTTCCAGATAAATACAAGTTGAGGGAAATCATAAAAAACAAACCAAAACTACAAGAAATACTAAAGGGAGTTCTTTGGTTAGAAAATCAATAATATCAGGTATCAACCCAAGACTAGAACACTGCGCAGAGCAGCCAGAAGTCAACCCAGACAGGGAAATCCAAAAAAACAAAGCAAGATTATTAAAAAAAAAAGCCCAAAACAGGGTAACAGTGATGTTATTACATAAAAGAAGGCAACAGTAAAATAATAAAAAGAGATGAAGAAATGTAATCATATACTTTCCATATCGAGAGGAAGATACGGTGATACAAAGAAATAAAAGTTAGTTTTCAATTTAGAAAAATACTGGTAAATAATAAGGTAGCCACAAAGGAGACAAACTATCCTACTCATAAAAACAAAATACAAGGGAAAAATACAGACTCAGCAGAAACAAAATCAAGAACAACAAATATGAGGAAAGGACAATATATAAAGAATATCTACTCAGCACATAAAATCAAGTGGGAAAAAGAAACTGTCAACGACACACAAAAAAAAGACATCAAAATGATAGCACTAAATTCATAAAAAAAAAAAAATTCATACCTATCCATAATTATCCTGAATGTAAATGGACTACATGCACCAATAAAGAGACAGAGAGTGGCAGAATGGATTAAAAAACAAGATCCGTCTATACGCAGCACACAAAAGACACACCTTAGACTTAGAAACACAAACAAACTAAAACTCAAAGGATGGAAAAAAATATATCACGTGAACAACAATCAAAAAAGAGCAGGAGTGGCAGTAGTGATTTCTGACAAAATAGACTTTAAAGTTAAATCCATCAAAAAGGATAAGGAAGGAAACTATATAATGATTAAAGGCAGAATACACCAAGAAGATATTCCCATATTGAATACTTCTGCACCCAATGACAGGGCTGCAAGATACAGAAAACAAACTCTATCAGCATTGAAAAGTGAGATAGACAGCTCCACAATAATAGTAGGAGACTTCAACACACCACTTTTGGTGAAGGACAGGACATCAAGAAAGAAGTCCAATAAAGACACGGAAGATCTAAATGCCACAATCAACCAACTTGACCTCGTAGACATATGCAGAACACTCTACCCAACAGCAACCATGTATACTTTCTTCTCTAGTGCACATGAACATTCTCTAGAATAGACCACATATTAGGTCATAAAGCAAGCCTTAGCAGAATCCAAAACATCGAAATATTACAAAGCATTTTCTCTGACCATAAGGCCATAAAAGTGGAAATCAATAACAGGAAAAGCAGGGAAAAGAAATCAAACACTTGGAAACTGAACAATACTCTGCTCAGAAAAGACTGGATTATAGAAGACATTAAGGATGGAATAAAGAAATTCAGAGAATCCAATGAGGATGAAAACACTTCCTATCAGAACCTTTGGGACACAGCAAAAGCGGTGCTCAGAGGCCAATTTATATCAATAAATGCACACATCCAAAAAGAAGAAAGGGCCGAAATCAAAGAATTATCCATACAACTTGAACAAATAGAAAGAGAGCAACAAAAGAAACCCACAGGCACCAGAAGAAAACAAATAATAAAAATTACAGCTGAACTAAATGAAATAGAAAAACAATTGAAAGAATTAATAAGACCGAAACCTGGTTTTTTGAAAAAATCAACAAAATTGATAAACCACTGGCCAAACCGACTAAAGAAAAACAGGAGAGGATGCAAATAACCCGAATAAGAAATGAGATGGGCGATATTACAACAGACTCAACTGAAATTAAAAGAATGATATCAGATTACTATGAAAAACCATACTTAGATTTGAAAACCTGGAAGAAATGGGTGAATTCCTAGAAACACACTACCTACCTAAACTAACACAAACAGAGGTAGAACAACTAAATAGACCCATAACAAAAGAAGAGATTGAAAAGGTAATCAAAAAACTCACAACAAAAAAAAGCCCTGGTCCGGACAACTTCACTGCAGAGTTCCACCAAACTTTCAGAGCAGAATTAACACCACTACTACTAAAGGTATTTCAGAGCACAGCAAAGGAAAGAATACTACCAAACTCATTCTATGAAGCCACCATATCCCTGATAACAAAACCAGGTAAAGTCACCACAAGAAAAGGAAATTATAGACCTATATCCCTCATGAATGTAGATGCAAAAATCCTCAACAAAATTCTAGCCTATAGAATTCAACAATATATCAAAAAAATAATTCACCATGACCAATTGGGATTCATACCAGGTATACAGGGATGATTCAACATCAGGGAAACAATTAATGTAATCCACCACATAGATAAAACAAAAGACAAGAATCTCATGCTTTTATCAATTGATGCAGAAAAGGCATTTGACAAAGGTCAACACTCATTCATGATAAAAACCCTCAGCAAAATAGGAATAGAAGGAAAATTTCTCAACATAATGAAGGGCATTTATACAAAGCCAACAGCCAACATCACCCTAAATGGAGAGAGCCTGAATACATTCCCACTGAGGCTGGGAACCAGAGAAGGATGTCCTTTATCACCGCTGTTATTCAACACAGTGCTGGAAGTCCTAGCCAGAGCAATTAGGCTAGATAAAGAAATAAAGGGCATCCAGATTGGCAAGGAAGAAGTAAAAGTATCTCTATTTGCAGATGACATGACCATATACACAGAAAACCCTAAGGAATCCTCCAGAAAACTACTAAAACTAATAGAAGAGTTCAGCAGAGTATCGGGATACAAGATAAACATACAAAAATCAGTTGGATTCCTCTACACCAACAAAAAGAACATCGAAGAGAAAATCACCAAATCAATTGCATTTACAGCAGCTCCCAAGAAGATAAAATAAAAAATAGGCATAAATCTTACCAGAGATGTAAAAGACTTATACAAAGAAAACTACAGTACACTTCTGCAAGAAACCAAAAGAGACTTACATAAGTGGAAGAACATACCTTGCTCGTGGATAGGAAGACTTAACATTATAAAAATGTCTATTCTACCAAAAGCGATCTATACATTTAATGCAATTCCGATCCAAATCCCAAAGACATTCTTTAATGAGATGGAGAAACAAATCACCAACTTCATATGGAAGGGAAAGAGGCCCCGGATAAATAAATCATTACTGAAAAAGAAGAACAAAGTGGGAGGCCTTACTTTACCTGATTTTAGAACCTGTTACACCGCCACAGTAGTCAAAACAGCCTGGTACTGCTCCAACAACAGATACATGGGCCAACGGAACAGAATTGAGAATCCAGACATAAATTCATCCACATATGAGCAGTTGATATTTGACAAAGGCCCCAAAATAGTTAAATGGGGAAAAGACAGTCTTTTTAACAAATGGTGCTGGCATAACTGGATATCCATCTGCTCAAAAAAATGAAACAAGACCCATACCTCACTCCATGCACAAAAACTAACTCATAATGGATCAAAGACCTAAACATAAAATCTAAAACGATAGAGATCATGGAAAAAAAAAAAAATAGGGACATAGGGACAACGTTAGGAGCCCTAATACATGGCATAAACAGTATACAAAACCTTATAAAGAATGTAGAAGAAAAACCAGATAACTGGGAGCTCCTAAAAAGCGAACACCTATGGTCATTGAAAGACTTCACCAAAAGAGTAAAACGACTACCTACAGACTGGGAAAAAGTTTTTAGCTATGACATTTCTGATTAGCACCTGATCTCTAAAATCTACATGATACTGTAAAAACCCAACTGCAAAAAGACAAATAACCCAGTTAAAAAATGGGCAGAAGATGAATACACACTTCCCTAAAGAATACATTCAGGTAGCTAACAGATAATATGAGGAAATGTTCACGATCATTAGCCATTAGAGAAATGCAGATCAAAACTACAATGAGATTTCATCTCACTCCAACAAATTTCATCTCACTCCAACAAGGCTGGCATTAATCCAAAAAACACAAAATAGTAAATCTTGGAGTGGCTGTGGAGAGACTGGGACACTTATACACTGCTGGTGGGAATGTCAAATGGTACAATCACTTTGGAAATCGATTTGGCACTTCCTTAAAAAGCTTGAAATAGTGTTACCATATGATCCAGCATTCCCACTCCTTGGAATATATCCTAGAGAAATAAGAGCCTTTACATGAACAAATGTATGCACACCCATGTTTATTGCAGCACTGTTTACAATAGCAAAAAGATGGAAGCAACCAAGGTGCCCATCAATGCATGAATGGATAAATTATGGTATATTCACACAATGGAATACTACACATCGATAAAGAACAGTGTGGAATCTGTGACACATTTCATAACATGGAGGAACCTGGAAGGCATTATGCTGTGTGAAATTAGTTAGTTGCAAAAGGACAGATATTGTACAAGACCACTAATATAAGAACTTGAGAAATAGTTTGAGAAGAAAACATTCTTTTGTGGTTAGGAGAGGTGGGAGGGAGAGTGGGAGAGGAGCATTCACTAATTAGGTAGTAGATAAGAACTACCTTAGGTGAAGGGAAAGACAGCACACAACACAGGGGAGGTCAGCACAACTGGACTAAACCAAAAGCAAAGAAGTTTCCTGAGTAAACTGAATGCTTCGAAGGCCAGCGTAGCAGGGGCAGAGGCCTGGGGAATATGGTTTTAGGGGACATCTAAGTCAATTGGCATACTAAAATCCATTAAGAAAACATTCTGCATCCCACTTTGAAGAGTGGTGTCTGGCGTCTTAAACGCTAGCAAGCAGCCATCTAAGATGCATCAATTGGCCTCAACCCACCTGGATCAAAGGAGAATGAAGAACACCAAGGACACGAGACAACTACGAGCCCAAGAGACAGAAAGGGCCACATGAACCAGAGACTACATCATCCTGAGACCAGAAGAACTAGATGGTGTCTGGCTACAACCGATGACTGCCCTGACAGGGAACACAACCGAGAACCCCTGAGGGAGCAGGAAAGCAGTGGGATGCAGACCCCAAATTCTCATAAGACCAGACTTAATGGTCTGACTGAGACTAGAAGGACCCCGGTGGTCATGGTCCTCAGATCTTCTGTTGGCCCAGGACAGGAACCATTCCCGAAGCCAACTATTCAGACATGAATGGGACTGGACAATGTGTTCCAGAGGGATGCTGGTGAGGAGTGAGCTTCTTGGATCAGGTGGACACTTGAGACTATGTTGGCATCTCCTGGCTGGAGGGGAGAAGAGAGGGTGGAGGGGGTTAGAAGCTGGTGAAACGGACACAAAAAGAGTGGAGGGAGAGAGCCGGCTGTCTCATTAGGGGGAGAGTGATTGGGAGTGTGTAGCAAGGTGTATATGGGGTTTTGTGTGAGAGACTGACTTGATTTGTAAACTTTCACTTAAAGCACAATAAAAATTATAAAAAAAAAATGTCATTGGAATTTGGATCAGAATTGTGCTGTATCTATAGATCGCTTTGGGTAGAACAGACGTTTTTACAATGTTGAGTCTACTTATCCATGAGCAAGTTATATTTTTGCGCTTATGTAGGTCTCTAAGTTTCTTGTAGTACTGTCTTGCAGTTTTCTTTGTATAGGTCTTTTACATCTCTGGTTAGACTTATTCCTAACTATTTTGTCTTCTCGGAGGCTATTGTAAATGATATTGATTTGGTGACTTCCTCTTTGACGTTGTCTTTGTTGGTGTAGGGGAATCCAACTGATTTTTGTATGTTTATCTTGTATCCTGGCAGTTTGCTGAAATCTTCTACTAGTTCCAGTAGTTTTCTTATGGATTCTTTGGGGTTTTCTGTGTATAAGATCATATCATCTGCAAATAAAGATACATTCACTTCTGCCTTACAAATTTGTGCACCCTTTATTTCGTTTTCTAGCCTAACTGGTCTGGCGGAGATCTCCAGCACAATGTTGCATAACAGTGGTGATAAAGTGCATCCTTTTTTGGTTCCCATTTTCAAGAGGAATGCTTTCAGACTCCATTTAGGATGATGCCCATTATTACGTTGAGGAATTTCCTTTCTATTACTATTTTGTTGAGGGTTTTTATCATGAATGGGTGTTAGATTTTATCAAATGCATTTTCTGTATCAATTGATAAGATTATGTGGTTCTTGTCTTTTGTTTTATATATATAATGGATTATATTGTTTTTCTAATATTAAACCATCCCTGCATACCCAGCATGAATCCCAGTTGGTCACGGTGAATTGTTTTTTGACATGTAGTTGAAATTTTTTTTAGTTGAATTCTATTAGCTAGAATTTTTGTTGAGGATTTTTGCATCCATGTTCATGAGGGGTACTGCTGTGTAATTTTCTTTTTTTGTTATGTCTTTAGCTGGTTTTCATATCAGAGCTGTGCTGGCTTCATAGAATGAGTTTGGGAGTATTCCATCTTTTTCTATGCTCTGAAGTACCTTTAGTAGTAGTGGTGTTAACTCTTCTCTGAAAGTTTGGTAGAATTCTCCAGTGAAGCTGTCAGGGCCAGCACTGTTTTTGTTACCTTTAAATTACCTTTCCGATCTCTTCTTTTGTTATAGGTTTATTTAGTTGTTCTATCTGTTTGTGTTAGTTTAGGTAGATAGTGTGTTTCTAGAAATTTGTCCATTTCCGTTAGGTTTTCAAATTTGTTAGAGTACAGTCTTTCATAGACTTCTGTTATGATTCTTTTAATTTCAGTTGGGGTCTGTTGTGGTATCATCCATCTCATTTTTTATTTGGGTTATTTGCTTCCTTTCATGTTTTTTCTTAGTTTGGCGGATGCTTTATCAATTTTGTTAATCTTTTCAAAGAACCAGCTTTTGGTCTTGTTAACTCTTTCAATTGTTTTTCTACTTTTTATTTCATTTAGTTCTGCTCTAATTTTTATTATTTGCTTTCTCCTGGTGCCTGAACACTTCTTCTGCTGCTCTCTATTTGTTCAAGTTTTTTTGATTTTTGCCCTTTCTTCATTTCGGATGTGTGCATTTATTGCTATAAATTAACCTCTGAGCATAGCTTTTCCTGTGTCCCAAAGGTTCTGGCAGGATGTGTTTTCATTTTCATTTGATTCTATTAATTTCTTTATTGCATAATTAATTTCTTCTATAACCCTGTAGTTTTGAGCAGGGTGTTCAGATTCCATGCATTTGATTTTTTTTTCCTTGCTTTTTCTCTTATTGACTTCTACGTTTTTTGCTTTATGGTCATAAAAGATGTTTTGTAACATTTTGGTGCTTTAGATTCTGTTAAGGCTTGCTTTATGACCTAATATGTGGTCTATTCTGGAGAATGTTCCCAGTGTATTGGTAAAGAAAGTATACTTGGCTGCTGTTAGATGAAGTTTTCTATATACGTCTATGAGATCAAGTTGGTTATTATGGCATTTAGCTCTTCTGTGTCTTTATTGAGCTTCTTTCTGGATGTTCTGTCTATCCTGAAAGTGGTGTGTTGAAGCGTCCTACTATTATTGTGGAGCTCTCTATTTCTCTTTTCAATGCTGTTAGAGGTTTTTTTTTTTTTTTAATGTATGTTGGAGCCCCGTCATTGTGTACATAAATATTTATTACATTTATGTACTCCTGGTGTATTGACACTTTAATCATTATACAGTTTTCTTTCTGATCCTTTTTGGTGGGTTTTACCTTAAAGTCTATTTTACCTGAGATTAATATTGCCACTCCTACTCTTTTCTGATTGTTGTTCACTTGATATATATGTATATATATTTTTTCCTTTCTTTGAGTTTAATTTTTTTGGTGTCTTTAAGTCTAAGGTGTGTCTCTTGTAGGGCAGCATATAGATGATCATGTTTTTTTTTTTTCATTCTGCCACTGTCTGTCTCTTTATTCATGCATTTAGTCAATTGACATTCAGTGTAATCTTTGATAGGTATGAGTTTAGTGCTGTCATTTTGATTTGTGTGTGTGTGTGTGTGTGTGTGTGTGGTTGACAGTTTTTTGGTCCCACTTAGTTTTCTGTGCTGTGTCATATTTCTTTACGGATTTTCTTTCATCTTTTTCGTTGTTGTTGATTCGGTATTTGCCGATTCTTTACGCTTCTCTTTTATTTTGATGTGTAGTATTGTTAGTTTCCTTTGTGGTTACCTTAATATTTACCTCTATTTTTCTGAGTTTAAACCAATCTTTTATTTCTTGATATCACCTTGACTTCCGGAAAGTTCTATAACGACATTATTTAGTCCTTTTTTGTTTGTTTGTTTTCATGTGGTTGCCTTTTATGTATTGATGTCTCTGTTTCCCTGTTTTCAGTGTTTTAGCTTTGATTTATTTTTGTGACTTCCGTATCTGGGTTAGTATCTGGTTGTTCTGTCCTGTGTTGTAGTTTTGGATTGTTACCTGATGTTATTGACCCTCTAACTGGAGGACGTCCTTTAGTGTTTCTTATCATTTTGGTTTGGTTTTTACAAATTCCTTCAACTTCTATTTATCTGGAAACACCCCAATTTCGCCATCATATTTGAGAGACATCTTTGCTGGTTATATGATTCTTGGCTGGTAATTTTTTTTTTTTTTTCCTTCAAGGCTTTGTCTACGTCATCCCGTTGCCTCTTGCCTGCGTGGTTTCTGCTGAGTAGTCAGAGCTTAGTCTTCTTGACTGTCCTGTGCAGATGACTTGTCGGTTGTCCTTAGCTGCTCTTCAAATTCTTTCTTTATCTTTTGTTTTGGCAAGTTTGATTATAATATGTCTTGGTGACTTTCTTTTGGGGTCTAATCTGTGTGGGGTTCAATGAGCATCTTGGATAGATATCTTCTCATCTTTCATAATATCAGGGAAGTGTTCTGCCAACAAATCTTTAACAATTCTCTCCGTATTTTCTATTACCTCACCCTGTTCTGGTACTCCAATCAATCACTAATCAGTTATGCCTCTTGATAGAGTCCCACATAATTCTTAGGGTTTCTTCATTTTTTAAAAAAAAAATTATTTTATCTGATTTTTCCTCAAATAAATTGGTGTCAGTGCTTTACCTTCAATCTCACTAATTTTGGTTTCCATTGCCCCAGTTCTGCTTCTCTGTCTTTATTGAGTTGTCTAATTCTGAAACTTTATTGTTAGTCTTTTGGATTTCTGTTTGTTGTCTCTCTATGTGTTCTTTCAGCCTTCTAAATTTGTCATTATGCTTTTGTATAACCTTCTTAATTTCATCTGTTGCTTTGCCTGTGTGTTCCTTTGTTTGCTCTGCATTTTCCCTGATCTTCTTGAAGATCTCTGTATATTAATCTTTTGAATTCTACCTGCGCTAATTCCAAGACTGTTTCTTCCTCCAGGAGTTTTCTTGGTTCTTTGTTTTGGTAGCTTCCTGAAGCCATGATGGTCTGCCTCTTTATGTGATTTGATATTGGCAGTTGTCTCCAATCCATTAATAAATTATTATATTTATTTATTTTATGTTTGCTTACTGTGTCCTAGCTTCATGTTTTGGTATGCCCAAATAGGCTGCTTGTGTGAGCTAGTTTGATTATTGGAGTTTTGAAACTCTCACATCCTGTCACCAGGTGGTTAGAGCTGCTACTAGGTGTGTGAGCCCAGGAATCTGTTTATTTCCTTGTATGGGTTCAGCTCAGGTGTCCAGGTCATTGGTCAACTTGTGCGTGGTGCAGGCTGTCACCTACAGTCCCAGATGGGTGGGGCTACATAGGTGTGTTTGGAGCAGGCACAAGCAACTGGCAGCAGTAGGGACTTATGTACTGAGCAAGGTAAGGGGGCTGATGGCTGCCCCTGAATGGTCAGGTGGAATGAATGTCCCTATTCCCTAGAGCTCTTAGATGGATGGGTTTTGTACCAGACCTTGGGCACCCAATGCTGTTGGCTGTAAGAACTGGGAGGCACCAACTCTTCTCAGACCCCTGTCTTTGGTGGCTAGGTAGAGTGGGTGAAGCCACCAGTCTTCAGACCCCTGATGTGGCTAGATGAGGACCCTGCTTAATGGGTCTAGTGGTGTCAGATGTCACAAATATGTCACTCCCCCTTAGCTGTTGCAGTTGAAAATAGGCTTCAGGTAGGTTCTCTGTTGTACTATGCTCATGAGGGGGTACACATTAAAATAAGCCCACACAGGTCTAAGCAGGGGTAAAAGGCATGCAAAAACCATGGACCCTTTATGCCTGTGCCTGGGCAAAGGAGCTGTGCTGCTCTGAGGTTCTAGTTTAGGGGAGTTGGCAAATTATTTTTTCCTGTTTGTTATTTGTTTGTTAATTTGTTCCCTCTCCAAAGTTGGGAGAGTGGATCAGTGTACCTGATGGATCTCACTTCTGTCCCAGGGGGCTCGGCAATCACTGAAGCTGGCCCGAAATCAGAGCAGAGTAGTGAGGGGGCTGGTGAAGGGGATAGAGGTACTTCCCAGTGGGGCTAAGGGTTATTTTGATCCTGTGTGGTAGGTTAGATGCTTGCATTTAAATTTCTCAGTCCAGTACCACTTTCCCTTGGCTCGAGAGCCTTGTGCAGAGTCTCTGCTGCTTGGTTTCTCTCAATGTGAAAAACACATCCTGACCTCTACTGCTTGCCTCAGCCTGTGTGGGTAGGCCAATTCAGCCTGAAGGGTGCCAACCAGGTCAGGTCTGACAAATCCTCACTTCTGAACTGTCTTTCCTCTCCTGCCCCTCAGTCCAACATCTCAACTTTGTTTTTGATGTTCAGGGTTCCTAGATTGTCACATATTATCCATTCACTTGTTTTTTTTAGAGCTTTGTTGTAAGATGCAGCACAGTAATCTTCTGACTACTCCACCATCTTGGCCCCGCCTCTGTCCTTTGATTTCTTGACTGGTGCTTTCATGGGCACTGATTCTGGATCCAAGTAAAATGAAACTCTTGACAACTCCCATATCTTCCCCAGTTATCTTGATGTTGCTATTTTGTTGTTGTTCTTGTTAGTTTTCTTTACGTTGAGGTACAATGCATACTGAAGGCTGAAGTCTTTGATCATCAGTAAGTGCTTCAAGTTCTCTTGATTTTCAGCAAGCAAGGTTATGTCACCTGCATATCAGAGGTTATTAATAAATCCTCTTCCAATACTGATGTTGCTTTCTTCTTAAAAATTAGATTAATGTAGAAAATAAAAATGGCTAACTCTAAGGAAGAAACAATGAAAAATCTTCTTAAGATATTTATTCACCTCATTTCATACTCATCAATACCTTGTTATGGAGATAAAATTGTTATGTTTTACAGTTGGAGAAGCAAAGTCTCAAACAGGTTGAGAACTTAAAGCAAGGTCAGATGACTAGTGTGTAGTATATATGTAGTACATCCATGGTTTTCTGACTTGGAAATACGGAGTTTCTCATCATTTTGCTCTCAATATACCCTGTTTATTCTGTGGTTGGATAGTTATATCGTTTCTACATTTTGCTTGATATAATAATGAAATGCACATCTTCCAATTTGTAAATTATATGATTGAAAGCAATACATATGTTCATATTTTTACATATATATTTCTAGATTGAAATAGAACTGTTTCAAATAGATTTGGATCAATTAATGTTTTAGTTTTTTACCTGCCATTACATCTTAATTTAGGATGACAGAGATGTAGAATTAAGAATTCTTACAATTAAAACACACACATATCCTTACTATTAAAACATGGATACATTTTATCTCTTTTCTCTCTCTAAATATCATTTTTATTTATACACACAAAAATGCTTTCTGAAAAAAACATAAATTTATTTATAACTCTTGAAGTTAAAAAAATTTTTTTTTTTTTTTTAGCCATGAATAAATAGTGTATAAATCAGATTTAAAAATTCACTAAAGTCTCTTACATACTATAGCTTGTCTCAGGACAGGTTGTAGGTTATGATTTATTTCAATTGACACATTTATTGAGCAACTACAATGGGGTAAGTAACAATTTTCAAAAAGTGTAAATTCAATTTTATTTTATCCCCAATAAATGTGTCAAATTTCCTCATAGGACCCTGAAAAAGGTGATTTATTTTTTATTTTTTTATGTGTAATGACCAACATGAACACTGAAGGAAACATAAACCTTTTAGACCAGAAATCCCAAAGTGGGAAAGAATGCTGATTCAAAATTGTTAAATTTAATTTGCAATCTACCAATGATGCACAAGCACATTTTAAGAAACTCCATTCTAAACTAGCCTTATCTTCATAAACACAAACACAACCACCACTTCCGAAAACTATCTCCTAGCAATTTCTTCCATCCTCCATGAAATTTTCCTCACTGCTTTTCCATCATAAAGTGTACTTATCTCTTTATACTTAGGATCTGTACCAATGATTTTACTGTACATGTCTATGAAGACAAAACATAAAACTCTATTTATCCCCCATTTTATCCTTATAGATAGGTAATCAAGTTTCTGTTAAAATTGTTAAATATTTATGTCTACAAGGAATTTATCATCCTTTGGGTAAAGGTATATGATGCTTGCCATTTTTCCCAAAGAACTTCTTGCATGAAACTATGCATTTAGTAAAAATGCTTTTCTCTCATGCTCTGTTATAGTGTTACACCACATTCTATCCATACATTCTGATTAACTTCACCTAAAAGTACATTCAAATATTTTATTTTATTACAATAATAGAGATCTTTCATCAAAGGAGGTAGAACTATATAGCATAAGAAATACAAAAATAGAGTCTAAGTCCAGATCCATGGATGGCAGAAATGGTTTGAACTCAGCTACTAACCCAAATGCTGGTTGTTTGAACACACCTACCAGTCCCATGGAAAAGTCCTGGCAACCTGCTTTCATAAGGATTATAGTCAAGAAAATCCAAAGCAGAAGTTCTACTCTCTAACACATGAGGTTGCCGTGATTCAGAATAGACTTGATGGCAGTGGGTTTGGTTTTGGGGTTTAAAGTTTGAGTTCTAATAGTGCCCCCACAAAAAAAAAAAAAAAAACCTGTTGCTGTCGAGAATATTCTGACTTATAGTGACCCTACAGGACAGAGTAGAACTGCCCCATAGAGCTTCCAAGGAGCGCCTGGCAGATTTAAACTGCTGACTCTTTGGCAGCAGCCGTAGCACTTAGCCACTATGCCACCAGGGTTTCTCCTGATAGTGCCATGTATTAGTAATTAAGGACCTTTTGTCATATTACTTAATCTTTCTTAGCATGTTTGCTGAACTATAGAATAAAAAGAAGCCCTTCATGCAGAGTTACCATGAGAAATGAAGACTGTAAACCGCACTTAATTTGCAAATTGTGCAATGTTTTACTGATGTCCTATATTCTCTTCTGTAAATTATAATTTTGCTTCATAGATCAATGAGAAACTTGAGGAAACGATGTTAGGAGGACAAGATGTATTTCTTGAAAAAATATAATTTGGAATGAGAGATACAAATTAAAAAAAAAAAACCTAATGTTTCAAACCTATATTGGGAATTAAAGTAAGAAGAATACAATAGAAAGACTGATTAATAGTGTGCCTTTAGGAACTGAATTCATTCTATCCCCTTCTAGGTATTGTTAATCCTGGACCCTGGTGAGTTATGTATTCAATTTCTCAGTCTCCATATCTATAAAATGTACTAGTACATATCACAAGGGGATTGATGTGAGAAGTAAAAGAAACTACTTACATCACACATCAATACATGTAAATATTAAGCTAGAATATCCATGCTAAATAAAGAAAGCTTTCCACCTTGATACACAGAGCTCTTAAGTCTACAAGAGAGTCAAAGCAATCATAATTCATATTAACTGGTTTTTTTTTAGTGCAGGCTGAAGTCTAAAAGTGAGAAACCTGGGCCTCGCCATCTGCCGTCCACTTAATCATGAAATTTCAGCATACATGAATAATGGTTTCAGAATTGTTAACCTCTACTCACATGAGAAACAACTTCATAAACTAGAATACAATATTATATGAAATTACTTAGCCTTTAGTCTTAACACACTCCATTCATTTCCAAAGTTACTTCGTCAGCACCTTTTCACTCACCCAATTCAGTGAGATTGGTCCATGTATTTGCAATATAGTGAGATTGTCTTGTCATATTCTGCATTCCATTCTGAGATCATCTGGCCTCCTAAATGATTTATTTTAAACTTTGCACTCATTAAGATTTATTCTTTGTGCTGTAAAACTGTGGGTTTTGACAAATGCTTAGTGTCATGTATCCATCATGAAAGTACCATGCAGAATAGATTCATTGCCCTAAAACATCCCTTTTGCTTCACATACTTGACCTTTCCCTTCCACCACCCATGGCAACAATTATTAACTTATTGTCTCTATAGTTTTGGCATTTCCATAATGTCATGTAGTTGGACTCACAGAGTATATACCTTCTCCTGAGTGGCTTCAGTCACTTGTCAATATGCATTTAAGGTCCATCCATGTTGCTTGGATGGGAGGCTCATTCTTTTTTTTTTTTTTATCACTGTATAGGATTCCATTTATGGATGTTTCACACCCTGATTGCTTCCAGTTTTTTTACGTGTATGAATAGAGCTGTTATAAATATTAGCATACAGATTTTTGCATGGACATAGTTTTCAGATTTGTTGAGTAAAATCCTAAGAATGTTATTGCTGGAACATATAGTAGGATTACATTAAGATTTAAGAGAATTTGCCAATTTGTCTTCCAAAGTTGCTGCAGCAATGAGTATTCCTGCCTGCCACCAATGAATGAGAGTTCTTGTTGCTCCACATTCTCACTGGTAATTGATATTATCAGGCTTTGGGTTTTTTTTTTTTTTTTTTTCAGATTTTAGTTATTCTAATATATTCTAATAATGAAACATTTTAATGCTTTGATCTCATTTTTTTTCATCAGAAGACATAATATTCAGGAAAAATATGAAATAATGTAGAATATAGAAATTATAATACTGTTTAAGTTGAGGTCTCCAGTCAGAAGCTGAAAAGGCAGAAATTTGAGTGAAAGCAATTTATTAGAAGTTTTTTCCACTAAAGAATCTTGATGATGGTTAGAAGGTGAGACTGGAAAGGGAAATAGTCAACACCAGTGGCAGCATCAAAGTCTATGAAGGTTAACTTTGGTTATATCCCAGAGGAGAAAAAGGTAGTACTTCCAGAATGACTCCTGGGAAGAACTTGGTAAATCTCACCAAAGTAAGATAATTTACTCTGCTCTATTTTAAAACTTATTGTACAATTAGATAAATGAGACAGTACATCATTGACATAAACATAGATATCTGCATCAGTGGAATTGAATTTAAAGCCAAGAAATAAAGCTTTATATATATGAGCAATTTCTTTTTGACAAAGACGCCAAGGAAATTCTGTGGGAAATTTTTAGTCTTTGCATCAGATGGTCCTGGGACAACTGGATAGTCGTATGCAAAAAAAAGAAAAAAAACCTCAGACCCTGGCATTCACCTTACACATAAATGAAATAAAATGGGTCACGGATCATAGGCAAAAATGTTAAGCAACAAAATTATAAAACTTCTAGAAGGAAACATAAGAGAAAATTTTTATGACTTTACTTAAGCTAAGATTTTACAAATGTAATACCAAAAAAGCCTGATATAAGAAAAAAAATGATAATCCTCAATAATGAAGACCTTTGATTTTCAAAATATATCACTTAGAAAATGAAAAGAGAAGCCATAGAATGGAAGAAAGCATTTGCAAATGCTGCAAAAATCATTGAATTAAAACCACAACAAAGTGCCACTCCATACCCATTCAAATGGCTCAAGTCAAAACGACTGACAACACCAGATTGGCAACTATGTGAAGACACTGGGACTCTCATAGTCAAATATATATATATATATATATATATATATATATATATATATTCTGTTGCCATCTGGTCTATTCCAACTCATAGCGAACCCTCTTATATGCTGGGGGAACACTTTATTCTTAAAAGGATTAATATAGACTTACCAATTGTCCCATCAATTCTGCTTCTAGATATCTACCCAAGAGAAATGAAAAATTATATACTCACACGAGACTGCTACTCAAGAATTCATAGCAGCATTATTTGTAATTGCCAAAAATTAGAAAATATCCAGGCGTCAATCAAACAGTAAATAAATAAATAAAATATAGTATATCCATTAAAATTTAAAAAAGCAAAATTCTGATACATGTTACAACATGAAAGAAATGCAATATACATATGTATATATATACATTAATGAAAGAAACCAGACAATGACATGTATAACTCAATTTTTACGAAAATTCCCGTTACATTAATATCCTGCAATCTACTTTAATCCCTCTCTTATCACTTACTAAACTAGTCTAAAATTACAATGGTTTAAAGGAATAGCATGGGTTTGACAGGAATCTCTTGAAGGCAGCTATCACATCCTTATTCCTCAAGCTGTAGATCATAGGATTCAGCATAGGGATCACCAGTGTATAGAACACTGAAGCCATTTTATCAGAATCTAATGAATGGTCAGTTTTAGGCTGCAAATACATGAATAGCAGTGTTCCATAGAACACTGTGACGGCCATTATATGTGAAGCACATGTGGAGAAGGCTTTTTTCCTTCCTTCTGATGAACGTATTCTGAGAATTGACAAGACGATGTTGGAATAGGATACTACAACTACAGTTATGGAGAGAACCAAATTTGTAGCTGCAGAACTAAAGACTACTATTTCTGGGAAGTAAGTATCAGAGCAGGACAATACTAACAGAGGAACAGTGTCACAGTAAAAATGGTTGATAACATTGGAAGAACAATAAGACATAGAAAATACACAGGAAGTAACCACGATAGCTGTAGAAAAGCCATAGATGTATGTGATGGATACCAGCAAAAGACAGATCTGTCGAGATACCACCACCATGTAGAGTAGGGGGTTACAAATGGCCACGTAGCGGTCATAGGCCATCACAGCAAGCATGAAAACCTCAGCTACAATGAAAAACAAGAACCCACCCATTTGGGTGGCACATTCATAATAAAAGGTGGTTTTCTTCTTTACTAAGAAATTCGTCAGCATTTTAGGGGCAATGACGGTAGAATTGCCTAAATTGATGACAGCCAACTGTCGGAGAAAAAAGTACATGGGGGTTTGAAGGTGAGAGTCCACACTGGTGAGGGTGATGATGCCCAGGTTGCCTACCATGGTCAGCCCATAGATCACAAGAAAGGCAAAGAATAGAGGGAGCTGAAGTTCAGGACGGTCTGAGACTCCCATGAGAATGAACTCCGTCACCCCGGTGAGATTTTCAGGAGCCATGTAAGAGTGTGGAAATTCACCTGTTGGAAGAATAAAAGGAAAAGGAGTTAAAACTTCAAGGAATTATTTTCTGTGACTGCCGATAGATGGGAAAGATAATTCCTTGCTGAGATTTTCTTCAGTCATGTATTATTCTGTCAGTTACTAAACTCAAGACGCTAGTTCTGATTAAAAAACAATCTAGGTATGGTTTCAACTTTACTCTCCCATGGGTCATAAGCTTATTTTTATCCTGTACTTTTTCATAATCATTTGGGACAGAGAAACTACTAGTATGGGAAATTAAACAGATAATCCAAACTCATGCACTATTACTAAAATTTGAATATTTTACTTACTTGCAAATATTTTAAACCACGATTAATATGTTTGCCAATTGTATATAAGAAAGGCTTGAGACATTGTCTCCAAATAATGTAATGGTTCCTTGTGATGTTTAATCTAAGTTTTCCTGCTGTTTGCTAAGAATAGACAATTCTAGCCACTACCCTGACCCATCCTCTGTAGTCTTTCTTTTTTATCTTTTTACAACTTCTATTAGACTTATGTTGATCTTGCTAATTCTATTATTCATAGATGGTATATATATATACATATTTTTTTATTTCATTACCTCTGACAAAAATGTATGGAGGTATGTCTTCAGATTTATTTTTCATATCACTTATACTCTCTTCAGTTTTATTTTTTAATGATAGCTATCAATTTTTTAAAATCACTTCTATAAAGTTTGCATTGTAATTTACTGTATAACATTACTTTTTCCTTCTCTTTCATGACCTTTTTCTTGCTCTGAAGTTTGTGCAATTTCTCATATTTTTTGCACTATGTTTTTTTTTTTTATTTTGGATTGCTATTTTTATTTAGTGATTAGGAATTGAAGAATAAACTTCATTTTTAGCATCTTGATCTTTTTTCACATATGATATATATGTGCCAAAGAAGCAGCATATTATTATAATATCCTAAACACTTTCCTAGAGTTGTGTATTTCAAGGATGGTCATCTGCTCTAACTAAGGCAATTAGAGTCCCTTCCCAGTCACAATTGAGAGTTCTAGAGGTGGTGACCAGACTCAAAGAAGTCCCACCATAGCTCCTTACCTAATGATTAAAATTAAGTTTTAATTTAGGTGAGTAAAATGATCAGCTTTAAGTTTTAGTAATACAGTAAAACTTGCAAACGCCAGAACTCGAAGGGACCATCTTATTTTTCTGGGACTTGAAGATTTCTGCATTTGACAGCGTGCTTAGTATTGCTCTCTATTAGGAACATTTACTTCATTTTAGTGTTGAGTTTTTCTTCTCTGACAGGTTTCCTCCTTACACGTTTCGACTTTTGCAGGTTTTACTGTATTATTTTGGCAGTTAGGAAGGTAATGAACTGTAGGTTTGGGGGAAAAAAAGAGACAAGACATTGCTATGAGATTACTGGTCAATAAGAGCGTTGGCTTGGTTCAAAGTGGATGAGCTGACGACAACAAGGAGGTAAATTTGACAGTCAGATGAGCATAAAAACAAGACATCCTCTTTACCATAATTCATACAGTGAATTATATGAGAGACATACGAAGGAATGAGAGATGGGGATAGATTAAGAAAGACTTTTGTGTTTTTGGCCTTTGCAACTAGATGAATGGCTGTGATACATTTTGAATATTAGGAAAAACTGGTTTAAGGTGGAGTTGGTCAAAATGAAAAGCATGTTACGTTTTGGGTGCCTATGAGACATTCAAGAAACCATTTAGGGAAGCTAATAGTTAAGTCTGGAGAGCATAGGTGTGGTTAGACCCTAGATAATTTAGAAACTTAAATCTATGTCATTGTCTAAGTTATTTAGTACTGCTATAACAAAATACCATAAGCGGAAGTTTGTAACAAATAGAAATTTATTCTCTCACAGTTTAGGTGTTGAGAAGTCTGAATTCAAGGTCCTGGCTCTAGGGGTGGGCTTTCTCTCTCTGTATTGGCTTTGGGGGAAGATCCTTGTCTCTTCATCTTTCGTTGCCTGGTTCCTTGGAGATCTCCCTGTACCTTGGCATCTATCTTCCCCCATTTCTGCTTGCTTATCTGCTTCTTTTTTATTTTGTAAGACATTGACTCAAGACACACATTACACTAATGCTGCCTCATTAAGTAGCAAAGGCAACCCATTCCCAAAGGGATTAGAACCACAGGCACAGAGGTTAGGCTTTACAACACATACTTAACCACTACGCAGCTAGGGTACGCATACTTTGGGGGGACGTAATTCAATCCAAAACAGTGATGATACAGTATTTTTTTAATCATCTATCTCACGTTTTGATTTTTGTTACATATAACCAAAAATTCCTAATATGTTCTTCAACCAATCCAAAGGCTTTTTCACTGAGGGTCAACCCTTCGTTTTTGAGATTCTAGTATTCCTGTATCATATTTGACAGCCTATGATCCCAGAAGAGTTACATAGCCTGGAAACAAACCTTACTTTAAACATTATATTATTGGATTATGCTTAATACCCAGTGTTTTCCAAAAAGTGAATTGCATATTAAGATATAGGCTTTGGATATTTTAAAGCCCATTATATGTAAATGAGGTAAATATTTTCTACCCACCTCTAATGGAAAACCTGCTTCTGGTTCTTAGTGAGAAGTGGTGGTCATAAACTTTGAGACCTTATCTCTGAAGCACAGGTAATGTTCAGATCTCCTTGGGGGAAGGGACCACCAGGGATTGGTTCCTTAACAAGATCTGCAAAAAAGTGGCCCCAAAGGTAGCCTGGGCCTACATTATTGAGTGAGTGAAACTCCATGGCATCTAAGGGACACAGTGATTAAAGTCTATTTCCCAAAGTAACTCATTTGAATTCAGAGATTGATTATTGCAAACATGGGGTATGGAAGGTCTAGGAACGAAAGGTCTAGCAGTCAAATTTTAACACACTATGTTGGAGCCCTGGTGGCATAGTGCCCTGCTCACCAAATGGTGGGCAGCTCAAATCTACCGGCTGCTCTTTGGAAATGCTAGGGGGCAGTTATACTCTCTCCTACAGGGTTGCTATGAGTTGGAAATGACTCAAAGATGATGCGTTTGCTTGTTTTTAATCTGTGTACCTATGTAGTCAGTCTGACACCAATAATATTTTCATTATGACACTCCATGTTATTTTTATGCCCCTCTTTTACCTAAAAGAACACAATTATCATAATCATTAATTTAACAAATGAAGTAAAGTAGAGGAAACCATCTCCAAAAAACAACCTTAATTTAATAAAAATATTCTTTACTCTTGTATTTCAGGTGAGAAAAAGGTAGTTATCCAGAAGATAACTACTGGAGAAGAGTAAAATTACAGTATTTAAAATTGAAGTTTTTTTCTTATGTTTGAGTATTAAATTTCTGGAGATACAAACTCATTTTTTTTTTTTTTAACACTGAAGATTTTAAATTTATTTTATTGCTGTCATGGCTAGTAGAATTATGGAGAAAATAATTGTTACTGAGACAATTCTCTTTTCTTGGCTTAAATCTTCTGAACAACAATAATTCCTTTTTTTTTTTTTTTTATCATGAGATTGTCCACTCGTGACCCTGCAGGCCTTAAATTTAAAACTGGCAGGTAAGATATATGGCATTGTGCCATTTATATAAAGTATAAATTCATGTGCAAGAGAACAGTAATGTTCATTTAGTAAGAAAACAAACACAACCATCTTAATGTAACTGGAATGTTTACTTGGTAGTGGCAGAAATAACTGCATAAAGGAATAATGATGAAGTGGGATTAAAAATAAAGGAAGGAGAGGAATAAGGGGCATTGCCTGGACCAATAATATAAATGTGTCATGAACTGAGGAACATAAACATAGTCATTCTAAACCTTTTGCCTAAGGTCCAAAAACAGTTGAAAAAATGTGTATCTTCATTAGCATATAAAATCCACTTCTAGAAATCTGCTCTGCAGAAGTAATAGGAGTTACTAAAATATACAAATGGAAACCTGTACAAGATCATGGTTTAATACAGTGAAATACTGGGAAAATATTAACTATATACCATAGAAACTTATTAAGTAAATTATGAACATACGTTTGTTATACAGTCTTTAAGATTTTGTTTATACAGAATGGAAGCCCTGGTAGCACAGTGGTTAAGAGCTACAGCTACTAACAGAAGGTCAGCAGTTCAAATCCACCAGGCTGTCCTTGGAAACCCTATGGGGCAGTTCTACTCTGTTGTACAGGGTCACTTTTAGTTGGAATCGACTCAATGACAGCGGGGTTTTTTTTGTTTGTTTGTTTTTTGGTTTAGATTGTTTAGAAATTTGGACAAACTTTCTGAGAAACAAAATAAAAATATTATCCAGATGATCAAGCTACAATTGTCTATTTTAAAACAATTTTATTAAGGTATAACTTGTTGATATTTATTTTTCTAATTCTGATTTAGGTGAAATTTTACAAAGTAAATTAGTTTCTCATTAAATACTACACAAATTGTTTTGTGACATTGGATGCCAACCCAGTGATGTGTCAACACTCTCCCCTTCTCCAGCCCAGGTTGTCTTTTTCCATTAGTCCTGTTTTCCTGTCCCTTCCTGCCTTCTCTTTGTTTTGGGGCTGGTGTGCCCATTAGTCTCACATACATGATTAACCTATGAAGCTTGACCCTCATGTGTCTTATTGTTGACCCTGTGTTGTCATCATTGTTAGGTGCCGTGTAGCCAGTTCCAACTTATTGTTGCCCTATGTACAACAGAATGAAACACTGCCCGGTCCTGTGCCATCCTCACAATTGTTGTTATGCTTGAGCTCATTGTTACAGCTACTGTGTCAATCCACCTCCTTGAGGGTCTTCCTTTTTTTCCCTGAAACTCTACAAATATGATCTCCTTTTCCAGTGACTGGTCCCTCCTGGTAACATGTTTAAAGTATGACAGACGAAGTATGAAATATGCCATTCAAAAGGTTTTCACTGGCCACTTCAACAGTAGACTGTCAAGTCCTTCTTCCTGGTCTGTCTTAGTCTGGAAGGTCAGCTGAAAACTGCCCACCAAGTGTGTCCCTGCTAGTATTTGAAATACCAGTGGCAAAGCTTCCAGCATCACAGCAACACAAAAGCCACCGCAGTACCACAAACTGACAGACACGTTTGGCCCTAAGCTTTGGCTGAAGGATGAACCTCAGGAGCAACTTCAGTACTGAGTTAAAAGGGTGTCCTGGGGCCATACTCTTGGGGTTTCTCCAGTATCTGTCAAACAAGCAGAGCATGTCCTTTTTTTTTTTTTTTTGAAAATTAGAATTTGAATTTTGTTTTACATTT
The DNA here is from genome assembly GCF_024166365.1 of Elephas maximus indicus. Classification (NCBI taxonomy): domain Eukaryota; kingdom Metazoa; phylum Chordata; class Mammalia; order Proboscidea; family Elephantidae; genus Elephas; species Elephas maximus. The sequence goes on along the minus strand of NC_064825.1, from coordinate 107,452,803 downwards.
TTCTCTGCTCTGTCAGAGACCCTCTGCTGTGATCCCTTCCAGAGCAGTTGGTGGTGGTAACAGAGAGATATCTACTTCTGGGCTCAGACTGGTGAGGTTACGGCAATTGTGGTTCTTTAGTCTTTTGGACTCATCTTTCCCTTATGTCTTGGGTCTTTTTCATTCTCCTTTGCTCCAGCTGGGATGGGACCAGTAGATGTATATTTGATGGCTGCTCTCAAGCTTTTAAGACCCTAGTCTCCACTCATATCAGTTGGATGTTGAGCATTTTGTTTATAGTCTCTGTTATGCCAACTGAGCCAGATGTTCCCCGAGACCATGGTCCCCAGGCCTGAACTCAGGGCATTTGGATATGTCTGTGAATCTGTTATGACTTTGGCCTGGTCAAGTTTTACTGACTTCCCCAGTATTGTGTACTGTCTTACCCTTCACCAATGTTACAACTTATCTACTCTCTAGCTAGTGTTTTTTCTTGTGCACATGTGTTTTTATAATAGTGGTCTCAAATAGCACGTATAATTTTGTGATGGACATTTCACTCAGTATAATGCCCTCTTGATTCTTCCACTTTGTGAGATGTTTTGCACATTCATCATTGTTTTTATCATTGCATAGTATTCCATTGTGTGCATGTACCATATTTTGTTTATCCATTCATCTCTTGATGGGCACTTAGGTTGTTCCCATTTTTGGCTATTGTGAATAATGCTTCAATGAATGTGGGCAGGCATATGTCTATTCATGTGACAGCTCTTATTTCTCTAGGTTATATTTCTGGGAGTGGGATTGCTGGATCATGTAATATTTCTATTTGTAGATTTTTAAGGAAGCACCTTATCGTTTTCCAAAAAGGTGTACCATTTTGCATTTCCACCAGCAGTCCATGGGAATTCCATTAACCCGCAGCCTATTCAAAGTTTTTTATTTTCTGTTTTTTTGATTCATGACAATAATGTCAGTTGAGATGTTCTCATCGTAGTTTTGATTTGCATTTCTATAACGGCCAGTGATCGTGAGCATCTCCTTAGGTGCCTGTTAACCACCTGAATGACTTCTTTGATGAAGTGTCTGTTCATATCCTTTTCCCATTATTTAATTGAATTATTCGTCTTTTTATTGTAGAGGATTTAGATTTTCCTATAGATTTTAAGAGATTAGAACTTTATCTGATATTTAATAGCTAAAAAATTTCCCCAGTTTGTAGATTCTTTTTTTTTTTGCTCCTTTTTTTTTTAAATTAATTTTTATTAAGCTTCAACTGAACATTTACCATTGCAATCAGTCTGTCACATGTAGGTTTACATACATCTTACTCCCTTCTCCCACTTGCTTTCCCCCTATTGAGTCAGCCCTTTCAGTCGCTCGTTTCGTGCCAATTTTGCCATCTTCCCTCTCTCTCTATCTTCCCATCCCCCCTCCAGTCAAGAGTTGCCTACACACTCTCCAGTGTCCACCTGATTTAATTAGCTCACTCTTCTTCAGCATCTCTCTCCCCCCCACTGACCAGTCCTTTTCATGCCTGATGATTTGTCTTCGGGGATGGTTCCTGTCCTGTGCCATCAGAAGTTCTGGGGAGCATTGTCTCTGGGATTTCTTTAGTCGCAGTCATACCATTAGGTATGGTCTTTTTATGAGAATTTGGGGTCTGTATCCCATTGGTCTCCTGCTCCCTCAGGGGTTGTCTGTTGTGCTCCCTGACAGGGCAGACATCGATTGTGGCCGGGTACCAAACTAGTTCTTCTGGTCTCAGGATAATGTAGGTCTCTGGTTCATGTGGCCCTTTCTGTCTCTTGAGTTCTTAGTTGTCGTGTGACCTTGGTGTTCTTCCTTTGCCTTTGCTCCAGGTGGGTTGAGACCAATTGATGTATCATTAGATGGCCGCTTGTTGGCATTTAGGACCCCAGGCGCCACAATTCAAAGTGGGATGCAGAATGTTTTCATAATAGAATTATTTTGTCCATTGACTTAGAAGTCCCTGCAAACCAAGTTCCCCAGACCCCAGCCCCTGCTCCGCTGACCTTTGAAGCTTTCATTTTATCCCGGAAACCTCTTTGCTATTAGTCCAGTCCAATTAGGCTGACCTTCCTTGTATTGAGTGTTGTCTTTCCCTTCACCCAAAGCAGTTCTTATCTACTGATTGATCAATAAAAAGCCCTCTCCCTCCCTCCCTCCCTCCCCTCTTTGTAACCACAAAAGTATGTGTTCTTCTCCGTTTTTTCTATTTCTCAATATCTTATGATAGTGGTCTTATACAATATTTGTCCTTTTGTCTCTGAATCATTTTGCTCAGCATGATGCCTTCCAGATTCCTCCATGTTATGAAATGTTTCAGAGATTCGTCACTGTTCTTTATCGATGCTTGGTATTCCATTGTGTGAATATACCACAATTTATTTACCCATTCATCCATTGACGGACATCTTGGTTGCTTCCAGCTTTTTGCTATTGTAAATAGCGCTGCAATAAACATAGGTGTGCATATATCTGTTTGTGTGAAGGCTCTTGTATCTCTAGGGTATTTTCCGAGGAGTGGGATTTCTGGGTTGTATGGTAGTTCTATTTCTAACTGTTTAAGATAACACCAGATGGATTTCCAAAGTGGTTGTACCATTTTACAATCCCACCAGCAGTGTATGAGAGTTCCAATCTCTCCGCAGCCTCTCCAACATTTATTATTTTGTGTTTTTTGGATTAATGCCAGCCTAGTTGGTGTGAGATGGAATCTCATCGTAGTTTTAATTTGCATTTCTCTAATGGCTAATGATCGAGAGCATTTTCTCATGTATCTGTTGGCTGCCTGAATATCTTCTTTAGTGAAATGTGTGTTCCTATCCTTTGCCCACTTCTTGATTGGGTTGTTTGTCTTTTTGTGGTTGAGTTTTGACAGAATCATGTAGATTTTAGAGATCAGGCGCTGGTCTGAGATGTCATAGCTGAATATTCTTTCCCAGTCTGTAGGTGGTCTTTTTACTCTTTTGGTGAAGTCTTTAGAAGAGCATAGGTGTTTGATTTTTAGGAGCTGCCAGTTATCTGGTTTCTCTTCATCATTTTTGGTAATGTTTTGTATTCTGTTTATGCCCTGTATTAGGGCTCCTACTGTTGTCCCTATTTTTTCTTCCATGATCTTTATCGTTTTAGTCTTATGTTTAGGTCTTTGATCCACTTGGAGTTAGTTTTTGTGCATGGTGTGAGGTATGGGTCCTGTTTCATTCTTTTGCAAATGGATATCCAGTTATGCCAGCACCATTTGTTAAAAAGACTATCATTTCCCCAATTGACTGACACTGGGCCTTTTGTCAAATATCAGCTGCTCATACGTGGATGGTTTTATATCTGGGTTCTCAATTCTGTTCCATTGGTCTATGTGCCTGTTGTTGTACCAGTACCAGGCTGTTTTGACTACTGTAGCTGTATAATAGGTTCTGAAATCAGGTAGAATGAGGCCTCCCACTTTCTTCTTCTTTTTCAGTAATGCTTTGCTTATCCGGGGCTTCTTTCCCTTCCATATGAAATTAGTGATTTGTTTCTCTATCCCCTTAAAATATGACATTGGTATTTGAATTGGAAGTGCGTTATATGTATAGATGGCTTTTCGTAGAATAGACATTTTTACGATGTTAAGTCTTCCTATCCATGAGCAGGGTATGTTTTTCCACTTAAGTATGTCCTTTTGAATTTCTTGCAGCAGAGTTTTATAGTTTTCTTTGTATAGGTCTTTTACATCTTTGGTAAAATTTATTCCTAAGTATTTTATCTTCTTGGGGGCTACTGTGAATGGTATTGATTTGGTTATTTCCTCTTCAGTGTTCTTTTTGTTGATGTAGAGGAATCCAAGTGATTTTTGTATGTTTATTTTATAACCTGAGACTCTGCCAAACTCTTCTATTAGTTTCAGTAGTTTTCTGGAGGATTCCTTAGGGTTTTCCATGTATACGATCATGTCATCTGCAAATAGTGATAGCTTTACTTCCTCCTTGACAATCTGGATACCCTTTATTTCTTTGTCTAGCCTAATTGCCCTGGCTAGGACTTCAAGTACGATGTTGAATAAGAGCAGTGATAAAGGGCATCCTTGTCTGGTTCCCATTCTCAAGGGAACTGCTTTCAGGTTCTCTCCATTTAGAGTGATATTGGCTGTTGGCTTTGCATGGATGCCCTTTATTATGTTGAGGAACTTTCCTTCAATTCCTATTTTGGTAAGAGTTTTTATCATAAATGGGTGTTGAACTTTGTCAAATTCCTTTTCTGCATCTATTGATAAGATCATGTGGTTTTTGTCTTTTGTTTTATTTATGTGATGGATTACATTAATGGTTTTTCTGATATTAAACCAGCCTTGCATACCTGGTATAAATCCCACTGGATCAGGGTGTATTATTTTTTTGATGTGTTGTTGGATTCTATTGGCTAGAATTTTGTTGAGGATTTTTGCATCTATGTTCATGAGGGATATAGGTCTAAAATTTTCTTTTTTTGTAATGTCTTTACCCGGTTTTGGTATCAGGGAGATGGTAGCTTCATAGAATGAGTTGGGTAGTATTCCGTCTTTTTCTATGCTTTGAAATACCTTCAGTAGTAATGGTGTTAAGTCTTCTCTGAAGGTTTGGTAGAACTCTGCAGTGAAGCCGTCTGGGCCAGGACTTTTTTTTGTTGGAAGTTTTTTGATTACCGTTTCAGTCTCTTTTTTTGTTATGGGTCTATTTAGTTGTTCTACTTCTGAATGTGTTAGTTTAGGTAGGCAGTATTTTTCCAAGAATTTATCCATTTCTTCTAGGTTTTCAAATTTGTTAGAGTACAATTTTTCATAATAATCTGAAATGATTCTTTTAATTTCATTTGGCTCTGTTGTGATGTGGTCCTTCTCGTTTCTTATTCGGGTTATTTGTTTCCTTTCCTGTTTTTCTTTAGTCAGTCTAGCCAATGGTTTATCAATTTTGTTAATTTTTTCAAAGAACCAGCTTTTGGCTTTGTTAATTCTTTCAATTGTTTCTCTGTTCTCTAATTCATTTAGTTCAGCTCTAATTTTTATTATTTGTTTTCTTCTGGTGCCTGATGGATTCTTTTGTTGCTCACTTTCTATTTGTTCAAGTTGTAGGGACAGTTCTCTGATTTTGGCTCTTTCTTCTTTTTGTATGTGTGCATTTATCGATATAAATTGGCCTCTGAGCACTGCTTTTGCTGTGTCCCAGAGGTTTTGATAGGAAGTATTTTCATTCTCATTGCTTTCTAAGAATTTCCTTATTGCCTCCTTGATGTCTTCTATAACCCAGTCTTTTTTCAGGAGGGTATTGTTCATTTTCCAAGTATTTGATTTCTTTTCCCTAGTTTTTCTGTTATTGATTTGTAGCTTCATTGCCTTGTGGTCTGAGAAGATGCTTTGTAATATTTCAATGTTTTGGATTCTGCAAAGATTTGTTTTATGACCTAATATGTGGCCTATTCTAGAGAATGTTCCATGTGCACTAGAAAAAAAAGTATATTTTGCAGCAGTTGGGTGGAGAGTTCTGTATAAGTCAATGAGGTCAAGTTGGTTGATTGTTGTAAGTAGGTCTTCCGTGTCTCTATTGAGCTTCTTGCTGGATGTCCTGTCCTTCTCCGAAAGTGGTGTGTTGAAGTCTCCTACTATAAATGTGGAGGTATCTCTCTCACTTTTCAATTCTGTTAAAATTTGATTTATGTATCTTGCAGCCCTGTCATTGGGTGCATAAATATTTAATATGGTTATGTCTTCCTGATCAATTGTCCCTTTTATCATTATATAGTGTCCTTCTTTATCCTTTGTGGCGGATTTAAGTCTAAAGTCTATTTTGTCAGAAATTAATATTGCTACTCCTCTTCTTTTTTGCTTATTATTTGCTTGATATATTTTTTTCCATCCTTTGAGTTTTAGTTTGTTTGTGTCTCTAAGTCTAAGGTGTGTCTCTTGGAGGCAGCGTATAGATGGATCGTGTTTCTTTATCCAGTCTGTGACTCTCTGTCTCTTTTTTGGTGCATTAATCCATTTACATTCAGCGTAATTATAGATAAATAAGTTTTTAGTACTGTCATTTTGATGCCTTTTCATGCGTGTTGTTGGCCATTTCATTTTTCCACATGCTTTTTTGTGCTGAGACGTTTTTCTTAGTAGCTTGTGAGATCCTTATTTTCATAATGTTTAACTTTATGTTTGTTGAGTCATTACGTTTTTCTTGGCTTTTTTCTTGAGTTATGAAATTGATATTCCTTTTTGTGGTTACCTTATTATTTACCCCTATTTCTCTAAGTAAAAACCTAACTTGTATCGTTCTATATCGCCTTGTATCACTCTCCATCTGGCAGTTCAATGCCTCCTATATTTAGTCCCTCTTTTTGATTATTTTGATCATTTATCTATTGATTTCCATGATTTCCTGTTATGTGAATTATTTTGTTTATTTATTTTTTAGAATTAATCTTAATTTGTTTGTTTTTGTGCTTTCCCTATTTGAGTTGCGTTGATATCAGGACAGTCTGTTTTGTGACCTTGTATTGTGCTGGTACCTGATATTATTGGTCATCAGGCCAAACAATCTCCTTTAGCATTTCTTGCAGTCTTGGTTTAGTTTTTGCAAATTCTCTAAACTTGTGTTTATCTGTAAATATCTTAATTTCTCCTTCATATTTCAGAGAGAGTTTTGCTGGTTATATGATCCTTGGTTGGCAGTTTTTCTCGTTCAGTGCTCTGTATACGTCGTCCCATTCCCTTCTTGCCTGCATGATTTCTGCTGCGTAGTCTGAACTTATTCTTATTGATTCTCCCTTGAAGGAAACCTTTCTTTTCTCCCTGGCTGCTTTTAAAATTTTCTGTTTGTCTTTGGTTTTGGCCAGTTTGATGATATGTCTTGGTTTTTTTCTTTTTGGATCAATCTTAAATGGGGTTCGATGAGCATCTTGGATAGATATCCTTTCGTCTTTCATGATGTCAAGGAAGTTTTGTGTCAGGAGTTCTTCAACTATTTTCTCTGTGTTTTCTGTCCCCCCTCCCTGTTCTGGGACTCCAATCACTCACAAGTTATCCTTCTTGATAGAGCCCCACATGATTCTTAGGGTTTCTTCATTTTTTTAAATTCTTTTATCTGATTTTTTTCCAGCTATGTTGGTGTTGATTCCCTGGTCCTCCAGAAGTCCCAGTCTACATTCTAGTTGCTCGAGTCTGCTCCTCTGACTTTCTATTGCGTTGTCTAATTCTGTAATTTTATTGTTAGTCTTTTGGATTTCTACATGTTGTCTCTCTATGGATTCTTGCAACTTATTAATTTTTCCACTATGTTCTTGAATAATCTTTTTAGTTTTTCAACAGTTTTATCAGTGTGTTCCTTGGCTTTTTCTGCAGTTTGCCTATTTTCATTTGTGATATCTTTAAGCATTCTGTAAATTAGTTTTTTATATTCTGTATCTGAGAATTCCAGGATTGTATCTTCATTTGGGAGAGATTTTGATTCTTTTGTTTGGGGGGTTGGAGAAGCTGTCATGGTCTGTTTCTTTATGTGGTTTGATATGGACTGCTGTCTCCGAGCCATCACTGGGAAACTAGATTTTCCAGGTAATCAGCTAGAAAAAAATGCAGTCAGATCCCTATCTGAATTCTCCCTCTGGCTCAGGGTATTCGGATGTTAATGGAGCCACCTGGGAGGGTGGGGGAGGGATCAGAGAGCTAGGAGTGTAGCACCACAGAGTATAGAGCTGATCCCGGGGTTCACGCTCCGCCCCTGTCCGCCAAAATCCTGGCGGGACGGCTCCCCGGTTGGGACGCTGCTCTCCCCTCTCCGAGACCTGTCACTTCCTCCCGGGGACTTCTCCCTCCGGTGTGCCGCGCTGCACGCGCAAACTAGGTGGGCGTCCCCTGCACGAACGTGTGGGCCCCGCCCCGGGGTTGCTTTAGGGAAATATAGCTGATCCCCCTGCTCGCCCCACGCCCGCTTCCCGCCAAACTCCCGGCGGGACGGCTCCCTGGCTGGGACGCTGCTCTACCCGCTCCAAGATCAGTCACTGCCTCCCGGGTGCTTCTCCCACCGACTGAGCCCCTACGCCGCCCGCACCAACCAGCTAGACTTCCTCCCGGGATGGGTTCGGGGGGGTAGGGCTGGGCCCCTTGTCTGTGCCGTCTGCCACCCTGGGCTCTGCCCCAGCTCGGGCTCCTAAGGTCATCTGCCTGGTACGCTGGCTCCTAGTTCTGAAAAAGGTCGCTGTCTGCCCGTATTTGTTCATTTTCCATCTCTAAGTCTGTGTTTGTTGTTCAGAGTTCGTAGATTGTTATGTATGTGATCGATTCACTTGTTTTTCAGAGTCTTTGTTGCAAGAGGGATCCGCGGTACCGTCCACCTAGTCCGCCTTCTTGGCCCCTCCTCCCTAGATTCTCTTTTTACCCTTTTGGTGAAGTCTTTTGGTGAGCATAAGTGTTTAATTTTTAGGAGATCCCATTTATCTACCTTATTTTCTGGTGTTTGTGTGTTGTTAATTATGGTTTGTATGCTGTTTACCCAGCATATAAGGGCCCCTAATGTTGACCCTAATTTTTCTTCCACGATTGTTATAGTTTTTGGTTTTACATTTAGGTCTTTGATGCATTTTGAATTAGTTTTTGTATAGGTATGGGTCCTGTTTCAATTTTTTACAGACGGATATCCAGTTTTGCTGGCACCATTTGTTAAAAAGACTGTCTTTTCCCCATTACATGGACTTTGGGCCTTTGTCAAAGGTCAGGTGGCCATAGGTAGATGGATTTAAATTTTTTGATCAATGTGTCTGTCATTGTACCAGGACCAAGTTTTTTTGACTATTGTAGCCGTATAGTAGGTTCTGAGGTTAGGTAGCGCAAGGCCTCCTACTTTTTTTTTGTTTTCTTCAATAATGCTTCACTTCTCAAGGTCTCTTTACTTTCCATATTAAGTTGGTAATTAGTTTTTTCATCTCATTAAATAATGTTGTTGATAGTTGAGTCCAGTTTGCATTGTACTAATAGATTGCTTTGGATAGAATTTACATTTTCACAGTGTTGCATTTTCCTATTCATGATATGTTTTTCAATTTATGTAAGTCTCTTCTGGTTTCTTGCAGTAGTGTTTTGTTGTTTTCTTTCTATAGGTCTTTTACATCCCTAGTTAGATTTAGTCCTAAGTATTTTATTTTTTTAGGGCCTATTATAAACAGTATTTAATTTATAATAGCCCCTAAATTAAATACAGTTTCCAAAAAGCACCTGGTAGATTCCAACTGCCAATCTCTTGGTTATCAACTGTAGCATTTAAAAAACTAATCACCAACTTTATATGGAAAGGAAAGAGGCCCTTAGAAGTGAAGCCCTGGTGATACAGTGGTTGAGAGCTAAAAGCTACTGCTACTAGCTAAAAGGTTGGCATTTCTAATCCACGAGGTACTCCTTTGAAATGGTATGAGGCAGTTCTACTCTGTTCTGTAGGGTCTCTATGAATGGGAATCTACTTGACTGCAATGGGATTTGTTTTGGTTTTATATATGGTAATCCTTTCTTGACTTCCTTTTCATAGTTCTTTTTTGGTGTATAGAAATCCAACTGAGTTTTGGATTCATTTATCTTGTATCCTGCTACTCCCCTGAACCTTTCTATTAGTTCCAGTAGTTTTCTTGTGGAGTCTTTAGGGTTCTCTATGTGTAGTATTATATCATCTGTGAATAGGGATAGTTTTACTTCTTCCTTACAATTTGTATGTTCTTATTTATATTTCTTACCTTATAGTTCTATCTAAGACTTTCAGCACAGTGTTAAATAGGAGTGATGACAAAGGGCAACCATGTTTTGTTTCTATTCTCAGAGGGGAATGTTTTCTGCTTCTCTTCTCTTGAAAATGTTGTTTGCTGTTGGTTTTTTATGTTGTCATTGTTAGGCGCCGTCTCATAGTGAGGGTATGTACAATAGAAGAAACACTGCCTGGTCATGTGTCATCCTCACAATCTTTGTTATGCTTAAGCCCACTGTTTCAGCCACTGTGTCAGTCCATCTTGTTGAGGATCTTCCTCTTTTCCCTGATCTACTTTACCAAGCAAGATGTCCTTCCCAGGGACTGATTCCTCCTGATAACATGCCCAAAGTATGTGAAACGTAGTCTCACCATCTTTGCTTCTAAGGAGCATTCTGGTTGTACTTCTTCCAAGACAGATATGCTCTTTCTTTTGGCAATCCATTGTATATTCAATATTCTTCACCAACATCACAATTCAAAAGTGTCAATTCTTCACAGGTCATTTTTTTATAGATGACCTTTTTTATGTTGAGGAATTTTCCTTCTATTCCTATCTTGTTGAGAGTTTTTATTCGGAATGGTTGCTGGACTTTATGGAATGCCTTTTCTGTGTCATTTGAGATGGTCATGTGATTCTTTTGTTTTATTAATGTGGTGGATTACATTGATTGATTTTCTAAGGCTGAACCATCCTTGCATATATGGTAAGAATCCCACTTGGTCGTGGTGTATTACTCTTCTTTGTTCTTATATGTTTCTGAATTCTATTGACTAGAAATTTTCTATCTATGGTCATGAGAGATACTGGTCTGCAATTTTCTTTTTTTGTGATATCTGTCCCTGGTTTTGTTATCAGGATTATGCTAGCTTCATAGAATGAATTTGGAAGTATCCCTTCCTTTTCTGTGTTCTGAAATAGTTTGAGTAGTACTGCTGTGAGTTCTTCTCTGAATTTTAGTAGAATTCTCCAGTGAAGCCATCTGAGTGAGGACATTTTTTATTGGGAGTTTTATTATTTTTATTTTTTATTACCTTTTCAATCTCTTCTCATATTATGGGTCTGTTCAGATTTTCTACCTCAATATGTGATAGTTTAGGTAAGTTGTGTGTTTATAGAAACTTGTCCATTTCTTCCAGATTTTCAAATTTGATGGAATACCATTTTTCATAGTACTCTCTTATGATCTTTTTTATTTACATTTTGTCTGAGCACTGCCTTAGTTGTGTCCCATTGGTTTTGGTATGCTGTATTTTCAGTCTCATTTAATTCTAGAAATTTGTGATTCCATCTTTGATTTCTTCTATTTCCCAGTGTTTTTTAAGCAAGGTGTTGTTCAATTTCCATGTATTTGATTTTTTTCTTCCTGCTATTAATTTCTACTTTTATGATGTTCTGATCAGAGACTATGTTTTGTATTATCTCCGTGTTTTATATTTTGTCAAGTGTTGCTTTTTGGCCTAAGATGTGGTCTATTCTGAAGAATGTTCCATGTGCATTTGAACAGTATGTATAATTTGCTGCAATTGAGTGGAGTATTCTACATATGTCTATGAGGTAAAGACCATTGATTGTTGCCTTAAGATCTTCTGCATCTTTGCTGAGTTTCTTTCTAGAAGTTTTGTCCTTTAGAATTATGTCCTTTTGTTATTATGGTTATGTCATTGTGGTGGACTCTCTCTTTAATTATTATATAGTGTCCTTCCTTGTCTTTATGATGGGTTTTACATTAAAGTCCATTTTGTCTGAGATTAGTATTGCCACTCCTCTTTTTTGATTGCTGTTCACTTGATACACATATTTTATTTCCATTCTTTGATTTTTAATATATTTTTGTCTTTGTGTCTAAGGTGTGTCTCTTGTAGACTGCATATTGATGGGTCATTTTTTTTTTAATCCATTCTGTCACTCTCTGTCTCTTTATGAGTGCATTTAAGCATTTACATTTAGTGTAATTATCCATAAGTGTGAGTTTATTGCTGTCATTTTGTAGCGCTTTTTTTTTTTTGGTAATGCTGACATATTTTTTGTTCCTCTTACTCTCCTGTGCTGAGTTCCTTTTGTTTGTGAAATTTCCTTTCATTTCTTTAATTACAGTAGGTTTTTGTGTTTACAGAGACTTTATGTTTTTCTTCTTTATTTTGATGAGTGAGTTTGTTAACTTTCTTTGTGGTTACCTTGAAATTTACTCTTATCTTCCTAAGTTTGAACCAGTGTTTTATTACTTGATATCACCTTGATTTCCTATCCATTTGAAAGTTCTACATCTACACCATGTATTTCCCCTTTTGCTGTTCTGACATTGTTGTCCTTTACATATTGATGATCTAGTTCCTTGTTTTGAATCTTTTTTTTTTTTTTTTTAAATCATTGAGAGTTCCTTCCCAAGTCTGTATTTGGCTGATACTTACCTGTATCCTGTATTCAGATTGTTGTCTGACCTTGTTGGTTCTCAATCTCTATCTCCTACTGGGAGTTCTGTGGTGGTGCCTTTCTGTGTGTGGGGTTGGTGGATTTATTTCAAGATGGTAATGCTGAGTCATGCTTTTTGATCTGGAAACTCTACTCCCTACTGCCATTCTTTCCCATTTTCTATCAGTTTCTTCCTTTTCTCAGTGACTGAAAATCTAATACTTTCTCCCTTCATTTAAGATTCAAGTTTCTAGGATTGACATCTGTACCTGTTTTACTAGTCTTTTTGGGTCTTTGTTGCAGCATGGTGGCTTAGTGCATCTGATAATTCCACCATCTTGGCTCTGTCTCCAATATGTTGCTGTTTTTGTAAAGTTTTGTCCAGTAGATTTTGACTCATAGCAACCCCATGTGACAGAGTAGAACCATCCCATAGTATTTCCTAGGCTGTAATCTTTATGGAAGCAGTTTGCCAGGTCTTTTTTCCTGTGTAGCCACTGGCGGCTTCAAATCACCAAACTTTTGGTTGCAGTAGAGCATTTAACCTTTGAACTATCAGAGCTACTTACGTGTAATTTAACTATAATAAAATACAGATTTATATGTGCACAACTGAGATTTGACCAGTGTGACACCTTTGTTACTACTGCTCCAATCAAGGGAGTAATTCCATTATTCCGGAAAGTTCCTTGATGTCTCTTTGCAGTAAATTCTCCCACACTGTGTCTCAGGTCAAAATTTAAAAACCGATATGGTTTCTATCACCATTGATCATTTTTACTTATTCTAGAATTTTATACAAATGCAATAATACCGTATGTTTGTGTCTGGTTTCTTTTGTGCAGCTTAATATTATTGAAATTTTCACATGGCTTTGTAGCAGTAGTTCATTCAATTTTATTGTTGAGTAGTATTCTGTTGTACAAATATACCACAAATTGTTCATTTTTAAAAAATCTATGGATAGACAACCAGAATATTCCTAGAGTAGACTATAATGAATAAAGACATCATGAAGATTAATGTACCAGTTCTTTTCTGGGTATATTTTTTTCATTCCTCTTTGGTAAGAATCCAGGAGGAGAATTCCTGGGATACATTGTAGTTATATGTTTAGCTTTATTGGAAACTGGTAAACTGTTTTCTCAAGTGACTTATACCATTGTACACTCCAATCAGCAATGCATGAAAATTCCAGGAGTTGCAAGTAGCAGCCAACACTTAGTAACATCAGTGTTTTTAACTCTAGCCAACCTAGTGGGTAAGAAGTGGCATCTCATTGTAATTTAATTTCCCTAATGGATAAGGGTGTTGCATTTTTTTTTTTTTTAATGTTTACCGGTCATTAGTATTTCTTTTGCAGGGTGTCTGTACACATCTTTTGTATATTTGCACTTTTTTTTAATCAATTTTAGGAGGATATTTATATTAATTTTAGATCTCATAGAATTACTGTAGATTTTTGAGTGATTATCATTTGAACATACATAAGGCCATATGTTTTGGGTTCTTTATTTTGTTCCACTATTTACCTATGTTTACAAAATACTATACTACCTTGAAATTTTAAAGACAATATATAGAGGTACATGGAGCTGGGGAAATGCAGTGGTTAAGAGCTATGGCTTCTAACCAAAGATCAGCAGTTCAAATCTACCAACTGCTCCTTGGAAATCCTATGGGGCAGTTCTCCTCTGTTCTATAGGGTTGTTATGAGTTGGAATCAACTCAATGGCAATGAGTATTTAATATTGTTCTTTTTCAAGATTGGTTTAGCTATTCTGAGTCTTTTGCCTCTAGAGTATGGGAACAGACCTCAAGTCAGATATGGAGTGGAGTAGCTTGTTTTATACCTTGAGACTAAGTCTAGGCCTACCTGCTCTCAGAACAGCCATATGTTATAGCAGTTATGTTATTTTAGTATTAAACTTTCACCCCTAATTTAAAATATAGTCTTGTTAAAAGTTATATCTTGGTTTCAACCCTATAGTGTGAAATTAGGGATGGATCACTTGCATGGTTAAGCTAAAATGTTAAAAGTGATAAGCCTGGCTTTTATCCCATCCTTCTCCAATATCCTAGAGCCAAAATGGTTCCCTGTTTCCTATGGAAAATTTGAATACTTTTAGAAAAATAGCTTGAAGAGTATGTCTTACTGCTGAATAAAGAAACAAGAGAATACAAATTAGGGAAATTCATTACTTAGCACATGTAAGGAACCAACCTTGAGGGTTTTTAGAAATGAATGGAGTCTGAGTTTATTCAATCCAGTATTAGAGCCTTGCAACTTTTGCTATTTAAGCATTAATACAAATACAGTCCAATTTCCTAGCTAAAAATTCTTTGTGAATGAAGACATCAATTGCATATGGAGTGGAAATAACGAAAAGAAAGCTAAAGTTTCTAAAGCTGTAAAGCATTTTGACAATGTGCAAATACCCATGTAGGCAGGCAACATTATTTCTGAACAGTTCACCATTTAATTATAATTAGAATATTTGCTTTATGCCTACTAAGGAAAAGGCAATAGCTCTGTCCCATGAGGTCTAGAACGCTGTAAAATTTCTGAAAGAAAGAAGTGGATCTTTGAGAACCATTAGGTTGACTCTGTGATATCAGGTAGCTGATGTCAAGCACTATTATTTTCACTGTACACTTTTTCCATCACACAAAGGAAAAGATTTATCAGTAAATGTTAGTGTTACTTTGTGGAAGATGGGTAAAAAAAAGCATAGTACTTTGATAAAATCACAATTTGTAGCACTTTTTTCTGGGATTTTTGGAAAAAATTATATTATTATGTATATAATTAAAAATAAATTACCCACTAACACATCTTTAGAATGTGGAAGAGTCCTTACACATATATTTTAGAAATAAAAAAGCATTCATGTACTACATGATAAGCACAAGACTGATTATTAGAGCATTTTTTTTAACTCTTTTATTTTTTATAGTAGCAAAAAAGAGAAGAAAAGCTGCAGCCAATCAAGCATCCATAAATCAAGAACTGGTTAAATACAAAGTGATTGAGCTATGCTCCACAGTTGTATGCTGGTGTTAAAATGAAAAATATTTAATATTTGTTGACCAAGGAAAATGAGGATGATGACGACGATGATTCAGTCTCAAGTAAGAAAAGCAAGTTGTGGAGAGATTGAGGTTGTCTGATATTTTTAAAGTACATTTGAGATGGATGATGTTGGAGAATGCTATTGATATTTAATTTTCTCTGTGGGTTGTAAAAAGTGATGGGGATGATATAATTTGAGGAAGAAAAAAATACAGGTTAAATCTGTACAATATGACATAAAATGTAACTGTAGAAAATAAAAATTGTTCATAATATTAACCATGCTGAGGGACAGGATCTGAAGATACCATGGTAAACAAAATTGATTTGACTGGGAATGTAGTTTTGTATTTTTTTAATTATGTTCAATTTATGTTGTTAATAAAATATAGTACACTAAAAGAAGCAGAAAAAAATAAAGAAAAAGCGTGGGTCTGGGATCAAGAGTCACTGGTTCAAATTCTGATTCAATCTCTTAAATGTTCACTTTAAATATTAGGGCAGATGAAAACAAGCTCCATGCAGTTAGCAAATATATTTTAAAAATCTGAGAATGCCTATTCAAATGATGAGGAAAACACTAAAGTGTAACAAAATGGTTTATTTGCTGAGCGAGTATACATGTGAAATAAGCACGGTATTAGCAGAGTGCACGTAAGGTAAGATTGCTGTGTATACAAGCTCATGAAGTAGACGATATAGTCACAATGAAAACACAGTTAATGATTGAGCGTGTTGGTTATCTTTTTGCTGTGTTATCACTGCCAACGACTTCAAAATATACTGATACTACTCCTTTAACTGACCAGGTAAATCACTTAACTTGGTTTGCAAACTTTAAGTCAGCTTGTTCATTTGGAAGCTCATGTAAACCAGAAGAGACTATAGTGTGAGGATCTATCCCGGCTGATCTAGAATTATTCAGCATTTTTCTCATGGCTCATGATTAGATTCTCACTCCGATTCTCACTCCATCCTTGAGATATAAAATATTAAATTGACCTGACTGAAAACCACAGCCTGAGGGGACATATTTTGTTTCTGCATTTAGCCTAGATTCTTGAAACATAATTTTCATTTTGTGTAATGAATACTTATTACTTATTTCCTGCTTCTTGTCTAGTGTACATATTCTTCAGGGTTCAACCTTACTTTCGATACCCAGTGACCACTATAAAATATACAATACTAAATTGCTGGTTAATGTTGCTCCATTTTGGCTATTTTATGCTAATTTATCTTTGTAAGCCTACATTTAATCCATATTTGATATGATTTGTCTTATTTGTAAATAACAGAGGGTTGCATTATGACTTTACAAATTACTTGGGGTATTATCTGGCTACAATATTTATATCTATTGAAGTGAAGATGAAGAGTATGGGGAGATATAAGACAAAGTGTTTTGTTCAGAAAAAAACAAACAAAAAACAACTGATAAAATAGTTTCGCTTTTTAATACCATTATTGATCTAACACTATTAAACAAAGATTGCTGGACCCACCTTCACAAGCAAATATTAAAATATTTTGAGAATTTTGCATCGGTTACTTAATGTTCTCTTTATGGCTTCTTTTACCTCTTTGTTCCTTAGGCTGTAGATCAGTGGATTCAGCATAGGGATCACCAGAGTATAAAACACAGAAGCCATTTTATCAATATCGAATGTATGGACGGATTTAGGCTGCAAGTAAATAAACAATAGTGTCCCGTAGAATACAACCACCACTGTCAGATGGGAGCCACAGGTGGAGAAGGCTTTATGTCTTCGTTCAGCTGAATTCATTCTGAGGATGGCCACAAGAATAAACATGTAGGATACAAGAACAATCAAGAAGGAGGAGAGCAAATTACAGCCTGAAAAGATCAAAATGATCAACTCTAATTCATGTGTGTCAGAACACAGCATGGACATCAGAAGGAGAGAGTCACAGTAAAAATACCTGATAATGTTAGAGCCACAGAAGGATGATTTAAATAACTTAATTGTGAGAAATAGGGACAGAAATGTGCTGTAGAGATAGGGAGTAAGCACAAGCAACCAGCGCACTTTCTCTGCCATGATGACCACATAGAGAAGAGGTTTGCAGATGGCCACATAGCGATCATAGGCCATTGCTGACAGAATAAACAGTTCAGTGATGATGAAAATCTCAAAGGATGCTAGCTGGGTGGCACACCAATTGAAGGAAATTGTATTTTTGTGTACTACAAAGTTTACCATCATTTTAGGACCAATGACAGTGGAGTAACCAAGGTCAGTAACAGACAAATGCCTAAGGAAAAAGTACATGGGAGTGTGTAGCTTGGAGTCCAAATGGGTCAAGACAATCATGCCCAGATTGGCTACCACTGTGACCAAGTATATGAAGAAAAAGATTCCAAAGAGCGGTGCTTGCAGCCTAGGGTTGTCAGTGATGCCCATGAGGATAAATTCAGTTACCTCAGTCACTGCCGTATGATTGTGTTTCTCCATTTGGTTCATCTTAGTTACCTGTGTGAGATATAACATCAGTCATTATTATGCTTGAGATGCTATCTCCGGAGGGAACTTAAAACATAATACATGAGATGTAGAGACATTTCTTTGTCACAAATTTTAAATAGAGACTCCTTCCTCCACCAAACGAAAACCATACACACAGGTTCATCGAAGCTTTGCTAAAGTATAATTAAAAAGGGAGAAGATATTATGAAATGATTGTTTTGATGCAGCTACTATGACCTGGAGACCTGGTGCTCCAGTGGTTTAGAGCTCAGCTACTAACCAAAAGGTCATCAGTTTGAATCTAGCAGCTGCTCCTTGGAAACCCTTTGGGGCAGTTCTTCTCTGCCCTGTAGGGTCTTTATGAGTCGGAATCTGCTTGACGGCAATAGGTTTTTACTATGACTACTTCTTTTGACCAAGGTCATTTTACATATGCCAAAAAAGCTATAAATTATATTTCAGCTTTCTAAAAATTTCATATATTTTGTAAAACCAACATCTGTACGTAAACCAGATACCTCACCTTATTTCCAGTCATCACAGATTTTAAAGTAGAAAGGTATGAAGTGATTTTCCAAACTGTTGGTGGAGTAAAAAAATCACACAGTGATTAGGAAACCTCCGACCATTAAATATCTGTTTCAAAACTTCTCACTACATATTTGGATTTTTTTTTTAACCCATCGCAAAAGATAAATATTATAATATTTTTAACTTAGAATTTTTTAATAATATCTTAGCACGCATTTTCCAATCTGTCATTTCTGCCTGTTGAATCACTCTTTCTAAAAGTTCTGATCATACATACCTTTTCTGCACACAAAGGACCTGGCCATTCTGATTATGAGTCTTTAATGGAGATTCATGTAAAGAGGCTCAGCAGAAAGAAAACCACGAATGAATAGCAAATACTGATAAAGATCCCACTATATGTGCTAGGCACTTTTCTAAATGCTTTACATATAGTAACTCATGTGATTCACACAATAACCCTGGGAAAGAGGTAAACTCACCATTCTCTTATGATATTGAAGAAACTGAGGTACAGAGAGTTGAAAAACTTATCAAAAGTCACTCAGCTAAGAAGTGCTGGGGTCAGAATTCAAATACAGGCAGTATGCTTTTACCATATGTTCTCTTATGTGTAATCGCATGCTGCCTCCCCATTAAGGGCACCCTGAGTAGATAGGAGATGAAGAATTGAATGGGAGTTCCATAGAATAAATAGACAAAGGTTCCTGTTGACATAAATGACTGACAAACCACAAAAAAACCAAATCCAGTGCCATCGAGCACATTCTGACTCATAGCAAACCTATAGGACAGAGTAGAACTGCCCCATAGAGTTTCCAAGGAGCGCCTGGCGGATTTGAACTGCTGACTCTTTGGTTAGCAGCCGTAGCCCGTAACCACTACCCCACCAGGGTTTCCAAATGACTAACACAGCAAGCTAATTTGAAAACTAAGGTGGTCTGAACAACGCACAGCACAGAATAGCAGCTACTGTATAAGAAGTCTTTCATGCCCATTAATCCAACTGGTGAAAAAAAGTACGTTGCAAAGGAAGAAAGAGTTTTGCAGAGCATAAGGTCCTTCAAAGTCTTTGGTGATGATCCAATTTAAGGTGTATGTCCTGAGAAAGTTTACTAAGATCACTGTTTTCTGCTCACCTTAATGGAGGATCCGCTTTGTCTTCCTCCTACTTTAATCCTCACTGGTCGTTGAAGGAAGGATTTAAGTGGTTTTTTTTTAATCCTCTTGAGGCTCATTTTGATGAAGTTTTACTCTGATTAAAAAATAAACACAATGCATATAATTGCCTGAGGGAGAATGTCTTGGATCTCTGTTAATTGTTCTTTGAAAGTCTCATTAGGCAAGACACATTTTATGCCAGCGTCTAAATGAATAAATAAAGTACAAAACATCACTAAGCACTGGACATCAGGAATGTATCTTTGTCAGTATCTCATGCTACACTGTAGAATGCACCTATGTTGTAGATACACTACACACACAGAGACACACACACACTCACAATAGAGGAGTAAATGAAATAATGGCTCCCAGAATAAGATTATGCAATAGTCAATAATACAAAATCTGTTAGCCAAGGATATTTTTTGCTGGCTATAGAATTCTAGGTTGACATTACACAAAGTCTTATGATTTGTATTGTTTCAGCATAGAAATTTGTGGCCATTCTCTTCTTTGTTCCTCTGTATGTAATTTGTCTTTTACCTCTGGCTGCTTTTAATAATTTCTGTTTATCATTGGTTTGAAACAATTTGATTGTGATGTGCTTTGATGAGATTTTCTTTCTGTTTTTGCTGCTTGTAGTTCTTTGGGGTTATAGGTTTTTTATACATTTGGGAAAATCCCAGCTATTTCTTCCAATGTTTTTTCTTCCCCATATATTCTCCTCATTTCTTCTGGACCTACAGTTAAACAGAGATAATTTGTTATTGTTCCACAGATCACTGGGAGGCTGGGTATTGCTAGTTATTTTTTTTTTCCTATTATTTTGTTCTCTTTCAGTGTCATTTTGGATAGTCTCTACTGTGATATGTTTAAGTTCACTTTTCTTTATTAGTGTACAAGTGGCTGTTACTTTCATTCAATAATTTGTTTGATATTGTACTTTCATCACTAGAAGTACCATTTGGTTATTGTTTAATCTTTCATTTATTTCCTCATTATGTTCATGTTTTTTGTTAAATCAACGATCATATTGAACATATTTAAAACAACATTTTGAAAGTTCTTGCCTACTAATTCATCTCTATCATCACTATCATTTCAAAATCTATTTCAAGTGTTGGGATTTCCTGATTAGCATAACATGTTTTCGCTTCCTCATAGCTCTAGTATTTTTTATCATATGCTGAATATTGTGAAGTTTTTGTTAATGGGTGCTACATTTTATTGTACTGTGTAAGAATATTAAAATTTCTATCCAAGACTTGCTTATTTTTAACTCATTATTTTATAAAATTTATTTATATTATTTGTTAAATATAATTTATTCCTAACTCCCTAGTCCTCCTTCCCTTATCACTGGGAACCAATAATATTCTTCTGTCTTGGTTATTTTGTCTAGTCTACATATTTCACATAAGTGGGATAAGACAGTAATTTTTATTTTGCATCTGACATTTCAGTGAGCATAAGGCTTTGAAGGCTAATACATGTGGCGGCACATACCAGAACTTCATTTCTCTTTATGGCTGAATGATACCTCGTTGTATGTATATACCACATTTGTTTTACCCATTCATCTTTAGATGGATACTTCGGTTGTTTCCAGCTTTGGCTATTGCGAACAATGCTATGATAACTTTGGTGTACGTGTGTCTGCTTGAGTCAACGCTTTCAACTCTTTTTGGATATACTTAAAATTGTAATTGCTGGGGCATATGGCGATGGTATGTTTGTATTTGAGAGGAACCACGGAACTGTTTCTAGAGTGGCTGGAACATTTTATTCCCACCAGCAATGCATGAGGGTTTAATTTCTCCAATACTTGATGTTTTCTGCTTTCTTGATGATAGTCATTCTAGTGGATGTGAAGTGCTGTTTCACTGTAGTCTGATTTGCATTTCCTTAATGATTGACGGAGGCATTGGTGGCTCAGAATTCTCAAATTCCATGTGGGAGACCTAGGTGCAATTCTTGGCCAACCCGCCTCATGCACAGCCACTGTCCATCTGTCAGTGGATGCTTGTGTGTTGGTGTGATTGCTGAACAGGTTCAGTGGAGCTTCCAGACTAAGATGGGCTGGGAAGAAAGGCCTAGTGACCTACTTACAAAAATCAGCCAGTGAAAACCTTCTGGATTACAAGGGTACAATCCACAATTGGTCACAGGGATGGTGCAGGACCTGGCAGTGATTTGTTCCTTTGTGCAGGGGTCATCCTGAGTTGGGGGCCAATTTAATGACAGCTAAGAATAACAACAATGACTAATGACTTTGAACATCTTTTCATCTGCTTATTGGACCTATATATCTTCTTTGGAGAAATGTTTATTCAGGTCATTTGCTCATTTTTTAATTGAGTTCTTTGTCTTTTTGTTGCTGAGTTATTGGAGTACTTTATATATTCTGGCTATTAAGCCATTATCAGATATATGATTTCCAAATATTTTCTTCTATTTTCTAGGTCACCTTACAACTTTCTTGATAATGTCCTTTGATGTATACATATTTTTACTTTTTTTTGGCAATAATGAAAGTCATTTTAATACAAACAATAGTGTACAACAGGAAAAGTTCCATCACGAGCAGTCCTCCTTGGCTCAAAAGCTCTCCAGGTGGGATGGAACACCTCTATGGGTGCTCCCTCTCTTTGCACCCTGAAGGAAAGACCCCAAGAATCTTCCCCATCCCGTTTTGTTTTCCAGGGGTTGTGTATTTAACTGCACAGATTGCAATGCAAGTTTTCCAACTGATCACACAAAGAGGGGGGTAATCAGACATGGCGGCACCAGCCCAGAATTGTGAGCTTGTAATTGTATCTCTTTAGCACTACTATTTATTTAGACAAACCATTAGGCTTCAGAGAGAGAGGTGCAATGGTTTGCTCCAAAGCCTAAAGATGCTGGGTGGGGGAAAGGAATGAGGAGTAATTAATTATAGTTGTTTGGGCCAACCAGAAGAACTGTCCCCTCTTAAGTAGTAAACATGGACCTAAGGGTTGAGACATCTAAACAGGAGTTGTTACCAATGATATAACCTGACAAGTTGTCGTTACAGTGACATGACTTGCAGTAATATAGGATTTTGCTTATGGTATTTATCGATTATACTTTGTTTTATTTTGCAGGTATCCTTCTATCCTGAGCTCCCTCAGTTAGTGGTGCTGGCAAATTATCTTTTCTCCCAATTGCAAATTTATTCCTTCTCCAAGGCCGGGAGGATGGCTCTAGGTGCTGAACAGGGTGTATCTCAGGCCCAGAGAAGTCAGCCGCTGAAGCTGGCTTGGGAGCGGGATGGGGGGCACAGTAAAATATACACAAGTAGTTAGCTTTTGCCGAGAGTGTCATTCTTCTCTGGTTCCGGAGGTTTAAGTAGGCTGTGTGGCTGGCTGCTTCTCCCTGAGGAAAGTGCGGTGGAACACTAGTACCAGCCCACCGCCGCCGCCACTCCATGAATGGAGCCTGAGGTTCCCCCGCTACTCAGGTCTGGTAACTCCTGCCTGCTTCTGAACCGTCTCTTCCTCGCACTGCCCCTCAGTTCATTTTCTAAGCTTGCCTTTAATGCTTAGGGCTCCTAGCTTCTCATAAAAATATTCATTTCACTTGTTTTTTCGGGTTTTTGTTGTAAAGAGGGCTCACTGGAAGTGTCTGTCTTTTCTGCCATCCTGGCTCTGCCCTGGTTTCTGTGATTTTAAGTAACCCTTCTCATACTTGAAAATATGAGTCAGTTACCCTTCAACTTCTTCTTGTAGGTCATATAAATTCAACTTCTTTACTCACACCATTTACTATAAAACTTTATACTATATCTGCTCTGTGTAATGAACTTCCCTGAATTTTCCATCCAAAACTTTACAAAACTTCTAACAAATGCATAGTTGTTTGTACAGTTAGTCATTTGTATACTTTTGGAATCCTGAGGTCAATGGGATCACAAAATCAAGAGCAAACTTAGGACATGAAGGAAAGAAGTAAAGGCTTAATAACCATCCCATTCCTGTTTAAAAAAAAGGTCAAAAGAAGGTTTGTTTAATACTGTAGTTACCATGTGAGCCTCATAGAAAGAGATGTTTCTACTCCCCTGGTGTACTAATAAAGCAGCCAGAGAATTAAATTTCAATTCAAGTCACATGAAATAAATGGAATTTTCTGCCAAATTAGTTTTAAAGGAAAGACTTAGCCAATAGGCTCTGTTTAACATATATACCAAAAAGCCAAACGTGTTACTGTCGAATTGATTCTGACTCATATTGACAATGTAAGATAGAGTAAAGCTGCCCCATAGGGTTTCCAAGTCTGTAAAACTTTTTTTTAATATTATTTTTTTTTAATTAATTTTTATTGTGCTTTAAGTGAAGGTTTACAAATCAGGTCAGTCTCCCCTACAAAAATTTACATACCTCTGGCTGTACACTCCTAACTGCTGTCCCTTTAATGAGATAGCACAATTCTTCCCTCCACTATCTCTCTTCGTGTCCATCCGGGTAGCTTCTGGGCCCCTCTGCCCTATCATCTCCCCTCCAGATAGGAGAAGCCAACATAGTCTCCTGTGTCTACTTGATCCAAGAAGCTCGTTTTCACCAGTATCATTTTCCATCCTATATTCCAGTCCAATCCCTGTCCGAAGAGTTGGCTTAGGGAATGATTCCTGTCTTCGGCTAACAGAAGGTCTGGGGACCATGGCCTCCTGGGGCCTTCTAGTCCTAGTCTGACCATTAAGTATGGTCTTTTTATGAGAACTTGGGTTCTGCACCCCACTGCTCTCCTGTTCCCTCAGGGGTTCTCTGTTGTGTTCCCTGTCAAGGCAGTCATCGGTTGTGGCCGGGTACCATCTGGTTCTTCTGGTTTCAGGCTGATGTAGTCTCTAGTTTATGTGGTCCTTTCTGTCTCTTAGGCTCATAATTACCTTGTGTCTTTGGTGTTCTTCATTCTTCCTTGCTCCAGGTGAGTTGAGACCAATTGATGCATCTAAGATGGCCACTCGCTGGCATTGAAGACCCCCGACACCATTCTCCAAAGTGGGAGGCAGAATGTTTTCTTAATAGATTTTACTATGCCAAAAAAAAAAAAAAAATTTTTTTTTTTTAATCGACTTAGACGTCCCCTGAAACCATGTTCCTCAAACCCCACCTCTGCTACTCTGGCCTTTGAAGCGTTAAGTTTATTCAGGAAACTTCTCTGCTCTTTGCTCTTGGTTTAGTCTAGTTGTGTTGACCTCTCCTGTATTGTGTATTGTCTTTCCCTTAATCTAAAATAAAACTTATCTACTATCAAAACGACTCGATGGCACTAGTTTTTTTTTTTTTTTTTTTTTACTATCTGATTAGTGAATACCCCTCTCCCTCCCTCCTCTTTCCCCCATCTCGTAACCATCAAAGCACATTTTCTCTCTGCTTAAACTATTTCTCCAGTTCTTATAATAGTGGTCTTGATACAATATTTGTCCTTTTGCAACTGACTAATTTCACTCAGCATAATGTCTTCCAGATTCCTCCAGGTTATGAAATGTTTCATGGATTCACCATTGTTCTTTATCAATGTGTAGTATTCCTTTGTGTGAATATACCATAATTTATTTATCCATTCATCTGTTGATGTGCACCTTTGTTGCTTTCAACTTTTTACTACCGTAAACAGTGCTGCAGTGAACATGGGTGTGCATATATATGTTCATGTAAAGGCTCTTATTTCTCTAGGATATATTATAAGGATTGGGATTGCTGCATCATATGGTAGTTCTATTTCTAGTTTTTTAAGGATGCACAAATCGATTTCCAAAGTGATTGTACCATTTGACATTCCCATCAGCAGTGTGTAAGTGTTCCAGTCTCTACACAACCTCTCCAATATTTATTATTATGTGTATTTTGGATTAATGCCAGCCTTGTTTGAGTGAGATGGAATCTCATTGTAGTTTTGATTGGCATTTCTCTAATGGCTAATGAGCATTTCTTCATGTATCTGTTAACAGCCTGAATGTCTTCTTTAGTGAAGTTCCTGTTCATATTCTTTGCCCATTTTTTAATTGTGTTATTTGTCTTTTTGTAGTTGAGTTTTAGCAGAATCATCTAGATTTTGGATATTAGGTGCTGATCTGAAATGTCATAGCTAAAAACATTTCCCAGTCTGTAGGTAGCCTTTTCACTCTTTTGGTGAAGTTTTTGGATGAGTATCGGTGTTTGACTTTTAGGAGCTCCCAGGCTGTTTTGGCTACTGTGGCGGTATAATAGGTTCTAAAATCAGGTAGAGTGAGGCCTCCCACTTTGTTCTTCTTTTCGAGTAACTCTTTACTTATTGGAGGTCTCTTGACCTTTCATATGAAGTTGGTGATTTGTTTCTCCATCTCATTAAAAAGTGTTGTTGGAATTTGGATTGGAATTGCGTTGTACCTATAGATGCTTCTTACAATGTTAACTCTTCCTATCCATGAGCAAGTTATGTTTTTCCACTTATGTAGTTCTCTTTTGGTTTCTTGCAGTAGTGTCTTATAGTTTTCTTTGTGTAGGTCTTTTACATCTCTGGTAAGATTTATTCCTAAGTATTTTATCTTCTTGGGGGCTACTCTAAATGGTATTGATTTGTTCATTTCATCTTTGATGTTCTTTTTGTTGGTGTAGAGGAATCCAGCTGATTTTTGTATGTTTAGCTTGTATCCCGATACTCTGCTGAACTCTTCTATTAGTTTCAGTAGTTTTCTTGAGGATTCCTTAGGGTTTTCTGTGTATATGATCATGTCATCTGCGAATAGAGATACTTTTACTTCTTCCTTACCAATATGGATGCTGTTTATGTCTTTATCAAGCCTAATTGCTCTGACTAGGACCTCCAGCACAATGTTGAATAAGAGTGGTGATAAGGGGCATCCTTGTGTGGTCCCTGTTCTCAAGGGGAGTGCTTTCAGAACCTCTCCATGTAGGATGATTTTGGCTATGGCTTTGTATAAATGCCCTTTATTATGTTGAGGAATTTTCCTTCTATTCTTATTTTTCTGAGAGGTTTTATCATGAGTAGATTTTGTCAAATGCCTTTTCTGCATCAATTGATAAAATCATTTGATTCTTGTCTTTTGTTTTATTTATATGATGGATTACATTAATTGTTTTTCTAATGTTGAACCATCCCTGCATACCTGGTATGAATCCAACGTAGCCATGTTATTTTTTTTGCTATGCTGTTGAATTCTATTGGCTAGAATTTTGTTGAGGATTTTTACATCTAAGTTCATGAGGGATATAGGGCTGTAATTTTCTTTTTTTTGTGTGGAGTCTTTACCTTGTTTTGGTATCAGGGATATGGTGGCTTCATAGAATGAGTTAGACAGTATTCCGTCCTTTTCTATACTCTACTACCTTTGGTAGTAGTGGTGTTAACTGTTCTCTGAATGTTTCGTAGAACTCTGCAGTGAAGCGGTCAGGGCCAGGGCTTTTTTTTGTTGGGAGTTTTTTTTTTTATTATCTTTTTAATCCTTTTTTTTGTTATGGGTCTATTTAGTTGTTCTATTTCTTATTGTGTTAGTTTAGGTAGGTAGTGTGTTTCTAGGAATTCAACCATTTCTTCTAGGTTTTCAAATTTGTTAGAGTACAATTTTTCATAGTAATCTGATATGATTCTTTTAATTTCAGTTGGATGTCTTGTGATATCACCCATCTCATTTCTTATTAGGGTTACTTGTTTCCTTGTCTGTATTATTATTTTTTTTTGGTCAGCCTGGCCAGTGGTTTATCAATTTTGTTAATTTTTTCAAAGAACCAGCTTTTGGTCTTGTTAAGTCTTTCATTTGTTTTTCTATTCTCTAATTCATTTCATTCTGCTCTAGTTGTTATTATTTGTTTTCTTCTGGTGCCTGTCACTTTCTTTTGTTGCTCTCTTTCTAATTGTTCAAGTTCTAGGGACAGTTCTTTGATTTTGGCCCTTTCTTCTTTTTCATGTGTATGTTTATTCGTATAAATTGACCTCCGAGCACTGCTTTTGCTGTGTCCCAAAGGTTCTGATAGGATGTCTTTTCATTTTCATTGGATTCTATGAACTTCTTTATTCCACCCTTAATGTCTTCTATAACCCAGTCTTTTTTGAGCAGGGTGTTGTTCTGTTTCCAAGTATTTGATTTCTTTTCCCTGGTTTTTCTGTTATTGATTTCTACTTTTTAGCCTTATGGCCTGAGAAGATGCTTTGCAATATCTATGTTTTGGATTCTGCAAAGGCTTGCTTTATGACCTAATATATGGTCTATTCTAGAGAATGTTTCATGTGCTCTAGAAAAGAAAGTATACTTTGCAGCTGTTGGGTGGAATCTTCTGAATATACCTGTGAGGTCAAGTTGATTGATTGTGGCATTTAGATCTTCCATGTCTTTAATGAGCTTCTTTCTGGATGTCCTGTCCTTCACTGAAAGTGGTGTCTTGAAGTTCCCTACTATAATTGTGGAGTTGTCTATCTCACATTTTAGTGCTGTTAGAGTTTGTTTTATGTATCTTGCAGCCCTGTCATTGAGTGCATAAATATTTAATATTGTTATTTCTTCCAGGTAAATAGTCCCTTTGCTCATTATATAAAGTGCCCTTCTTTATCCTTCATGGTAGATTTAACTATAAAGTCTACTTGTCAGAAATTAATATTGTCACTCCTGCTTGTTTTTGATTGTTGTTTGCTTGAAATATTTTTTTACCATCATTTGAGTTTTACTTTATTTGTGTCTCTAAGTCTAAGGTTTGACTCTTGTAGGCAGCGTGTAGCTGGATTATGTTTTTTATCCACTGTGCAACTCTCTGTCTCTTTATTGTTGCACTTATTCCATTTACATTCAGTATAATTATGGATAGGTATGAGTTTAGTGCTGTCATTTTGATGCCTTTTTTTGTGTGTTGTTGACAATTTCATTTTCCCACTTACTTTTTTGTGCTGAGAAGTTTTTCTTTGTAAATTGTGTGTTCCTCTTTTTCAATGTAGTTGAATTTGTTTTTGCTGAGTGTTTATGTTTATCTTGGTTTTTATTTTGAAATATGGGATTTTTAGTCTTGTTTGTGGTTACCTTAATATTTATCCCTATTTTTCTAAGTATAAACCTAACTTGTATCTCCCTATATTGCCTTGATTTCCTCTCCATATGGAAGATCTATGCCTCCTCTATTTAGTCCCACTTTATTGATTATTGTCATCTTTTACATAATAACATCAGTGATTCCCTGTTTTGAGTTTTTTTTTTTTTTAAATCTTATTTTATTTTTATGATTTCCCTCTCTGAGTTGATATCAGGATGCTCTGTTCTTTGTCCTTGTGTTGTTCTGATTTCTGATTTTATTGATTTTCTAACCAAAGAATATCCTTTAGTAATTTTTGTAGCTTTGGTTTGGTTTTTGAAAATTCTCTAAGCTTGTGTTTATCTGTAAATGTTTAATTCACCTTCGTATTTGAGAGTTTTGATGGATATATGATTCTTCACTGGCAATTTTTCTCCTTCAGTGCTCCATATATGTCATCCTATTGCCTTCTTGCCTGCATGGTTTCTGCTGAGTAGTCTGAACTTATTCTTATTGATCCTCCTTTGTAGGTGACTTTACATTTATCTCCAGTTGCCTTTAAAATTTTCTCTTTATCTTTGGTTTTGGCACGTTTGATGATAATATGTCTTGGTGATTTTATTTTTGGATCTAGCTCGTACGAGGTTCAATGAGTATCTTGGAAGATATCCATTAATCTTTCACAATGTCAGGAAAGTTTTTGCCAACAAATCTTCAACAATTCTCTGTGTATTTTCTGTTATCTCTCCCTGGAATTCCAGTCTCATGCAAGTTATTCTTCTTGGTAGATTCCCACGTGATTCTTAGGGTTTATTCATTTAAAAAAAAATTCTTTTATATGATTTTTCTTCATATATATTGGTGCCAATTGTCTTACCCGCCATCTCCCCAATTCTGCGTTCCAGTTCCTCAGTTCTGCTCCTCTGACTTCCTATTCAGTTGTCTGATTCTGCAATTTTATTGTTAATCTTTTGAATTTTTGAATGCTGTCTCTCTATGGATTCTTGAAACTTATTATTTTTTCACTATATTCTTGAACAATGATTTTAATTCTGTCAACTGCTTTATCTGTGTGTTCCTTGGCTTTTTCTGTATGTTGCCTAATTTCATTTCTGATGTCATCCCTGATATCTCGAAGCATACTGTATATTAATCTTTTGTATTCTACATCTGGCAATTCCAGGAATATATCTTCATCTGGGAGAGATCTTGGTTCTCTGTTTTGGGGGTTTGTAGAAGTAATCATGGTCTGCTTCTTTATGTGATCTGATATCAACTGCTGTCTCCAAGCCATCTATAAGTTACTGTAATAATTTATTTTATATTTATTCACTGAGTCCTATCTTTTTTTTTTTTCCAAAATACCCTGATAGGCTACTAGAGTGTGCTAACTTGATTATTGGAGCCTTCAAAACACTAATGTCCTATTACCAGGTGGTAAGAGTTGTTGCCAGGTATATGAGCCTATGAATCCACTAACTGTTCTTGAATAGAATCAGCTCAGGTATCCTGATAGTCGGTCAGCTAGTGTGTGGTGTAGACTCTTACTTACTATGTTAGAGGAGTAGTGGTGATGGTTGTAGTCATCAGCTTCTGGTAGGGGCAGAGGGTCACACTGAGGAGAGCAGGGTGCTGACAGCCTCCCCCCAAGTTCCAGTGGGGATGGAGCATCTCTGTTCTCTAGAGTGCTCTGGTGGGTGGGCTCTGCAGCTGTACCTTTGGCATCAATGTTTATACCTGTAAAGAATGGTAGGCACCACTACCCTAAGACCCCTTTCACGGGTGACTAGGTGGTGTGGATGGAGCCTCAGCCCTCAGTTCCCTGCTGTGGGTAAAAGAGGGTTCTGTTTAATAGGTAGAGTGGTATCAGACCTCCAAAACCTGCCTCTCCAATGCTCAGCTGACACAATTATAGTCAGACCTCTCACAGATTTGCTGTTGCATTACAACAGCCACCTGGTTCCATGTAGGGGTGAAAGCCAGAGCCTGTGGATCTCTTATGCCTGGACTGGAGCTGCTTCTGCTCTGATCTTCCAGTTTAGGGGAGTCGGGAAAGTATTTTTCCCCCTTTGTTAATTTGCTGCTTCTCCCAGACCAGGAGAATGGGTCAGAAAAAGCAGGACACTTCTATGTCAGGCCCAGGGAAGTTGAATGTTAATGAAGCTGGCTGGGGCAGGGAGGGAAGGGATCAGACAGATAGGAGAGAGTAGTGAGGAAAAATAGGCAAAATCACTTATCTTGTGTCAAGAACATTGTTTTATCTCAGATTCCAGAGCGGTGTATAGCCTGTGTGCGCTGGCTGGGTCTCCGCTGAGATTGCTCCAGGGGTTTAGGACTGCATCCCGTGCTTCCTGTGTCTCAGGAAACTACCATCAGCCCCACTGCATTCATGCCAAAGGATGGCACAATGTTAAAATTTTTGATGAAGTCCTGTTAACCTATTATTTCCTCTTATTTCCTGTCCTGTTGGTATCTGTCGTCAAAAACAAGGTCATGATGGCGGGGCCAAGATGGCGGACTAGGTAGACGCTACCTCGGATCCCTCTTGCAACAAAGACTCAGGAAAACAAGTGAATCGATCACATACATAACAATCCACAAACTCTGAACAACAAAAACAGATTTAGAGACGGAGAACGAACAAAAACAGGGAAGGAGCGACTGTTTTCAGAGCCTGGAGCCAGCATCCCAGTCAGGTAACCTTGGCGCTGGGCTTAGGTCTGGGCCCAGGGGAGCTGAACTTAAAATCTTGTGACGGCGCAAACAAGGGGCGCAGACCTACCCCCCTGAACTGACCCCGGGAGGGGGCCCAGCCAGTCTCTGTGGGTGGCGTGGTGACGCGGCTGGTGGGAGAAGTCCCCGAGAGGCAGTGACTGGTTTTGGAGCCGGGAGTGCAGCGTCCCAGCAGGGGACCTTGACACTGGGCTTTGGATTGGCAGCGGAGGATCTGACCGTGGCTTCAGTGGGACAGACCCTCGGGGGCAATCTCCACACAGCCAGCACACATACACGACACGGCCCTAAGGAATCTCAGATAAAATAGTCATTCCAAGCAAGATAAGCAACTTTGGCTATATTCCGAGATGCTACTCTCCTATTTCTCTGAACCCTCTGCCACCCTTCCCAGGAGGCTTCATTAACATTGGAATTTCCTGAGCCAGAGGGAGAACGGCTCCGGCTCCGCAGTGGCTTTGCTTTTCCATTTTTTTTTTTTTTTTTTTTTGGACTTTGCCTAACCCATTCTTCCAGCCTGAGAGAAGGAACCACAAAAAACCCAGGGACAAAAAATCCATCCCAAATTGGACTAAAAACACAGAACCAGCTACAGCCAAGCATATATGATCCAAATCTTGGACTTTCATCCTTACAAGGAACAAGGTGGTGGTTATAATCCAAAGGCAGTTCTGAAAGGGATCTGACTGAATTTTTTTTTTAGCGGATTTTCTGGAAAAACAAGTTTCCCAGGTCTGATATCTCTGCTTATTCAACAGAGCCCTAACTGACCCACAACAGGGAACTGAGGGCTGAAGCTCCCCCCAGACCACCTAGCCTCTTGCCTTAGGGGTCTAAGGAGGGTGACACCTACCAATCAGTAGAGGTACATGCATTGGGGGCCTAAGGTACAGCTGTAGTGCCCTCCCACCAAGGTGCTATAGGAATAGAGATACACCTACCTCACTGACACTTGGGGGAAGCCTGTCAGCATCCTGCCCCCCCCCGGAGTGTGAACCCCAGCTGCTAATAGAATCTGGTGCACACAACTATCACCACTACTTCTCGAGGTGGATAGGTGTTAGGGTGCATCACACACTTGATGACCCAAAATCAGATTCTACTCAAGAATAGTGAATAGACTCAAGCATATATATCTGGCAACAGCCCAAACCAGCTGGCAATAGGTTATAAGTAAGTCAAGGGCTATAACAAACAAGACAGCACAATCTAGTAGCCCATCCATGTATATTGAAAGAAAACAAAACAAGATAAGACTCAGTGAGCAAATACAGAATAAACCAATACTATATCTTATATCTTAGTGATGGCTTGGAGACAGCAGTCGATATCAAACCACATAAAGAAGCAGACCATGACAGCTTCTACAACCCCCCAAACAAAAGAATCAAAATCTTTCCCAAACGAAGACACAATCCTGGCATTATCAGATACAGAATATAAAAAACTAATTTACAGAATGCTTCAAGACATCAGGGATGACCTCAGAAATGAAATAAGGCAAACTGCAGAAAAAGCCAAGGAACACACTGATAAAACTGTTGAAGAACTCAAAAAGATTATTCAAGAACATAGTGGAAAAATTAATAAGTTGCAAGAATCCATAGAGAGACAGCATGTAGAAATCCAAAAGATTAACAATAAAATTACAGAATTAGACAACACAATAGGAAGTCAGAGGAGCAGACTCGAGCAATTAGAATGCAGAGTGGGACATCTGCAGGACCAGGGAATTAACACCACCATAGCTGAAAAAAAATCAGATAAAAGAATTAAAAAAAATGAAGAAACCCTAAGAATCACGTGGGACTCTATCAAGAAGGATAACTTGCATGTGATTGGAGTCCCAGAACAGGGAGGGAGGACAGAAAACACAGAGAGAATAGTTGAAGATCTGCGGACAGAAAACTTCCCTGACATCATGAAAGACGAGAGGATATCTATCCAAGATGCTCATTGAACCCCATTTAAGATTGATACAAAAAGAAAAACACTGAGACATATTATCATCAAACTTGCCAAAACCAAAGATAAAGAGAAAATTTTAAAAGCAGCCAGGGATAAAAGAAAGGTTTCCTTCAAGGGAGAATCAATAAGAATAAGTTCAGACTACTCAGCAGAAACCATGCAGGCAAGAAGGCAATGGGATGACATATACAGAGCACTGAAGGAGAAAAACTGCCAACCAAGGATCATATCTCCAGCAAAACTCTCTCTGAAATATGAAGGCGAAATTAAGATATTTACAGATAAACTCAAGCTTAGAGAATTTGCAAAAACCAAACCAAAGCTACAAGAAATACTAAAGGATATTGTTTGGTCAGAAAACCAATAATATCAGATACCAGCACAACACAAGGTCACAAAACAGAACATCCTGATATCAACTCAAATAGGGAAATCACAAAAACAAATTAAGGTTAATTAAAAAAAAAAAATGCTCATAACAGGGAATCATTGATGTCAATATGTAAAAGATCACAATAGGTGGCATAGAACTGCCATATGGAGAGTGATACAAGGCGATATAGGACAATACAAGTTAGCTTTTTACTTAGAAAAATAGGAGTAAATATTAAGGTAACCACAAAGAGGTATAAAAACTCCATAACTCAAGATAAAAGCCAAGAAAAACGTAACGACTCAACTAACATAAAGTCAAACACTACAAAAATGAGGATCTCACAATTTAATAAGAAAAACGTCTCAGCACAAAAAAGTAAGTGGAAAAATGAAATTGTGAACAACACAGATAAAAAGGCATCAAAATGACAACACTAAACACTTATTTATCTATAATTACGCTGAATGTAAATGGACTAAATGCACCAATAAAGAGACAGAGAGTCTCGGACTGCATAAAGAAACACGATCCGTCTATATGCTGCCTACAAGAGACACACCTTAGACTTAGAGACAGAAACAAACTAAAACTCAAAGGATGGAAAAAAACATACCAAGCAAACAATAAGCAAAAAAGAAGAGGAGTAGCAATATTAATTTCTGACAAAATAGACTTTAGACTTAAATCCACCACAAAGGATAAAGAAGGAGACTACATAATGATAAAAGGGACAATTGATCAGGAAGATATAACCATATTAAATATTTATGCACCCAATGACAGGGCTGCAAGATACATAAATCAAATTTTAACAGAACTGAAAAGTGAGATAGACACCTCCACAATTATAGTAGGAGACTTCAACACACCACTTTCGGAGAAGGACAGGACATCCAGTAAGAAGCTCAATAGAGACAGGGAAGACCAAATTACAACAATCAACCAACTTGACTTCATTGGCTTATACAGAAACCTCCACCCAACTGCTGCAAAGTATACTTTTTTTTCTAGCGCACATGGAACATTCTCTAGAATAGACCACATATTAGGTCATAAAACAAACCTTTGCAGAATCCAAAACATCAAAATATTACAAAGCATCTTCTCAGACCACAAGGCAATAAAAGTAGAAATCAATAACAGAAAAAAAAGGGAAAGGAAATCAAATACTTGGAAACTGAACAATACCCTCCTGAAAAAAGACTGGGTTATAGAAGCCATCAAGGAGGGAATAAGGAAATTCATAGAACACAACGAGAATGAAAATACTTCCTATCAAAACTTCTGGGGCACAGCAAAAGCAGTGCTCAGAGGCCAATTTATATCGATAAATGCACACATACAAAAAGAAGAAAGAGCCAAAATCAGAGAACTGTCCCTACAACTTGAACAAATAGAAAGTGAGCAACAAAAGAATCCATCAGGCACCAGAAGAAAACAAATAATAAAAATTAGAGCTGAACTAAATGAATTAGAGAACAGAAAAACAATTGAAAGAATTAACAAAGCCAAAAGCTGGTTCTTTGAAAAAATTAACAAAATTGATAAACCATTGGCCAGGCTGACTAAAGAAATACAGGAAAGGAAACAAATAACCCGAATAAGAAATGAGAAGGGCCACATCACAACAGACCCAACTGAAATTAAAAGAATCACATCAGATTATTATGAAAAATTGTACTCTAACAAATTTGCAAACCTAGAAGAAATGGATGAATTCCTGGAAAAACACTACCTACCTAAACTAACACATTCAGAAGTAGAACAACTAAATAGACCCATAACAAAAAAAGAGATTGAAACGGTAATCAAAAAACTCCCAACAAAAAAAAGCCCTGGCCCGGATGGCTTCACTGCAGAGTTCTAACAAACTTTCAGAGAAGAGTTAACACCACTACTACTGAAGGTATTTCAAAGCATAGAAAATGATGGAATACTACCCAACTCATTCTATGAAGCCACCATCTCCCTGATACCAAAACCAGGTAAAGACATTACAAAAAAAGAAAATTATAGACCTATATCCCTCATGAACATAGATACAAAAATCCTCAACAAAATTCTAGCCAATAGAATTCAACAACATATCAAAAAAATAATTCACCACGACCAAGTGGGATTTATACCAGGTATGCAAGGCTGGTTTAATATTAGAAAAACCATTAATGTAATCCACCACATAAATAAAACAAAAGACAAAAACCACATGATCTTATCAATTGATGCAGAAAAGGCATTTGACAAAGTCCAAAACCCATTCATGATAAAAACTCTTACCAAAATAGGAATTGAAGGAAAATTCCTCAACATAATAAAGGGCATCTATGCAAAGCCACCAGCCAATATCACTCTAAATGGAGAGAACCTGAAAGCATTTCCCTTGAGAACGGGAACCAGACAAGGATGCCCTTTATCACCGCTCTTATTCAACATTGTGCTAGAAGTCCTAGCCAGAGCAATTAGGCTAGACAAAGAAATAAACGGCATCTGGATTGGCAAGGAGGAAGTAAAATTATCTCTATTTGCAGACGACATGATCTTATACACAGAAAACCCTAAGGAATCCTCCAGAAAACTACTGAAAGTAATAGAAGTGTTTGGCAGAGTCTCAGGTTATAAGATAAACATACAAAAATCACTTGGATTCCTCTACATCAACAAAAAGAACATCAAAGAGGAAATAACCAAATCAATACCATTCACAGCAGCCCCCAAGAAGATGAAATACTTAGGAATAAATCTTACCAAGGATGTAAAAAACCAATACAAAGAAAACTACAAATCTCTACTACAAGAAATTAAAAAGGACATAATTAAGTGGAAAAACATACCTTGCTCATGGATAGGAAGACTTAACATAGTAAAAATGTCTATTCTACCAAAAGCCATCTATACATACAATGCACTTCCGATCCAAATTCCAATGTCATTTTTTAAGGTGATAGAGAAACAAATCACCAGCTTCATATGGAAGGGAAAGAAGCCTCGGATATGCAAAGCATTACTGAAAAAGAAGAAGAAAGTGGGAGGCCCCACTCTACCTGATTTCAGAAGCTGTTATAGAGCCACAGTAGTCAAAACAGCCTGGTACTGGTACAACAGCAGGCACATAGACCAATGGAACGAATTGAGAACCCAGATATAAATTCATCCACATATGAGCAGCTGATATTTGACAAAGGCCCAGTGTCAGTTAATTGGGGAAAAGATAGTCTTTTTAACAAATGGTGCTGGCATAACTGGATATCCATTTGCAAAAAAATGAAACAGGACCCATACCTCACACCATGCACAAAAACTAACTCCAAGTGGATCAAAGACCTACACATAAAGACTAAAACGATAAAGATTAAGGAAGAAAAAATAGGGACCACCTTAGGTGCCCTAATACAAGGCGTAAACACAATACAAAACATAACCAAAAATGACGAAGAGAAACCAGATAACTGGGAGCTCCTAAAAATCAAACACCTATGCTCGTCTAAAGACTTCACCAAAAGAGTAAAAAGACCACCTACAGACTGGGAAAGAATTTTCAGCTATGACATCTCCGACCAGCGCCTGATCTCTAAAATCTATATGATTCTGTCAAAACTCAACCACAAAAAGACAAACAACCAATCAAGAAGTGGGCAAAGGATATGAACACACACTTCACTAAAGAAGATATTCAGGCAGCTAACAGATACGTGAGAAAATGCTCTCGATCGAGCAATGCAAATTAAAACCACGGTGAGATTCCATCTCACTCCAGCAAGGCTGGCATTAATCCAAAAAACACAAAATAATAAATGTTGGAGAGGCTGCGGAGAGATTGGAACTCTTATATACTGCTGGTGGGAATGTAGAATGATACAACTACTTTGGAAATCTATCTGGCGTTATCTCAAACAGTTAGAAATAGAACTACCATACAACCCAGAAATGCAACTCCTTGGAATATACCCTAGAGAAATAAGAGCCTTCACACAAACAGATATATGCACACCCATGTTTATTGTATCTCTGTTTACAATAGCAAAAAGCTGGAAGCAACCAAGGTGTCCATCAACGGATGAATGGGTTAATAAATTGTGGTATATTCACACAATGGATTACTACACATCGATAAAGAACAGAGACGAATCTGTGAAACATTTCATAACATGGAGGAACCTGGAAGGCATTATGCTGAGCGAAATTAGTCAGAGGCAAAAGGACAAATATTGTATAAGACCACTATTATAAGATCTTGAGAAATAGTTTAAACTGAGAAGAACACATACTTTTGTGGTTACGAGGGGGGGAGGTAGGGAGGGTGGCAGAGGGTTTTTTACTGATTAATTAGTAGATAAGAACTGCTTTAGGCGAAGGAAAGGACAATACTCAATACATGGAAGGTCAGCTCAAATGGACTGGACCAAAAACAAAGAAGTTTCTGGGATAAACTGAATGCTTCAAAGGTCAGCAGTGCAATGGCGGGGGTTTGGGGATCATGGTTTAAGGGAACTTCTAAGTCAATTGGCAAAATAAGTCTATTACGAAAATATTCTGCATCCCACTTTGAAATGTGGTGTCTGGGGTTTTAAATGCTAACAAGTGGCCATCTAAGATGCATCAATTGGTCTCAACCCACCTGTAGCAAAGGAGAATGAAGAACACCAAGGTCACACAACAACTAAGAGCCCAAGAGACAGAAAGGGCCACATGAACCAGAGACCTACCTCATCCTGAGACCAGAAGAACTAGTTGGTGCCCGGCCACAATCGATGACTGCCCTGACAAGGAGCACAACAGAGAACCCCTGAGGGAACAGGAGATCAGTGGGATGCAGACCCCAAATTCTCATAAAAAGACCATACTTAATGGTCTGACTGAGACTAGAGGAATCCCGGTGGTCATTGTCCCCAAACCTTCTGTTGGCCCAGGACAGGAACCATCCCTGAAGACAACTCATCAGACATGAAAGGGACTGGACAGTGGGTAGGAGAGAGATGCTGATGAAGAGTGAGCTAATTATATCAGGTGGACACTTGAGACTGTGTTGGCATCTCCTGTCTGGAGGGGGGATGGGAGTATAGAGAGAGTTGGAAGCAGGCAAAAGTGTCACAAAAGGAGAGACTGGAAGGGCTGACTCATTAGGGGGGAGCAAGTGGGAGTACAGAGTAAGATGTATATAAACTTATACGTGACAGTCTGACTTGATCTGTAAACGTTCGCTTGAAGCTCGGTAAAAGTTATTTAAAAAAAAAAAAAAAAACAAGGTCATAAAATTTAAGCCCCATGTTTTTCTTCTAAGGGTTGTATTTTTATATTTAAGTCACTGACCCATTTTGAATTAATTTTTTTATATGGTGTGAGGTGTGGGTTCCACTTCATTCTTTTGCACTTGGAGATCAGTTGTCCAATCACTATTTGTTGAAGAGACTCTTTTCTCCATATTGAATGGATTTGGTAATTTTATCAAAAATCAGTTGGTCATACATGTATGGATTTATTTCTGGATTCTCAAATCTATTTTATTGGCCTATAAGTCTATGCTGAAACTAATACCACTGTATAAGTTTTGAAATCAAGAAAGGTGAGTCCTCTTATGTTGTTTTTACTTTTTAAGATAGTTTTGGTTATTTGGGGACTGTTATGGTTTGAATTGTGTCCTACAAAAATGTGTGTCGTGTCCATGATTCTCAGTGTTGTGTGATAGTCCACCATTTTGTCATCTGATGCGATTTTGCAATGTGTTGTAAATCCTACCTCTTTGGTGTTAATGAGGCAGGATTAGAGGCAGTTATGTTAATGAGGCGGGACTCAACTTAAAAGACTAGGTTGTATCTTGAGTTAATCTCTTCTGAGTTGTAAAAGACAGAAGCTAGCAGTGAGACAGGAGGACTTTATACCTCCAAGAATCTAGTGCCAAAAGCAGTGTGCATCCCTTGGACCCAGGGCTCCTGTGCTGAGAAGCTCCTAGACCAGGGGAAGACTGATGACAAGTACCTTCCCCCAGAACCAACAGAGATAGAAAGTCTTCCCCTGTAGCTGACACCCTGAATTCATACTTCTAGCCTCCTAAACTGTGAGAGAATAAATTTCTCTTTGTTAAAGCCATCTACTTGTGGCATTTCTGTTATAGCACCACTAGATAAACTAAGAGAGGAATCCTTGCAATTTCATTTGAATTTGAGGATCGTCTTTTCCATTTCTGAAAAAAGTCTTAGAATTTTGATGGGGATTACATCATACCTGCAGATTTCTTTGGGTAGAAAAGACATCTTAACAATATTGTTTCCATTCCATGAAGACAGGATGTCTTTCCATTTAATTAGATATTCTTTAATTACATTCACCAATGTTTTATAGTTTCCGGAGTTGCCACAGTATAACATCCAATGTGCCTCATTTCCAAAACAAAATCATGAATCCTGCAAAGAAACAAACAATGGCCCATTCATAGGGCAAAAAAGAAAGAAAGAAATTAACAGAAACTATCCCTGAGGAAGGAAACCCTGGCGGTTTAGTGGTTAAGTGCTATGGCTGCTAACCAAAAGGTTGGCAGTTCGAATCCATAAGGCACTCCTTGGAAACTCTACAGGGTAGTTCTACTCTGTCCTGTAGGGTTGCTATGAGTTGGAACCAACTCAGTGACAGTGGGTTGGTTTTTTTGGTCTATCCCTAAGGAAACATATGTTGGACTTACTATACAAAGATTGTTAATAAACTGTCTTAAATAAGTTCAGTGAGCTAAAGAAAATTGTGGGTAAAAAACTGAAGAGAACCAGGATAACTATGCTTCAACAAATAGAGAATATCAACAAAATTATGATAGAGAAATAATGGAGGTATAAAGTGTAATAACTGAAATGAAATGAAACATTGATTGAGATTTCCCAACCTGAGGAGCAGAAAAAAAAATGAATAAAGAAAAATTTACATGGCCTAAGAGACCTGTAGTAAACTATTAAGTGTACCAGCATGTACATAATGGGAGCCCCAGAAGATAAGGAGAGAAAAAGAAACAGAAAAACATTTGAAAAAATAATGGCTCAAAACTTATAAACTTGGATAAAATACATGAATCTGCATAACCAAGAGCTAAAGTAATCAAGTACGATAAACACAAAGATACTCATGTTTAGACAAATTATAATCAAACAATCAAAGTCAAAGACAAAGGAGACTCTTGAATATTGCAAGTGAGTAGCAACTGATCACATACAATGAATCTCACTAAGATTAACAGTTTATTCTTCTCAGAAAGCATGGAGGTTAAAAGGTAGTGAGATGATGTATTTAAAGTGCTGGGAAGAAATTTTCAACCAAGAATTTCGTATCTGAGAAAATTATCTTAAAATAAAGGTAGTCCTTTGGGATCAAATGAATGAACACTAGACAGTAACTCAAAATGATACAAAGAAATAAGTAAAACTAACTGGCAAAGACAAATGCATGGGCAAATATAAAAGCCAGTATCATTATATTTTGGTTTTTAATTCCTCTTTTTGGTCCAAATGTCAGCAAAAGCAAAATAAAAATTAATAGATAAGTACTGTTGGTATTATGCCATTATGGTAAAATTTATTTAAATGTTTGTTTACTATTTTTTTATTTAACAGTTTAAAATATCTTATTAGGGCATTATCTATGACAAAAGAGTTTCATCTATGCATTGCGTAAATTACAGTGCTTGATGAGAATTTTTCCTTGTAATTATCCTCTTAAATTACTTGACTAAGATGAAGAAACCATTGAATACAGAAAGTTTCCTTTTGGTTGTTGTTGTTTCTTTGAAGAGAACAAGAATTTGGAATGATATAATTTTATTTCTAGTGAATAAGCACAAAATAATGTAAAAAATGTACTTTATTTTAGTATGATATGTATTTCAGTAAAATTTGCCTGCTATCTTTTTGGAGCTCTGGTGGTGCAGTGGATAAGCTTTTGGCTGCTAATCACCAGCTGTTGTTTATAAACTACGGGGCAATTCTACTCTGTCCTATAGGGTGGCTATGAGTCAGAATTGAGTGGATGGCAGTGGGTTTGGTTTATTTGGTTTTATCTTTTTATACTTTCTCTGTTAATTAATGGCACCATCTTCCACATAATGCATTTAACAAGATACGTGGGTATTCAGCAAAAAAAAAAAAAAAATCATCCAAGAGTAATGTGCCCATTTAACGTGCTGTTCTTTCTTTTTTACCAGTATAACATGTTCCAATCCATTGAAAATAAGAATTAGAAATATATCAATATTTTCTCTTCATTCTTATAATACTTTTCATCTTCATGCTGTCTATTAGTTATAATGTTTAATAAATCTTTTAGTCTTTCCCAACAGAGTTCTAGTTTTCCCTTCTTCCTATTGTCATCCTCTCTGTTTTAATTCACTTTGCATTATCCATTCTTTTCTTTTTTCCATAAGTTGGCCATGAGAATCAACATGTAAGACACTAGTTATCTAAGGACAAAAGAAATCATATTAAATGCTAAGAAATAAAAATCATCTAGTCAAATTCACACATTTTAGTTCA
Organism: Elephas maximus indicus; assembly: GCF_024166365.1. Classification (NCBI taxonomy): domain Eukaryota; kingdom Metazoa; phylum Chordata; class Mammalia; order Proboscidea; family Elephantidae; genus Elephas; species Elephas maximus. The sequence goes on along the minus strand of NC_064825.1, from coordinate 107,410,804 downwards.
TCAGTGTTAAGAATTTATTTTCACAACAGAATTGACTGATAACGAAAGGACAAATAAAATTTTCATGTGTTAATTGTAACACAGATAACCCTTTGTCTCCAACATTGTTTACACGGTTGCTTTAGGCTTAGAAAACGGAATAGAAAAAAGATTGAGAAGATCCTTATCCTTAGAAAAACTGACAGAAACAAACACATATTTTATTGATTAAGAGTGTAATAAATATAATCATTGTAGAAGTATGAGGGTCTATGAAATCACATAAGTAATCAATGAACAGGAAGCAAGGAATGTTGGGGAGGTGACATCTAAAATAGGATTGGTTTGTCTGAGTATAATCTAAAAAAAAGTCTGTCTAGGATTTATAATTAGTCTTTGCTTTGGAACCAAAGAGAATACATTTATATCTATAAGAAATATTGTCAAATGATATTACCTTTGGCATTGTTTACTGAAACAAGGTTCAATATCGAGTATTAAATACAAAGCTGGCATCAGTTTTTAAAAACTCTGTGGAACGCATCTTTTACCTCTTTGTTTCTTAAGCTGTATATCAAAGGGTTAAGCATGGGGATGACCAAAGTGTAAAACACAGAGGCCACTGTGTCAGTATCATATGAGTGAGCAGATTTGGGTTGCATATACACAAGTAATAGAGTTCCATAAAACACAACCACCACTGTCAGATGAGAACCACATGCGGAGAAAGCTTTTTTCCTGCCCTCAGCAGAATGCATTCGAAATATGGCTATCAGAATCAGCAGGTAGGACAGCAGGACAACCACGAGGGAGGATATCAAATTAAATGCTGAAAACATTATGACCAACAACTGTACCTCTTGTGCATTTGTGCAGAGCATAGGTATCAAGGGGACATCATCACAGTAGAAATGACTGATGACATTAGAGCCACAGAAGGTCAATGTGAAAATCTTAATGGTGAACATCAGAGACTGAAAAGTACTATAGAGGTATGGAATACCCACGAGCACATGACAACGTCTTGGGGACATGATAACATTGTAGAGCAGAGGGTTACAGATGGCCATGTAGCGGTCATAGGCCATGGCTGACAGCATAAAAAGTTCACTGACAATGAACAAAATGAAGAAAGCCATCTGTGTGGCACATGCATAATAGGAAATGGTGCTTTGATCCACAGCAAAATTTTCCAGCACCTTGGGGCAAATGATGGTAGAAGTACCAAGATCAATGAAGGCCAGGTGTCTGATGAAAAAATACATAGGTGTGTGTAGGTGGGAGTCCACCTTGGTCAAGATGATCATCCCCAGGTTTCCCACTACTGTTATCATGTAGATAATAAGAAAGACGCCAAAAAGGGGGAGCTGCAGCTCAGGGTGCCTTGTGACTCCCATTAGAATGAATTCAGTGAACACTGTTAGATTCTGTTGGCCCATCTGGTCCAGTTACTCTTCTGGGAAGAAACAGTAGTATTTTCTAAACAAATTATAACATTTGAAGAAACAATGGAAAAACAATTCGCATTTTTTGTTGTTATACGTCTTTGAGTTAGTGCTGAATTCACAGTGACCCCAAGCGCAAAGAAATAAAAAGGTGCTTAGTCCTGCACCATCAGCATGATCTGTTTGGGATTGAACCCTTGTAATCCATAGGATTCTTACTAGCTGGTTTTCAGAGGATGATCCCTAGGTATTTTTTTGTAGTCTATCTTAGTCTGGAACCCCTCTGAAACCTGTTCAGCAACATTACAAGGAATTTACCACTGACAGACCAGTGCTGGCAATGCATAAGGTACATTGGCCAGAAATCTAACTGGGTTACCCACACAGACTATCACTGAACAACCACTGTCCTTTTTCTTCATATTGTTGTTGTTGTGTGTCATTGAGTTGATTCCAACTCTTAGTGACCCTATAGGATGAAGTAGAACCTCTCCGTAGGTTTGCCAAGGCTGTAATCTTTATGAAAGCAGATTGCCCATTTTCTCCCACAGGGTGGCTGATCTTTCTGTTAGCAACTGCTGACCTATCTGTCACTTAACCAGTTAACCACTCTGCCACCAGGACTTTGCATCTGACTTTGAGGTTAAAGTAAACTTTAGAATCTTCTACATCCCCAAAAATGTAATATATAACACATTACTCATTGATAAAACATAGATTAAATTCTAAAGAAATTCAACAGAAATTAATCTATGTTGTGTCAATGAATAATGTGTTTTATGTGGATTCCCCAATCTGGGGATGTAGAAGATTCTAAAGTTTATTGAAACTTCAAGAACCCACAGAGTTGGTAATACAGAGATAGTATACTTAACTTTATCTACAAAATAACATCAAAGTTTTCCTTTAGTCTGCTTCATTTTTGTCTGAGAATTTATGTGAGATTTTTAGTCTTAGAAAGGAATCCCTGGTGCTATAGCAGATAAGAGTTCTGTTAATCAAAAGGTGGGCAGTTCAAATCTACCAGGCACTCCTTGGAAACCCTGTGGGGCAGTTTTACTCTGTCTATAGGATTGCTATGAGTCAGAATCAACTCGATGACGACAGTTTTTTGTTTTTGCTTAATAGAGAAATGCTGAGGTAATGCAAGTTTAGTGAAAATTGTATGGTAAAACCCATTGCCCTCAAGCCGATTCTGACTCATAGTGACACCATAGGACTAACTGGAATTGCCCTATAGGGTTTAGAAAGCTATAATTTTTATGGAAGCAGCCTGCCATGTATTTCTCCTGTGGGGTGACTGGTGTGTTTGAACTAGCAACCTTCCAGTTAGCATCTGAGCACTTAACTACTGTGCCACCAGGTATCCCCAACCATAATTGATTTAGAGCACATTCGCTTCCCATTCTGACTTCTGCTCTATTGTACTTTACCTAATGTCAGTTTGCACTGGAGTGTCAGCAGGCATTCCTGGGGTCCAGAGAGATGTGAATTGAGTTAATGACACTTTATTCCCTATTGCCGTCAAGTCAATTCTGACTCATAGCGACCCTATAGTGAGGTATATTTCTATGATTCAAAAACAATGGCATGTATCATTTATTAAAGAGATCTTTCTGGTGTTAGAATAGCTTTTAGGAACACCTAGCACCTGGCATGCTGAGAAGTGTCTTGAATATAATTTAATAATTTTTTTTTATATTTATGATTTTGCAAATTTTTTGACCGAGATCAGTTTGCTTATAACTGAAATTTATTTCTATTTCTTTTTCAGTCTAAATATATATTCACATTTATGCTTCAATTGTGTAAATGAAACTTGAAAAAATTGGGGAGTTTTCGTTAAAAAGTGTAATGCAATTATATATTGCATTACACTTTTTAATTTGCATTAAAGTTGTATTTATAATTGCATTACACTTTTTAATGAAAACTCCCCAATTTTTACAAGTTTCAAGACACATAATATCTGGATACATTCCTCCTAAAAGCTATGGTTTATATCAATATTTAGGGATTTTGACTTTAATTGTATATGCTTTGTTGACTGTAATATGACACCATGGAGAAGACCAATTTCATAAGCCAGTTAGAGTGTTCATTTGTGCATTTATTACATCATATATTACAAACTGTCAATTTATTTCTGGAACTCTACAATAGAGAATTCATAGAATATAAGATTTTAATGATAACATCTGTCTCTTCATTTCATAAAATTTTACAAAGAAAGTCAGTAAATCAAAGTGGAACTATCTGATTGGAGCCAATAAATCCCTTTGTTTTAATCCATTTGGTTTCCCTTTTGACCTATTCTCATATTCATTGTCCCATCAATGGAAACCTAGGACTCTGTAAGCATGGTTTTCAATTTCATTGATATAAAATGCAGGATTTAGTTATTATTATATGATAGAATGCCCATGCTTAGTCTGCACAGCTATTAGAAACTTCCAGGGGCCCCAACAACGTCTAAGTCTACAGTACGCAGTAGCTGAAGTTCAGAGCTGGACTACAGACAGATGTCCGCTAAGGATGATTTTTGGTCCTGTGGCTGGATGGAATTTTCAGGAGAATAGCAGTAATCCTAGAAATAAGCTAATTTTTAGTTTGATTTTGTCAGCATGATCCAGTAGATTGGGAGGCAGGATGATACTAGAGATTGGTGAGTCACCTCTGTCCCTTCTCTTTTAGATAAGGTTCTCTGTTATTTCTGCACTCAGCTCCAATCTCTTTTCCAGGTCTTTCCTCTCTCACAGAATAAAAACTATAAGCCTATGTCCCTTTGAAAACTTTATCTCAAATTTTCTGTATCGTAAACCCTGATATCATAGGATTTTAGTGTAGAATACTAGATTGAAAAAAAAAAAATTGATTGAGGTAAGGAATTCAGATTTCTACTTCTAATTCTATAACTTTTAAGTTTTCAATGTTCTCTAAGAATTATCCAAATGTTTATTGACTATCAGCATCTTCAGTGTCATTCACTACCTCCCTCTGAAGATGATCAGATTTTTCACCCTGCCCATTCTCCTTTTTGGAAAAGAATATCTCTAATCTGTTCTGTCCTGGAGAAACCCTGGTGGTGTAGTGGTTAAGAGTTCAGCTGCTAACCAAAGGTCAGCAGTTTGAATCCACCAGGAGCCCTTTGGAAACCCTATGGGGCAGCTCATCTCTGTCATATAGAGTCACTATGAGCTAGAATCAACTGAATGACAGCTTTTTTTTTTTTTAACCTGTCCCGGCCATGTAAATGTGTACATTTTAAATATCTCTTTGTATTGATTATCATCAGAGCAGGAAGAATATACAAGTGTGTAAATGGATGAATGATTTTTCAATCCTCAGGCATGGTAATATCAGGTAGGAATTATTTTAGGTTCAGGGAGTTCTTTGTAACTCCATAACTCTTAAAAGGCACAGTATTTTCCAGTCTACTCCATCGGTTTGTAATGACCATTCTGAAAAACCAGGTCCATTCATAAAGAAACTAATAGGAGAAACAAAAAACAAATAAAAATCAACAACCAAAAATGGCATTTTCATGGGAAAATCATATGTAAAAATTATTCAAAGTTCATCAAATGTTGCATGGTGCATACTTATGTTAACAATATTCATTGTTTAAAAAATATTTCAATGGACATACTCCTACTAAAATAATATTTAATATTGTCTTGGGTATAACCAAACCAAACCAAAACCATTGTCATCAAGTTTATTCCAACTCATTGCAAAGAGTAGAGCTGCCCCTAAGGGTCCTAAGAATAGCTGGTGGATTCGAATTGCTGGCCTTTTGGTTAGCAGCCAAGCTCTTAACCACTGCCTGTACTTCTACTAAGAAAACTTATTTAGTTTTGTGAAATTTGAATTTTCCTGGGTGTTCTGTATTATACCTGGCTATTTTTTTATCCTAACCTTAATTTGTTGTTGCTATTGGCTCCAATTTATGGTGACCCCATGTATAACAGAATCAAATGATTTCCATGCATGTGCCATCTTCATGATCATTGGTAATTTTGAGTCCATTATTGGTAATATTGTGTCAACCCACCCCATTGAGCATTCCCTCCTTTTTCCTGACCCTCTACTTGACCAAACATGAAGTCCTTTTCTAGCTATTGGTCTTTCCTGATGATACACCCAAGGTATGCCTAATCTTAATAGATTTATATTAAAGTGGTGTTGAATTTTCAGGTTTTTCTAGCTCCCTCTTCACTTTCAATAATCAAATGCCAATATTAGCTTCCATAAACCAAATAGAGCTATGACACACTTTTAATTTATAGGATATAATGTTCTAAAAACACCACAGAGCTCATGGAATTCCAGTTAACAAAAAAGAAAATGAGTATTTGTGGTGCAATTGAATGAATCATCTGTGAGTGTCCATAATAGTGTCTGCAGTCAGGAATCAGGAGTTACAGTAAATAACCAAAATCCACATGATAATCAGAATCAAAGACAATTTTTTATTCACTCACCTTGAGTAGAGAATCAGATTCACTTTTCTCAAATAAATTTCTTGTTTTCTTTGGTAGGCTGAATTTATGATTTCCCTTCCCTTTGTTGTATTCCCTGAGGAATTAGTATGCATTTCACTGATTATGCTCAAATCATCTGAGGGACTTAAAAAATTGCCTTGATGTGCCTGCTAATTATACAAGACACCTTACATATTCTCCAGTGAAAAGAAGGAAAGGACAGTTCAATGAAAGGAACAAAACATAAGGGATATATACAGTCTCACGGAACCTACATGATGTAAATGTACTTGTTCAAGAACATAGTCAAAAAATATAAACACAGTGGAGGAAAAAAAAAATTGTATGTCAGCTCAATTTCAGTAAAACTGGAAGAGTTGCAAAGTCATGATGAAATAGTAAATGCCAGTATCATCATTACATAGGATTTTTTCTTTGAATTTATTACCAAGAGAAATATCTAGCAGGTACTCTGTTATAAATTTATCATTTAACTCTTACATATATTCAACCCATCATTTAACTCATACATTTAGCCCATACTATTTCTATTATGGTGTTCTTGGGTGATGTATATGGTCAACACACTCTGCTGCTAACAAAAAGTTTAAAAGTTCAAGTTCACCCAGAAGAGCCTTAGAAAAAAGGCCTGGCATTCTACTTAAAAAAAAAAAAAAAAAATCGACCATTGAAAACTTTTGTGGAGTGCAGTTCTACTTTCACATACATGAAGTCGCCATGACTCAGAAACTACTCAAAGGCAACTAGTATTCCTATATTCGGAAGACACTGAGCTCAGTTAAACTATGCAATTTTCCTGAAATTTCACAATTGGTAACTAGAGGATTTGAGATTAAAACACGATGTCTCCTGGCTCACGTGATATATTTACCTCTGATCTTTGGTTGTAAAAGAAATATGCCTTCTTTTTCTTGAAGGACAGCAGGTATTTGCAACCAGGTTGCTTGATTGGCCTGTTTCCTTTCTGTAGAATTCCAGGAGGCAGGAACTCTCCTTCCTTTTTTACCTGTCTCTGTCCCTTTCAATCAAAGCTGAAGGGGTTTCATCTAAGATGGGTAATTAGGTCCATCTGTCACAGACATAATGTCTTTAGCAAAAGAGAGTGTAGCCACTTTCTTTGATGAAAGATTTCCAGGACACATTTCCTTAGTTCGTACAACAGAGTTTTCCAAATCTTTAAGTTCTGGTTTCATTTGCAAAGTTTCCTTTTCAGTCTCTTCGAACATTTGTTTATAATACTTTGTCTTCTCAAGGTGCTCTTTGAAAACTTCTGTTCAGCTCTTTTACTTCATCATTTCTTCCACTAGTTTTTAGCAGCTCTACATTCAAGGGCAAGTTACAGTGTCTCTTCTGACATCAAATTTTTTCCCCCATCTTTCCTGTCTTTTTAATGACCTTTCGCTTTCTTCAAGCATTGTGTCCTTCATGTCATTCCACAACTCTTCTGGTCTTCAATCATTAATGCTTTATGGGTCAAATGTATTCTTCAGATGGTGTCTAAATTAAGATGGGATATACTCAAAGTCATATTTTGGCTCTTGTGGACTTGTTTTAATTTCTTTCAGCTTTAACTTGAACTTGCATATAAGCAATTGGTGGTATTTTCCACAGATGGCCAGTGGCCTTGTTCTTATTGATGAAATTAAGCTTCCCCAACATCTCTTCACACAGATGCAGTATATTCAATTTCTATGTATTCCATCCAGTGAGGTACGTATGTATAGTCACCGTTTATGTTGCTGAAAAAAGATATTTGCAATGAGTAAATCATTGGTCTCTCAAAATTCTATCATGCAATCTCCTGTGTTTCTATCACTAAGGCCTAATTTTCCAACCACCAATCCTTCTTCTTTGTTTCCAACTTTTTCATTCCAATCACTAATAGCTATCAATGCCTCTTGACTGAATGTTTGATCAATTTCAGCCTGGAGAAGTTGATAAAAATCTTCAATTTCTTCATCTTTGGCATTAGTGGTTGGTGCATAAATTTGAATAATATTGATATTAACTGATCTTCATTGTAAGTATATAGATATTATCCTAACACAGACAGTGTTGTACTTCAGGATAGATTTTGAAATGTTCTTTTTGAAAATGGATGTGATGCCATTTTTCTTCAGTTTGTCATTCTTGGCGTAGTAGACCATGTGAGTGTACAATTCAGAATGGTTGATACCAGTCCATTTCAGCTCATTAATGCCTAGGATATTGATCTTTATGTGTTCCACTTCATTTTAGATGACTTCCAATTTTCCTAGATTCATACATCATACACTCCACATTGTAATTTATTAATGGATATTTGCAGCTATTTCTTCTCATTTTGGATCTTGCTATGTGAGCAAATAAAGCTCTTAAAAACTTTATCCCACCCACATCATTAAGGTTGACTCGATTTAAGGAAGCAGCTCTTCCTCAGTTGTACTTTGAGTGATTTCAAACCTGAGGGGCTCATCTTCTGGCACTATATCAACCAATGTCCCACTACTATTCATAAGGTTTTCACCTCTCAATTTTTTTTCAGAAGTAGACCACCAGGTTCTTCTTCCTACTGTTTTAGTCTGGAAGCTCTGTTGAAGCTTGTTCACCATGGCTAACCCTGCTAGTATCTGAAATGCCAGTGGCATAGCTTCTAGCATCACAGCAACTCTCAAGCCACCACGGTACAAATAGCTAGTACACCACTACTCATCTGTTACTTTGCCTTATTGTGGTGGCTTACATGTTGCTGTGACCACCACTCATAAGTTTAAAACTTATATAATTGGGTAAAATACACGAATTTGCTTACCAAAAAGCTGAATTAATTTCAAGTAGGATAAATACAAAGACGTGTTTAGACAAATTATAATCAAACTATCAAAGACGAAGAATTTTGAAAGCTACAAGCGAATTGCAACTGAACACACACTTGGAATTTCAGTAAGATTAATAGTTTGTTTCTCAGCAGAAAGCATGGAGGTTTAAAGGCAGTGGGATTACATGTTTAAAGTGCTAGGATAAATAGCACATGTAATCGAATTACATGTCTGACAAAATTACCCTAAAATTAAGGAAGCTGTACAAGATGAAATGAAAGGACAATAGATAGTAAGGCAACATGATACCTAAAAATAAATAACATTGATAATTAATAAGTGTATAAACAAATATAACAGCCAATATCATTATATTTTGCTTCTTAATTCCTCTTTAGCTGCGAAAGCTAAACCAAAATAAACAGATGAGATATGTGTCGATGTCACTTAATGTTATTGATTGAATTGTGTCACTCTCAAAAAAATGTGTGTCAACTTGACTAGGTCATGATTCCCAGTATTGAGTGATTGTCCACCATTTTGTTATCTGATGTGATTTTCCTATGTGTTATAAATCCTACCTCTATGATGTTAATGAGGCAGGATTTAGAGGTAGTTATGTTAATGATGCAGGACTCAGTCTAGAAGATTAGGTTGTGTTTTGAGTCAACCTCTTTTGAGATATAACAGAGAGAAATGGACAGAGAGATGAGGGACCTCATACCACCAAGAATCTAGTGACAGGAGCAGTGTGTGTCCTTTGGACTCACAGCCCCTGCACTGAGAATTTCCTAGAACAGGTGTTATCACCGAGGGAACGGAGGTCCTCCAGGCTCAATGGGCCCTTGTCTTTCTCTTGTAAGAAAACGTAGAGGAGGCAAATTTGGGTCCAGCTCTAAAAAGTTTATTTTACTTGTGACAAATAAAAGGAGTCGGTGGGGGCTTATGCCTCTCCAAAAGACTGATTCAAAAAGAGAAGCAAGACTAGGGCTTATTTGGGTTTGATGGAGACAATACAGCAATGAATATTTAGTGGGTTTCTTTCAAGGGATGGGTACTTCTCAGAATGGCAGTGTATACTAATTAGGTTGCATGTGCATCTGGAATCCAAGATGGAACCTGCTGATATTCAAGATATAGTCCTCTTGGCAGCCCTTTGCACCACTTATTATGGGATATAATATAAGTGCACTGATCTTCGGCATTACATCGTCATCTTTGGCGGGCCAAGGAAGGTTAAACAGCAGTCGCACTTTGCTCTTCTGTGCATGCGGAGCCTGTAAAAGAGGAAGGGACTAGAAACACACTAGGAAGGAGATAGTAAATCACAGGTTGTTTCAACCTAATCTCATGTTGTCAGGGTGTGGTTCCTGTTTACCCAATTTCTAGATGGTAATCTTTTAACAGCTCTTCTGTTCTGCCAGCAGAGTTAACACTATCTGTCTCACAGGGGAAGATTGATGGCAAGGACCTTCCTCCAGAGCTGACCGAGAAACCCTTCCCCTGGAGCCAGTGCCCTGAATTTGGATTTCTGACCTACTAGACTGTGAGAGAATAAATTTTTGTTTGTTAAAACCATCCATTCGTGGTAATTCTGCCACAGCAGCACTAGATGACTAAGATATCCCATTATGGTAGAATTTATTTAAATGTTTGTTTACTAGCTTCTTATTTACCAGTTTAAAACATTTTCTTAGGGGACCATATATGCCAAAGCAAAGCAGAGAAGAAAGAAATCAAATTAAATACTGACAAATCAAAATTATCTAGTCTACTTCACACTTTTTAGTACTCCATAGTTAAGAATTTATTTTCACAGTAGAATTGATTCATAACAAAATGACAAATAAATTATTCATCTGTTAATAGGACACAATAATTCTTTGACTGTAACACTATTTACGCTGCTGCTTCAGGCTTAGAAAATGCAATGGGAAAAAGATTGAAAGACCCTTGTCCTTAAAAAAACTGACAGAAACAATCATATGTTTTATTGATCAAGAGTGTGTTCAAGTTTATCATTGTGGAAGTGTGAGGGTTTATGAAATCATATAAGTAAGCAATGCATAGGAAGCAAGGAACGATGGGGAAGAAATGACAGTGTAAAATAGGATTAATATGTCTTATTATAACCAATGTGATAGTATCTGATTTATAATTAGCCTTTGCTTTGGAACCAAAAGGAATGCATTTATATCTACTAAAAATATTATCAAGTGACATTGCCTTTTGCATTGTTTACTAAAACAAGGGTGAATATTAAATACAAAGTTGGCAATGATTTTTAAAAACCCTATGGAAGGCATTTTTTACCTCTTTGTTCCTCAAGCTGTATATCAAAGGGTTAAGCATAGGTATGACTAAAGTGTAAAACACAGAGGCCATTGTGTCAGTATCATTTGAGTGAGAAGATTTGGGCTGGACATACATAAATAATAGAGTCCCATAAAACACAACTACCACTGTCAGATGAGAAGCACATGTGGAGAAAGCTTTTTTCCTGCTCTTGGCAGAATGCATTCGAAATATGGCTATCAGAATCAGCTGGTACGACAGCAGGACAACCAGGAGGGAGGATATCAAATTAAATGCTGAAAATATCATAAGCATCAATTCTATTTCTTGTAAATTTGAGCAGAGTATAGATAACACGGGAACTCCATCACAGTAGAAATGACTGATGACATTAGAACCACAGAAGATGGAAGTAAAAGTCTTACTGGTGAACATCAGAGCCTGGAAAGAACTGTAGAAATATGGAATGCCCACAAGCAAATAACAAAGTCTTTGGGACATGATAACATTGTAGAGCAGAGGGTTACAGATAGCCACATAGCGGTCATAGGCCATGGCTGATAGGATAAAAAGTTCACTGATAATGAACAAAATGAAGAAAGCCATCTGTGTGGCACATGCATAATAAGAAATGGTATTTTTATCCACAACAAAATTTACCAACACCTTGGGACAAATGACAGTAGAATTACCAAGATCAATGAAGGCCAAGTGTCTGATGAAAAAATACATAGGCGTGTGTAGGCGGGAGTCCATCTTGGTTAAGATGATCATGCCCAGGTTGCCCACCACTGTAATCACGTAGATGATGAGGAAGACCCCAAAAAGGGGCAGCTGAAGTTCGGGTTGCCTCGTGACTCCCATTAGAATGAATTCAGTCGGCACTGTTAGATTCTGTTGGCCCATTTAGTCTAGTTACCTCTTCTGGAAAAAAACAGACGGTTTGGTATTAGCTTTCATGTAGTATTTTCTAATCAAGTTATAATATATTATAGCAATGGAAGTTTTTTTTTCTCATATTTTTTGTTGTTATCTGTCATTGAGTTAGCCTCGACACACGATGACCGCAAGCACAATGAAACAAAACACTGCCCGATCCTACACCATCCCTGTGATCTGTTTTGTGTTGGACCCTTGTGATCTACAGGGTTTTCACTGGCTAATTTGGGGAAGTTGTGCACTAGATGTTTTTTCCTAGCCTGTCTTAGTCTAGAACCTCCTCTGAAACCTGTCCAGCATCATAGCAACACAGAATCCACTACTGGCAGACCCAGTGGTAGTAGTGTATGAAGTATATTGGCCAGAAATTTAACACAGGTTTCCCACACAAAAGACTACCAGAGAACAACCACTGATCTTTTTCTTCATACTGTTGTATTCTGTCATCATTGAGTCATTTCTGACTTATAGTGTCCCTATAGGACGGAATAGAACTTCCTCATAGGATTTTCAATGCTGTGATCTCTACAGAAGCAGGTTGCCGCATCTTTCTCCCACAGAGTGGCTGATCTTTCTGTTTGTAGCCAAGCACTTAACCACTGTGCCACCAGAGCTCTTCATCTGATCTTGAAGTTGAAGTAAACTTTAGAATCTTCTACAGCCTAAAAATAAAAAAAAGAAAAAACCCATTGCAGTCGAGTGGATTTCAACTTATAGTGGCCCTATAGGTCAGAGTAGAACTGCCCCATAGAGTTTCCAAGGAGTGGCTGGTGGATTTGAGTTGGAATCCACTTAAGCACTACACCACCATGTTTTCCACATCCAAAAATAAGGAGATCTGTACGTAACACCTTACTCATTGATATAACATAGATTAAATTCTAAAGAAGGTCAACAGAAATTAATCTATGTTGTGTCAATGAATAATGTGTTTTATGTGGATCCCCCTAGTTTGTGATATAGGAGATCCTAAAGTTTATTTTAACTTCAAAAATCAGTAATGATGTTAATACAGAAATAGTATATTTTATCAGCAAAATTACATCAAAGTTTTCCTTTAGTCCACTTCATTTTTGTCTGAGAATTTATGTGGGATTTTGATAATTTTAGAGGAAGAAGCAGAGACAATCTGGGTTTAGTGACACTTATGTGTTATAACCCACTGCCGCTGAGTCGATTCCAACTCATAGTGACCCTGCAGGACGAAGGAGAACTGCCTCATAGGGTTTCCAAGGCTGTAATTTTTATGGAAGCTAGCTGACTGCCACAGTTTTCTCACCCAGAGCAGCTGATGGGTTCCAGCCACCAACTCGCCATTTAGTAGCAGGAAACTTAACCACTCTGCAACCACAGTTTGCCCACCATATTCACAACTGAGGACACATTCTCTTCCCATTCTGACTTCTGCTGTGTTGCACTTCACCTAATGTTGATTTCCAATGGAGTGTCAACAGATATTCCTGGGGCCCAGATAAATGAGAACTGAGTTAATGATAATTTATTTGAGGCTTAGTAGGTATATTTTTTATGGTTCAAAGACAATGGAAAGTATCATTTAATAAGGTGATCTTTCTGTTTTTGGAATACCTTCTAAGAACACACCTAGCACCTGGTATGCTGAGATGTGTGTTGAATATAATTAATACTCTTATTAAATAATAAGAGTATTAATTATACGCATAGATTTTATAATTTTTTGACCAAGTTCAGTTTGTTTATAAATAAAATTTGGTTCTTTTTGCTTGTTTTCATTCTTTTTAAACATTCATATTCACACTTCAATTTGTGTTTATACTTGCATGTCATTTTTTAATGAAAACTCCCAAATATGTATAAGTTACAAAACATACAAGATCTGGATATATACTTGTTATAATCTATGGCTTCTACCAATATTCAGGGATTTTGACTAATTGTATATGCACTATTTCCTCTAATATGACACTATAGAGTTGATAGCTTCCATAAGGCATTTGGAATATTTATTTGTGCATTTATTACATTATATACTGCAGACTGCCAATTTATTTCTGGAACTGTGTAATACAGAATTTACAGAGTTTAAGACAGTGATTTTCAAATATCTTAGCGATAAATTTTGTACCTTCGTTTCATGAAGTTTTACGAAGACAGTCAATAAATCAAAGTGGAACTACTCAACTGGAACTAATGAATCCCTTTAGTGGAATCCACTTGTTTTCCTTTTTAACCTCTCCTCACATTCATTGTCCCATCAATGGAAACCAAGGGCTCTGTAAGCACGATTTTCAATTGGAACACTAAGTGGCATTCCAAAAATTTAGTGATATAAAATGTAGGATATAATTATTATGTGATATAATGCCCATGGTTAGTTTGCACAACTATTAGAAATTTCCAGGGGCCCCCAGCTAGGTCTAAGTCTACAGTATGGACTAGCTGAAGTTCAGAGCTGGAGTACAGACAGATGTTTGTTAAGGATGACTTTTGATCCTGAGGCTGGATGGAATTTTCAGGAGAATAGCAGTAATCCTAGAAATATGCTAATTTTTCATTTGATTTTTGCCAGCCTGAATCAGATCGGGAGACAGGATGATACTACAGATTGGTGAGTCACCTCCGTCCCTTCTTTTTTTAGATAAGCTCTCTATTATTTCGTCCCTCAGCTCCAATTTTTTCGTGCCTCACAGACTAAGAACTATAAACCTATATTCTTTTGAAAACTTGATCTCAAATTTGTTGTGTATCAAAGCCTGATATCATGGCATTTTCCTGTAGAATATTGGATTGAGGTAAGGAATTCAGATTTTTACTTCCAGTTCTATGACTTTTAAGTTTTCAATGTTCTCTAAGAATTATTCTAATGATTATTGAATCTACAAACATCTTCAGTGTTGTTCACTACCTCTCTCTGAAGATGTGTAGATTTTACCTTTTTGGAAGAGAATATCTATAATCAGTCCTAGACATCAAAATATGTACATTTTTCATATCTCTAAGTAGTGATCAGGAAGAATATACAAGAGTACAGATAAATTATTTTTCAGTTATCAGACATGGTAGTATCAGGTAGGAATTACTTTAGGTTCAGGGAGTTCTTCATAACTCCATAATTCTTAAAAAACATAGTATTTTCCAGACTACTCCATCAGTTTGTATTGCCCACCTGAAACACCAAGCCCATTACTAAAGAAACTAGTAGGGAAAACAAAGAACAAACGACAAACAATATTATCATCATAAACAACCAAAAAATGGTGAGTTTTTTATGGAAAATTCTTATGCAAAAATTATTCAAAATTTATGCAATGCTGCATGGGGCATGCTTATACTAAAAATATTCATTTTTTAACAAATATTTCATTGAACATTCTCTTACGGAAAGAATATTTAATATTGTCTAGGCATAATTCTAATAAAAATTATTTATTTTTGTGAAATTCATTTGTGTCTGGATGTTCTGTGTTATACCTGGCAATCCTACCTTAATTTGATGTTGTTGTTTATTGCTGTTGAATTGGCTCTGACTTATGGTGACTCCATGTATAATAGAACAAAATGATACTCATTCATGTTCCATCGACATTATTGTTGGTATGTTTAAGCACATTATTGGTACTATTGTGTCAATCCATCCCATTGAGAGTTCCTTCCTTTTTTTTGCCCCTCTACTTGACCAAATGTGATGTTCTTTTCTAGCAATTGGTCTTTTCTGATGCATCCAAAATATGTCTAACCTTAATACCTACCCAAAATAATAGATTTCATTAAATTAAATTTGTGTTGAATTTTCAGGTATTCCTAGTTCCCACTTCACTTGCAGTAATCAAATGCCAATATCAGTTCCTATAAATCAAGTGGAGCTGGGGCACACTCTTAATTTATAGGATTTAATGTCCTAAAAACACCATTGAGTTCCATGGAATCCTAGTTAAGAAAAGAGAAAATGAATGTTTGTGGTGAAGCTGAAGGGGTAATTTGTGAGTGGCCAGAATAGTGTCTGCATTCAGGTGTTAGGAGTGACAGTTAATGACCAAAATCTACCTGATAATCAGAATCAAAAAGAATTTTTACCCACTCACCTTGAGTAGAGACTTAGATTTGCTTTTCTCAAATGACTCTCGTTTTCTTTGGTAGGATGAATTTATGATTTCCCTTCCCTTTGCCATATTCCCCAAAGAATTAGCATGCATTTCATTGATTATGCTCAAAATACCAGAGGAGCTTAAAAATTTGCCTGGATGTGCCTGCTAATTATCCAAGATATCCTACATATTCCCTGGTGAAAAGAAGGAAGGGGTAATTCAATGAAAGAACAAAGCATAACTCATGCATACAGTCCCATGGAACCTATCTGATGTAAAGGTACTAATTCATTTACACAGTGAAGAAATATAGACACAATGGGGAAAAACGTATGTCAGCTCAATCTCAGTAAAACTGGAACAGTTGCAAAGTCAGGATGAAATAATAAATGCCAGTGTCATCATTACATAGGATTTTTCTTTGAATTTATTACCAAAAGAAATATGTAGAAGGCACTTTGCTACAAATATATCATTTAACTCATACCTATGTTTCATTTAACTTGTAATTTAGCCCATACTATTTCCGTATTTACTGGGGAGTGTAAGCCTTTAACACACTCTGCTGCTAAGTAAAAAGGTTGAAAGTTCAAGTCCACCCAAAGGAGCCTCGGAAGAAATGCCTGGCATTCTGGTTTTTACAAAAGTCAGCCACTGAAAACTCTATAGAGCACAGTTCATCTCTGACACACATGGGGTTGCCGTAAGTCAGAATCTATTCTAAGGCCATTGGTAATCTCATGTTCAGAAGAGATTCAGCTGAAACATGTAATTTGCCTGAAATTACATAATTAATAACTAGAGGATTTGAAATTAAAACTTTATCTCTCCTGTCCCACACCTCTAAATAAGGTTATATTTACCTTTCCTCTCATGTGACAAACCCGTAAGAATTATTGTAATGCAATCAGTTACCACATAATTGTCTGAGTTGAGGAGTTCCTTAGCTACCATATTGCCCGGGTTGGATAATGTTCAGTAGGACCTCCTAGTGAGTCAAATTTACTTGTAAGAAGATATATCTCACGTCATAAAATTTTACCCATGCCTCCTTCCTTGGTGACAGGAAACATGGTGTACAGTGAAACCCAATGACCAGAACGGTACACATTGATGAGTTTTGACAAATGCGGTTTATTTGTACCAACATAAATCAAGATCTAGAACATTTTCTAGATACAAGAAATACAAAGAAAGTTCCTTCATGCTATGCCCTCCACACACTTGACCACTTATGTCACTAAGGGATTAGCATTATATTATCCCCAGGCAACTCCAGCTCTGAGTTCTGTCACTAGATTTCCTTTCCCTGTATTGAAATTCACATGAGTCAAACCGTACAATAAGCACTCTCAGTTTGCCTTCTTTGGATCATCATATTGTGCTTACATTTAACCATATTGTATTTGTATTGGTGTGCAGTATTCTACTTGTGAATATATCACAATTCTTACATACCACTTGAACTTAGGCTTATAATAAAACAAATCTAGCACAATCATTCTTATATATGTGTGGACATATCCTCTAATTTAACTTGGATAGAGAAGATAACTGAAGAAGAACTGATGTGTTTAAATTATGGTATTGGTAAAGAATATTGAATATACATGGACTGTCAGAAGAACAAACAAATCTGTCTTGAAAAAAGTATAGCTGGAAGGCTCCTTAGGAGCAAGGATGACCAAGGCTTCCTCTCACTTATTTTGGACATGTTATCAGGAGGGACCAATTCCAGGATAAACATATCATGTTTAGTCAGTGAAAAAGAGGAAGACCATCAACAAGTTGGACTGACACAGTGGCTACAGCAATGGACTCAAACTTAGCAATGATAGTCAGGGCAGTTAATAACTAGAGGATTTGAGATTAACACCTGTTATCTCCTGGCCCAAATCCCTAAATAAGTGATATATTTAACTTTTTCTCTCATATGGTAAACCCATAAGAATTACTGGAATACAGTGTGTTACCACATAATCCAACAATAGATACCACCACTGTTGGATAAGGTTTAGTAGAAGCGCATAGTGAGTCAAATTTATTTGTAAGAGAATATATCTTGTCTCATAAAATTTTATCCATGTCTTCTTTCTTTATGACCTCCATGTGTGTAAGAATTGAGGAAAATTTGCATACATGAAACACACTGATCAAAAGGGTACACATTGATGAATTTTAAAAACACTATGTCCTTCAACAAATGAGTGGATAAAGAAAATATGGTATATTCATTAAATGAAATATTATTCAGTCATAAAAAAATGCTGTAGTGATACATGCTATGATGCGGATGAACCTGAAATATCTAATGCTAAATGAGAAAAGCAAAAAACAGAAGATCACATATTGAACTTTTCCATTTATATGCAATAACCAGAATAGGAAAATTCACAGAGACTAAGAACAGATTAGTGGTTGTCAGGGGTCATGTGGAGGTGACTGGATAGAGGAGAGATATCTTAATCTATAAATTTTTTTTTTTTTTTAAGGAGGACATTTATCAGGCTGATATAAATTATTTTGCCCTAGGTAAATATGTTAAATATGTTGATTGCACAATATTGTGAATATAATAAAAGCCACTGGAAAGAACACTTTTAAATGATTCATTTTATGTGTTGTTCGATTTCACTTCAATAAATAATTATAAATACACCTTTCACCTCTTTACTGTATTTCTTGTCTATTAATGCTCTATTGATCAAATTCTTCAATTTAACCATTTCTTCTGAGTTCTAGAATTTTAAGAACGGTATTTTTTCTGCGTAATATAGAAAAAATGTTTAAGTTTCACAAGATGTAGATATTTAGAATTTGGCTTAATAAACATATAAGTTTATATTGAATGAAAGATTGTGTTAAAAAAATCAATTCAATGTGCACTTTATATTAGACCAGACCAGGCCCAGTGTCGTCGGGTAAATTCCGACTCATAGCGACCCTAGGAAGGAGTAGAACTGCTCCGTAGAGTTTCCAAGGAGCGCCTGGGGGATTCGAACTGCCGACCCTTTGCTTAGCAGCTGGAGCACTTAACCACTACGCCACCACTTTATATTAGACATTGCATTTTTCTTCATTGCCTTTATACGTACATGATACCTGCACATATATATCGATACACACACAACCACATGCTGTTAAGCAAAAGGTTGGAGGTTGAAACCCACCCAGGAAGGCCTGGAAGAAAAGCTTTTGTTCTACTTATGAATAATCACCCCCTGAACCCTGACATAACAGAGTTCTGTTCTGACACACAGTGGTCAACATGACTGGAAGTTGACGTGGCAAAGGTAGACATATAAATAAGAGTGTATGTCTTTTATTTGAAATTGATTTTTCAAGCTCTTAATTTCCCTTTTTGTTGATTCAGTACAGTCTTCAATCATACATATATATGTATACGTACATATAAAAAAATTTATATGTACATATAAGTCATATAAAATATAATACTTCAAATTAAAATACATGAATCTGTAATTTTATTCATAAATATGGTGTTACAATTACATATATAATTTTCTGTTTAACTGTTTTACCACAGTAGCTTTCCTGACATAAATTATTGTTGTGATTTCTTGAACAGTTTTGAGTCTTTCCAAAATATGTAATCATTCTGCATTTCTGGTGACGTTTCCGTTTTAGTTCAGTATTGAGTATTATGCATATTTTCTAGCTCGGTCAGATAGTATAAAATTTCCAAGAAAATATGTACTTTAGGTATGATATACTAAAGTTTGTACTTCTCTAGATGAATGGAACACATCACTGTGGAGACCAGAGTAAAATCAAGGTGGGGTAAGGACTGTCACCATTAGGGTGAAATGTCTTTACTACCAGCCATCTTATTGGGCTATTCAGTATTTTTCTAGAATCCTGTCAATGCCAAGGAAAAGCAGAGAGTAAACACTATTTCATTGCCGTTTTGTGTAAATTATGACACTTGATAATGGTTTTGTAATTAACCTAATGAAGATGAAGACAACATGGAAGTTAGGAAAATTTTTTTGTTTGAAGGAAAGAAAGTTTGAAATATAAATATTTTTCCCCAAAGTCTTTTAGTGAATAAAAAGCAATTAATGGTGAAAGTAACTACTACTTCAGTAGAATACCTATTCATTCAGGTGAATTTAGCTAACCATCCTTTACAAGTAAGAACAATATCCACATTTTACCTTTAGTAAAATACGTGGGTGTTCAGCATTAAAATTGTTTCACTCTAGAGTAACATGCCCTATTGATACGTTGTTCTTCCTTCTTTACACATATAATATTGTCCAACACATTGAAAATAGGAATTAGAAAGTACGTCAATATTTTCTCTTGGTTTTACAATAGTTTTTTAATCCTCGTAATCTATAACAATTATTATCTTTAAAAAAAACTTTAGTCCTTCACATCAGGCATCCTTAATATCTTTTTTTTTTCACTTCCTTTTCTTCTCCACCCTGTCTCTCTTCACTTTTCAGTATCTTTTTTCTCTTTTCTAACTTCTGTCTGTGTATGAAGAATAGGGTAGTGAGAATCAGCATGCAGGGCTAGTTATCTCAGAAGGAAGGACGTCAAATTAAATGATAGCAGATCAAAATTACCTAGCACACTTCACACATGTTGGAATATAACATAGATAAGAAATGATTATCACAGCAGAAGAGCCAGAAGACTAATACTCTATTCATGGGGTCAATATGAACGCAGATCATGCTTTGTCTCCAATTTTGATTAAAATCTTATATTAGTCTCAGAAAAGACATGAAACCAAGTTTGAAAAGATTCCTGTCTTAAAAAGAAAAAACTCAATTGAAACAAATACCTAGATTAGCGAATAGTTGCACAATAAATATTTCCGTGGGGGAACTATGAGGTTCTAAGTTCTAATGGAATCACATAAGGAAGGAATGAATAGGAAGCAAGCTGTGATGAGGACGAACTGGGATTTAATTGGGGATATATATTATGAGAATTAATTTGGATGTATATATAAAGTATTTGTTTTTGCATTTAGTTAGTCTTAGCTCTGGTGCCAAAGAGAATGTTATTCTGCATTGTAGAAATATCATCCAGTGATATCTGCCTCAGAACAGTATCGCATTTTGAATATTAAATACAAAGATTGCATGGATTCTTAATGATCCTGTGGAAGGCATTTTTTACTTCTTTGTTCCTTAAGCTGTAGATCAAGGGGTTAAGCATGGGAATGACTAAAGTGTAAAACACTGAGGCTATTTTCTCAGTTTCAAATGAATGAACAGATTTGGGCTGCAAATACATGAAGAGTAGAGACCCATAGAACACAACCACCACTGTCAGATGAAAACCACATGTGGAGAAAGCTTTTTTCCTGCCCTCAGCAGAATGCATTCGAAATACGGCTATCAGAATCAGCAGGTAGGACAGCAGGACTACCAACAAGGTGGAAATCAGATTAAATGCTGAAAACATTATGATCAACAGCTGTACCTCTTGTGCATTTGAGCAGAGCATAGGTATCAAAGGGACATCATCACAGTAGAAATGACTGATGATATTAGAGCCACAGAAGGTCAATGGAAAAATCTTAATGGTGACCATAAGAGACTGAAAGGTACTGTAGAGGTATGCAATACCCACAAACACATGGCAACGTCTTGGGGACATGATAACATTGTAGAGCAGAGGGTTACAGATGGCCACGTAGCGGTCATAGGCCATGGCCGACAAGATGAAAAATTCACTGATAATGAACAAAAGGAAGAAAGCCAGCTGTGTGGCACATTCATAATAGGAAATGGTATTTTGATTCACAACAAAATTTACCAGGCTCTTGGGACAAATGACAGTAGAATTACCAAGATCAATGAAGGCCAGGTGTCTGATGAAAAAATACATAGGCGTGTGTAGGCGGGAGTCCACCTTGGTCAGGATGATCAGGCCTAGGTTTCCCATCACTGTGATCATGTAGATGAGGAGGAAGACCCCAAAAAGGGGCAGCTGCAGTTCAGGGCACCTTGTGACTCCAATAAGAATGAATTCAGTCATCACCGTTAGGTTCTTTTGGTCCATTTAGTTCAGTTATCTTTTCTGGGGAAAAAAAAAAAGAGGGGTTGGTATTATCTTTCATATTATCTTTCATATAGCACCAACTAAACAACAGAAGGCAATAATTCTACCATTCTACCACTGAGCCACCGATGCTCTCTTCCTTCATATGTGTGGTGAAAAAACATTAATTCCCATGTCTTATTTTGAAGTTAAAATAATCTTTAGAATCTCCATCTGAAAATAGGAGGAATTCATATAAAACACATTATTTATTGATACAGCATAGATTAAATTCTAAATTGGGTCAACGTAATTTGTTTTTTATGTTCATTAGTAATAAACACATAGTTTTGGTAATGTAGAAATATTATATTTTATTTACACAATGCAACAGCAGTATATTGACAGAGAACTGCCAGAAATTCAGGCCAGCCTCAGAAGAGGGCATGTAACCAGAGATATCATTGCTGATGTCAGATGGATCCTGGCTGAAAGCAGAGGATACCAGAAGGATGTTTACCTGTGTTTTATTGACTATGCAAAGGCATTCGACCGTGTGGATCATAACAAACTATGGATAACACTGCGAAGAATGGGAATTCCAGAACACTTAATTGTGCTCATGAGATCCCTTTACATAGATCAAGAGGAAGTTGTTCGGACAGAACAAGGGGACACTGATTGGTTTAACATCAGGAAAAGTGTGCGTCAGGATTGTGTTCTTTCACCATACCTTTTCAATCTGTATGCTGAGCAAATAATAGGAGAAGAAGAAGGACAGGGCATCAGGATTGGAGGAAGACTCATGAACAACCTGCATTATGCAGATGACACAATCTTGCTTGCTCAAAGAGGACTTGAAGCACTTACTAACTAAGGTCAAAGACCACAGCCTTCAGTATGGATTACACCTCAACATAAAGAAAACAAAAATCCTCACAACTAGACCAATGAGCAACATCGTGATAAATGGAGAAAAGATTGAAGTTGTCAAGGGTTTCATTTTACTTGGATCCACAATCAACAGCCATGGAAGCAGCAGTCAAGAAATCAAAAGACACATTGCATTGGGTAAATCTGCTACAGAGGACCTCTTTAAAGTGTTGAAGAGCAAAGATGTAACCTTGAAGACTAAGGTGCACCTGACACAAGCCATGGTGTTTTCAATTGCATCATGTGCATGTCAAAGCTGGACAACGAATAAGGAAGACAGAAAAAGAAATGACGCCTTTGATTTGTGGTGTTGGTGAAGAATATTGAATGTACCTTGGACTGCCAAAAGAATGAACAAATCTGTCTTAGAAGTACAACCAGAATGCTCGTTAGAAGCAAGAATGGTGAGACTGCGTCTTACATACTTAGGACATGTTGTCAGAAGGGATCAGTCCCTGGAGAAGGACATCCTGCTTGGCAGTGTACAGGGTCAGCAGAAAGGAGGAAGACCCTCAACGAGGTGGGTTAACACAGTGGCTGTAACTATGAGCTCAAGCATAACAACGATTGTAAGAATGGCTCAGGGCCGGGCAATGTTTAGTTCTGTTGTGCACAGAGTTGCTATGAGTTGGAAGTGACTCGAGGGCATCTAACAACAACAACAACAATCATTTTACTTTAGGACACTTCTGTTTTTTGTCTGAGAATATTTGTAAGATGTTGACATCCTTAAAGAGAGTGAAAGAGATAAAAGGAAATTAATGAAATTTAAGTTTTTTGGCCCCTTATTTGCTCTGGGCCCTTGCAAGACCTTCAGCAAGGCCTTAGCAATGCATTCACATAAGCGATGTATCTTTATTAGTGTTGTGTAAGTAGAATATTTTAACCATTATCAGTTAATGGTATATTCACTTGCCATTTCAATCTCCTGTCCAGTATACTTCACAAAATGTCAGTAGGCATTTCTAGGGTCAAAATGAATGGGAACTGAGTTAATGATACTTTATTTGAGGCTAAGAAGACATATCTTTATGGCTCTAAACACTGACATGAATAATTTAATAACGTTTTCATTCTGGTGTTAGGATAGCTTCTAAGAACATGTCTAGCACCCAGTTTGCTGAAATGTGTCTTTAATTTAAGAAAGTTTATATTTCTATGTTTAATAATATTTGTCATTAAGGTCAGTTTGTTTATAATCTATTTTGTTTCTATTTCCTTTCCATTTAAGCAATTATTTATATTTCTGTCTCTATTTGTATTTATAAGTGTATTTGTTGTTTTAATGAAAATCTTCAAATTTATATAAGCTTCAAGACACAGAAGACCTGGATCCACACCTGTTAAATTGATGATTTATATCAGTGTTTGGAGATTTAGACTATTTAAAATGTATATGATCCATTTCCTCTAACATAACGACGTGGAGATGAAAGGCTCCATAAGGCATTTAGAATATGTACTTTTGAATTTATAACATCATATGTTGCAAATTATCCATTTATTTCTGGACCTCTACAATTGAGAATTCATAGGGTAAAGGACTGTGATTTCCAAGTGTCTTAGTGATAACACCAGCCCCTTCATTTAATAAAATTTTACAAAGAAAGTCATTTAATCAAAATGGAAATACCCTGAATTGAAGTTAATGAAGCTTCTTTAGCTTAATCCAGTTGAATTCCCTTTTAACCTCTTCTCAACTTCATTGCCCACTCAAAGAAAACCTAGTATTCTGTAAAGCATGATTTTTGATTGGAACAGTAAGTAGATTTCCAAATCCTCAGTGACATAAAATACAGTATAGAATTATTATAATGTAATAGAATGCCCAGGTTTAGCCTGTGAAACTATCAGGTAGAAACGTATGGGCCCGCGACAAGGTCTTAGAATATGGTGGCATGGAGTAGCTGAAGTCCTGACATAAGCTACAGGGAAATATCTGCTAAGGATAATTTTTTTATCCTGTGGCTGGATGGAACTTTCAGGAGACAGGTAGTAATTCTAAGAATCTGCTAGTTTTTGGTTCCATTTTTCTACCCTGATCCAGGAGGTTGGGGGGGCAATACTGGAGATTGTGAATCACCTTCACCCCTTCTTCCTAGAAAAGGTTTTCTGCTGTTTCTGCACTTAGCTTCACACTCCCTTCTAGGTCTTTCCTCCCCCACAGCATTTAAAAACTTTATCTCAAATTTGCTACAAGTCCTGATATCATGGGTAATTACTGTAGAATTCTAGATTGAGCAAAGAAATTCAAATTTCTAGTTCCATCCTACTGTCTTTAATTCTTCAGTGTTCTCTATGAATTATTCTAGTGTGTATTGAGTCTAACATGTTCAGTGTCATTTACTACCTCCTTCTTTTTTTTTTTCTTAAGATGTCTGGATTCTTTGACCCACCTCATTCTCCTTTGTGGAAAAGAATATCTCTGATTTGTTCTGGACATCTAAATGTGTACATTTTAAATATCTCTGGGTAGGGATCATCACTGAAGCAGGCAGAATATAGAAGTTTGTAAATGAATAAATGATTTTTCAATCCTGAGACATGATAACATCAGGTAGGAATATTTTAGGTGCAGGGAGTTCTTCATACACTGTAACGATTAAAAATCATGCTATTTGCCAGTCTACATCATCAGTTTGTAATGCTCATTCTGAAAAACCTGTAATAAACAACTAGTACAGAACAAAAATAAACATCATTATCATGATTGACAACAACAAAAATGGTGTGTTTTCATGGGAAATTCCTATGTAAAAATCAGATGAACATGGTGTACTCTTTTACTAACAATATGCATTATTTAGCAAATATTTCATTGGGCAAACTTGCACTAAAAGAATATTTATCAAATATTGTTTTTTACCATATTTAAACTAGAAAAAATATTTCCTTTTGAGAAATTCCAATGTATCTTGGTGTTCTATGCTGTATCTGGCATCCTAACCTTAATTTGCTGTTGCCGTGTGTTGCTGCTGAGTTGGCTCTGACTTACGTTGACCCCATGTGTAACAGAATGAAATGATGTCCATTCCTGTGCCGTCTTCACGATCGTTGGTATGTTTGAGCCTATTGTTTTGCCGACTGTGTCAATCTATCCCATTGAAGTGTCCATCTACTTTGCCATCCAATTGGCCTCCTACTTTACCAAATAAGATGTCCTTTTCTAGGAATTCTTTCCTGTTTATATATCCAAGGTATACATAACCATAAAAGATTATATTAAACTGGTGATGAAATTTTGACATATTTCTAACTCTCTCTTCATTTGCAGTAATCGAAGGCCATGATTGTCTTCCACAAATTAAATAGAGCTGGGGCACACTCTTAATTTATAGGTTTTAATGTCCTACATGTCCTAAAAACAGCACAGAGCTCCATGGAATTCTAATTAACAAAAGAGAAAACTGAATGTTTTTGGTGAAGTTAAAGGGGTAATTTGTGAGTGGCTGTAATAGTGTCTGCAGTTACGAGTCAGGAATCATGGTCAAAATCCACATGACAGTCGGAATCAAAGACAATTCTTATCCACTTACCTTGAGTAAAGTATCAGATTTTCTTTTCTCAAATGATTCTCCTGTTTTCTCTGGTAGGAAGAATTTATGATTTCCCTCCCCTTTCTGATGTTCCCTGAGGAATTAGCCTATATTTCAGTAGTTGTGCCCAAATCATCTTGAGGGGATTTAAAAAAAAAATCTTGATGTGTCTACTCATTATCTAGCACATCCTGCAATTTCCCCAGTGAGAAAATAAGGGGTAATTCAGTGAAAGAAACAAAACAAAAGTGATCTATATAGTCCCATGGAAGCTACATAATGTGAAGGTACTCACTCGCATACACAGCCAGGAATTATAGACAGAACAAAAAACAAAATTAGATGTCAACTCAATCCCAGTAGAACTGGAAGTGTTGTGAAGTTATGACGAAATAGTTGATTCCAGTATCACCCTGACTTTGGATTTTTTTCTTTGAATTCATTATTCAAGAAAAATAGGGAGTAAATATTGTGTTATAAATATATCATTTAACTTATACGTGTATTAAATCCATCGTTTAACCAATATTTTTAACTCCTATTATTCCCATATTTCAGAGGACATCCAGCTTAGTTAAAATATGTAAACCTTGTGCTACTTTCCAGGGTACCTGACAAGGTTGATTGTGATGGTTTTTGCTTATTTTTTTATAGTTTCTTGGAAAAACAGACCATTGGAACTTCCTGCTTTGTCATACTCACTGGCTTCTCTTTAGGCATAAAATTTTTAAGAGCAAAAAATGAGACAATACGTAAAAAAATACAACCAGGTTACAAAAAATACTGAGCTCTGCTCTAAGGATTTATTGAACTTATTTAGTTGATCAACTTAGGTTACTCAGGTCATTCACTATTTCAACAAAAAAATAATAGCTAAGCAATACTTTCTTGAATTTTATTGATTTATTGTACATTTCTGGGGAGAGAATCAGATGCTACACTGAAATCATGCTGTTTCTCCACTGCTCTGACCTCTTTCTTCCACTGCAATAGAGACACAATAAAATTCCTTTCATTCCTCCGCAGAGTGTTTTCACTTTTTTTTTTTTAACCCTGTTGTGGATTGAGTTGTATCCCCCCAAAACATGTGTTATAATTCCTAACCTTTACACGTGTGGCTATGATCTCATCTGGGAAAAGGGTTTTCTTATGTTAAGGAGGTCATATGAGTGTAAGGTGTGTTTCAGGGAAATCCTTTTGGGATATAAAAAGAGAGGGCTAGGCACAGAGCAACCCATCCGCTTCGCCTTACAGCTGATTCCCACACATAGTAACCCTACAGGACAGAGTAGAACTGACCCACAGGGTTTCCAAGATTGTAAATCTTTAAAGAAACTGACTGCCACATCTTTCTCTCACAGAGAGGCTGGTGTATTCCAACCACCAAGTGAACTTTCAGTTAGAAGCTGAGCACTTAACTACTGTACCACCGGTCCTCCTTTGGCACAAAGCAAGCAAACAAATGGAGAGGAAGATACATACTGCATGAAGATGGCCAAGGAACCAAGGGACAGAAGCTGAGAAGAGACAAGGACCCAGAGCCAGCACAGAGAGAAAACCTTCACTTTGATCCAGTCCCCAGAATTAGGACTTCCAGTCTCCTAAACTGTGAGAGGAGACCTGGTGGAACAGTGGTTAAGAGCTTGGCCACTAACCAAAAACGTCCCCAGTGGGAATCTACCAGCTGCTCCTTGGTAACTCTATGGACAGTTTTACTCCGCCCTGTAGGGTCACTATGAGTCAGAATTGACTTGATGGCAACAAGTTTGGTTTTGCTTTTGGTAAACCATGAGAAAATATATTTATTTCATCAATTCCACTCACTTGTATTTCTGGTACAGCAACACTAGATAACTAAGACATACCTAAGCCTTTCTAGTCATGAAGCACAATATTCAAGATTTATGTCATGCAGAAAATGGTTGCTATGCATTTAATAAGGTCATACTTTCCATCTCAAATTAGACAAGGGTATAAAGATTTCCAGTCAAAATGCACTCAGGATTATATTCCCTTCCATTATGCAGCAATTAGAATAGGTTACTCCCAGAAAGAACTAGAAAATTGCAAGGTATATAGGAAACAAGAGCATTCAGACATTGGACAACAAGTAGAATAGGAGTGTTATTTCTACAAGAAAAGAAGAAGGAAGGTGAATCTCATGATATTCCTGGCTAACTGAACTAAGACACTTTCTAGCCTGATAGTTGTCTTTGAGAAATTTTACATCTCTTTGTAAACTATAGGAAACTAATAATTTAGTTTTCTACCCACATGTTGGACTGGTTCTCACTACATAACTTATGCTGTTCCTTATGCTTCCATGGGTAATCAATTATCTGAAGGGAAAATTAGAAATATAGACCAATGATATAGAAATAGGAGAACAAACTATTGTTCACTTAGATACAGAGCTAAATGGAAGTTTGAAAGAACTAACTGAATGTAAGCTTGTAAATTGCTTGACTATGGCAATAATTCCTTTAGTCATGGATACTACACATTCTTAGGTTTGGAGACACACTTTAAGATTGCAAACGGTATTAGATGAATAGTATTAAAATTAAGATTCAGTGTCATAAATCCAGCAAGTTATCCCTTCCCTATCCAAAGAAGTATCAGAAAGTAGCAAAATGACTTTACAAAATAGACTAGTTTTAGTTATATGTTGACCTCACAAAGATGTGTTTGTACTTTGTGTTACAAAATAGACTAGCTTTAGTTGTATGTTGACCTCACAAAGATGTGTTTGTACTTTGATTGTGTTACAACGCTATGTATACAAAGCGTAGTAACAGCTGACACCCATGCACAAAAAAATAGACTAGCTTTAGTTATATGTTGACCTCACAAAGATGTGTTTGTACTTTGATTGTGTTACAATACTATGTACACAAAGTGTATTAACAGCTGACACCCATGCACAAAAAAAGAGCTGCTAAATCAAAGAAATTAAAACCTGAAACACCATGGGATTTATCTCCTGTCTGAATTTTGTTTTCTAGGTTCTTTGACTCAGAGGAATTTTTCAAACCATGACTATTGTCCTCCTAGTCATTCAGGTAATGAGATCTCTCTAATTCCTCTATTTACCCTTCTGTGCTCGGTTTTTGTCTTACCCAAGTATTTATTTGTCCTGGTATGGTTTATGGTAATGAATGTCCTTTCATTTTTCTCCATAACAATAGGTTTATACTGCATTAGTAGATTTTTGTAATTATGAGAATTCAGAGGTCCTGTTTAGTCCCATTTTAAGGAAAGATCTAGATTAGAAAGCTTGTCTATTTATAATAACTTCCATAGTGAAAAATGACTTGCAAAAGCAAATCAGACTATTCCCTTTCCCTTTTCCTCAGTGAGAATGGGAGTAATATGTGCTTCTTGTGGGTACATGTTTCTGTGTGGAGGATCAAACTGTCTAGAGAAAAATTCTAATGCTAAACTTTTATTTCATCTTGCTTTGTTTACATGGATGGAGTATGAATAGCGAATGTGCCTTTGGGACCCTAGAATTCCCATGAACCCTCCATTCCTATGATGAAAAATATATTGGATAAATATCTCTACATCTCCAAAGCAGCTCATGCATTTTGATTTTGTTCATTTCTGTAACAGGGAGGATGAGTCCTGCATGCTCCTTTAGTTCAAATGAAAGGAGCGTGTTATTCCTGTAATTCAACAAAGGGCTGTGAATAAATGCCCTCAACCATTGAATAATGTACAGCATGGTGATGATGGTTTCAATGGTACATAATGAAGAATCAGATGGTATCTGGCTCAAAAACAAATATGTATATATACACACATAAAATCTCAAAGCACTGAGTTTAATAGGCCCCAAAACAAATAGGCTACCACCAAGGAAACAGAGTCCATGCTGAAGAATGATATTAAAGAAATCAAAGGATGTTCAACTAATCAAAAGGAGGGAATGATATAGAGACCCTAAAACTCTATGAGGTGCTTGGCTGGAGTAAGGAGGCTAAAGTAGAGTAGAGGCCTGGAATCCATTCTGTGTAGAAAACATGTGGAGCCAGAAAACTGAACTGGCTCATACCTATAGAAAGCAAGAGCACTTCTGCCTGTTGTCTGGTATCTGAGGAAATGTTTTCTTTGTAATCAAGTCAAGAACTAATGTTGTCAGTTTATTGCCAGTCAGGCTTCGTGTAACCTCTGCTTTTCCAGAAATGAATATTTGCCAAATCTCCTGTAAATCTCCCTCTTCAAAATGCAAGTATAGTCACTAAGCAGTAATTATTTAGCAAAGCACAAATTACCAGGTGGTAACTAGTCAACAAAAAGTCTTTAAACAAATCACTCTGAATATTCCATTCTGGTTACTATTCCTGTACCAATGATGTGTCCATGAAAAACAAATCAGAATTTTTCTCAACTTTACTTCTTTCTGTAATAACATATTAATGACTCCAGGACTGGGATTTAACAGATTTGTTAGTCTCTTGTGCCCAGTGCAAGATAATTTGAATTATTTTCTTTGCTTTGGTTTAATAAAGATCTATCTTGATTGGATTTGATTCTGGTGTCTTTTCCCCTATCATAATCATGAATTTATTTGTTGTGTTAACATGTTGTTATTCCTTCTTTACCCATATAACATTCTCCAAGTTCACTGAAAATATGAATTAGAAAATGCATCAGTACTTTCTTCTGGTTCTTAAAATAGTTTTCACCATGATGTTCTCCATCAGTTATCACCTATAATAAATCCTTTAGTCCTTCCAATTATCCATCATATCTTTCCTTCATTTTTCCTTTTATCATTCTCCACTTTCTCTTTTATTCAATTTTTTCATCCATTCTTACTTTCCTAGCAACTATCTTTGCATTTAAATATGATCAATAGAATCTGCATATGGGACACTAGTAATCTAAGGAGGGTGCTAGGTACTGAAGAGTAAAGAAATCAAATCAAATGCTAACAGATCAAAATCATCTAGTATACATACATGTTTGATTATAGAATAGATAATTAGAAATACTTGCCTCAGTCAAATTGCTTGATAAGAGGACAAATAAATCATTCATAGTGTCAACAGGGACACAAAAACCAAAACCAAACCTCTTTGCTGTCGAGTCCACTCCTACTCATAGAGACCCTATAGGGCACAGCAGAACTGCCCCGTAGAGTTTCCAAGGAAAGCCTGTGGATTTGAACTGCCAGCCTTTTGGTTAACAGACGTTCCTCTTAAGCACTGCGCCACCAGGTTTCCAACAAGGACACAGTAAACTCTTTTTCTTCAACTTTGCTTACCCTCTTGATTTAGGCTCAGAAAGTACGAAGAAAATTAGATTCAGAAGATCTCCATCCTTAATAAACACTGACAGAAATAAACATGTGATTTATTGATGTAGAGTGTAGTGAGTGTTCCACAGGGTGAACTATGAGCTCCAATGTAATTACATAAGAAAACACTGAAACAGAAACAAGGAATCTTAGGAAGGACATTACCTTTAAGATAAAAAATATGATTAATATAAATTTGAATGAATATAAGGGAAACAATCCATATGTCTGTGCTTTATAATTAGTTTCTGCTCTAAAACCAAGAAAATGTAATTATATGTACTAGAAATCTGATCAAATACATTTGCCTATTTAATAGTTTATTAGAATAATATTGAATATTAAATACAAAGTTCACAGGGATTTTTAAAGGTCCTGTAGAGGGTGTTTTTTACCTCTTTGTTCCTCAAGCTGTATATAAAGGAGTTAAGCATAGAGATGATTAAAGCATAAAACACAGAAGTAATTTTGATTCAGGGTGCACATACAGAAGTTTTAGAGAATCACAGAATATAACCACCACTTTCAGGTAAGAACCACACGTGGAGAGTCTGTTTTTTTTTTTTCCTTCCCTCAGCAGAATTAATTCAAAATATGGTTATCAGAATCAGCATGCAGGATACCAGGACTACCAGGAGCAAGGACATCGAATTAAATGATTGAAACATTATGATCAATTCTATTTGTAGTTCATTTGAATATAGCAAAGGCATTAAGGGAATATTATCACTGAAGAAAAAACTGACAACTTTAGAACCACAGAAGGTCGATGTAAAAATATTACTGGTGACCAAGAGAGACTTAAAGGTACAGAAGAGGTACAGAATGCCTATTAGCACATGACAAAGTGTCTGGGACATGTTAACATTTTAGAGCAGAGGGTTACAGGTGGCCGGATAGCAGTCACAGCCCATCTAGGATATAGAGTTCAGTGATAATGTATAAAATGTGGAATGCCATCTTGTATGGCACATTCATAATAGAAAATGGTATTTTGATCTAACACAAAATTTACTAGAACCTTGGGGTAAATAACAGTAGAATTACCAAGACCAGTGAAAACCAGGTGTCTGATAAAAAAATAAATGGGTGTGTGTAAGTGGGAGTCCATCTTGGTCAAGATGATTATGCCCAGGTTGTCCACAACTGTGATAGTGTAGATGACAAGGAAGACACCAAAAAGAGGGAGAAGCATTTCATGTCTCTTTGATACTCCCATTAAAATGAATTCGGTCAGCACTGCTAGATTCCGTTGGCCCATTTCGTCCAATTTTCTCTTCTTGGGAAGAACCAGAGGTATTGGTTTTAGCTTTCATGTGGTGTTTATCTAAACAGATGATGATATTTGTTGACACAATGGAGGCTTTTTCTTCATACAAGAAAACATAAAGTAATTCCACATCTGATTTTAAGCTAAAATAAACTGTCAAAGATAATACTTCCAAAACTGAAGGATCCTTATGAAACCAACTATACACTGGCATAACACAGGTTCAGCAATTTTTGGACCATATACATCTACAATAAGCCATATAGTTGTTAATATACAGATGCTAGCCTTTATAACCTTTATTTGGGGCCCTGGTGGCGTTGTGGTTAAGAACTCAGCTGCTAACAAAAAGGTCGGCAGTTCAAATCCACCAGTCAGTCCTTGGAAATCCCCTGGGGTAGTTCTACTCTATTCAATAGACTTTATTTTATCTTCCCAATGTCTTCACAGTTTTCTTTAGTACATTTCCAATTTTGTTTGAGAAATCTTGGGGAAATTAGTGGCTTTAAAGAAATAGGCAGAGAAAATATGAAGCTAGTGAAGATATGTTTTTGGGTTTCTCATTTGCACCGGCCTCTTCAAAGGCTTTGAGTCAGCTTTTAATAATACAGTCACATACTGATACATCTCTGTAGCATTGGGAAATTAATATATTTTAACCAAGATCAGTTAAGGCCATTCCGTCTTTTTCCACCCTGTCTTCAGCTCTGTTGAACCTCACTTACTGTCAGGCTGCATCAGAGTGTTTGCAGGCATTTTTGGATTCTGACTAAGAGGAAATTGAAATGATAAGAATTTATTTGATATGTAATGGTGACATTTGACTGGTTAAAATCAATGGCATGTATAATTGAATAATGCTATTTGTCCTGGTGTTGAAGTGGCTTCCAAGAACATTCTTAACACCCCATATTTTTGGAAGTGCCTGGACATTACTAATACCTTTTTTTAGATATGAATATTTATGGCTAACAATTCCCATTTATGGCTCAATTTACACTTGTAGTTTTATTTCTTTTCCTTTTTTAAGTCAAGATTTATAATTTTTCTAAGCTTCAAAACCCACAAGCTCTCGATCCATTCCCACTAAAGTCTAGGATTTATATCATTATTCAAAGATTTTGAATGTTTACATCTATGTGCTTTATTTCCTTTATTATTGCATTGACGGTGGGCAATATATTGCATTTAAAATATGTACACATTTATAGAATCATATATTGGAATTGCCTGTTTTTAGAAATATACAATGGAGAAATTAAATAGTATACTGCTGTGATTTTCAGCTACTTCAGTGATAAGCCCTGTTCCTTTCATTTCATAGTTTAACAAGGAAAAGCAGTAAATCAAAGTTACCATATGTTTACCCAAATTACTCCTGCCTTCTATGTTTGTTTGCAAGCCAGATCTCACCCCTCCATGAGGTGCTTTCATAATCTAGCTATGCTAATTTTTTCACAGCAATATGTGAAAAAAATGACATAGCAGCACTTATGAAAATAACTCCTGTGGGAGGGCACAGCTGGCAAACAAATTTAGAAGGCATGGATTAATTGGGTAAAAACACCGCAACTGCCATGATTGGAGCTAATGAAGTTTTGTAGCCTAATCAACTTAGATTCCCTTATAATCTCCTCTCATATTCAGGGTCTTCTAATGAAAATGAAAACATACTGTGTTCTATTTCTGATCACAGGGAAATGTCTTATAAGGTAGGTATTGATATTATACTACTTGAAATTTAAGACAAAAGTATTTACAGTAGATGAACTGTTGAGCTGTTGTTGTTAGGTGTCTTCCAGTGGATTCACACTCATCACTATGAGTACATGTACAAAGAGAAAAAAAAGTTCCTGGTCCTGCTCCATCCTCGCAATCATTGCTATACTTGATCCCATCATTGCAGCCACTTTGTCAATCCATCTCTTTGAGGGCCTTTATCTCTTTCATTGACCCTCTACCAAGCATTATATCCTTCTCCATGGACTGTTCCCTCCTGATGACATGATCAAAGTATGTGAGATGAAGTCTCGCTATCCTCGGCTCTAAGGAGGATTGTCCTTCTTGCGAGACAGATTTGTTTGCTCCTCTGGAAGTCTGTGGTATTCTCAACATGCTTCACCAACATCATAATTCAAAAGCATTAGTTATTTTTCAGTCTTCCTTTTTTATTTTCCAGGTTTTGCATGCCTGTAGGGTGATTGAAAATACCATGGCTTGAGTCAGACACACCTTGGTTCTCAAGGTGACATCTTCACTTTTTAACGTATTGTAGAGGTCTTTTGCAGCAGATTTGCCAAATGCAACGCATCATTTGGTTTTCTTGACTGTTGATTCCATGGGTGTTGATTATGGGTCCAAGTAAAATGAAATCCTAGACAACTTCAAACTTTTCTCCATTTTTCATGATGTTGCTTATTGGTCCATTTGTGATGATTTTTGTTTCATTAATGTGGAGGTGTAATCCATACTCGAGGCTGTAGTCTTTGAACTTCATCAATAAGTGCTTCAAGTCCTTTTCACTTTCAGCAAGCAAGGTTGTGTCATCCACATACCTCAAGTTGTTAATGAGTGTTCCTTCCAATCCTGATGTCAAATTTTTCTGCATATAGTCCAGATTATCAGATTATTTGTTCAGCATACAGATTGAATAATATGGTGAAAGGATACGACCTTGATGCACACCTTTCATGATTTTAAACTGTGCATATCACCTTGCTCTGTTCCAACAATTACCTCTTAGTCTATGTGTAGGTTCCTCATGAACACAATTAAGAGTTCTGAAACTCCCATTTTTCACAATGTTATCCATAATTTGTTACGATCCACACAGTTGAGTCTCTTTGTATAGTCAATAAAACAGAGGTAAACATCTTTCTGGTATTCTCTGCTTTCAGCCAAGAGGATTCTACAATCAGCAACAATGCCCCTCATCCCAGTACTCTTCTGAATCCTCAAGGGACTCAAATTGTATTCCTTTTAAATGTTCTTAAGTTTTGGAAACAAAAAGAAATCTGAAGGGCCAAGGTCAGGGCTATGGGGCAAATGGGGTAAGTTTTCCCAGTGAAATTCTCAAAGAACGCTACCCTCTAAGAATAAGTGGGTACATTGTCGTGATGGAAAAAAAAATCCTTGGCACAGGTTTTCTGGCCTTTTTGTCACTAATGCAGTTTTCTGTTTTCTTAAAACTTCTTCATAATAAGCCCCTGTGATCATTTTGTGTCCTTTGAGAATATCTATCAAGATTATCCCTTTGAAACCCTCCCAAACAAAACAGTTGCCATAACCTTCTGAGCAATCTTCCCTCTCTTGGCTCATTCTGGAGGTCTTTCCAACCTTCCTTAAAATGTTTGATCTATCTGAAAACTTGTTTTATGTGGGACAGGATTCTCATAAATTTGTCACAAAATTTCAATGATTTAGGAAGATGTCCACTTAAGTTTTGTTAAAATTTTAATATTAGTCCAGACCTCAAAATTGTTTTTTTCCATGGCACAAAAAGTATCTTTTTTTTTTTTTTTTTTAAGGCATCCTAACGACATTAAGACAGAACCCCTATCAAGACTTACTTCTAAAATTTGCCTCTGATTCACTAGGGAAAAAGGCAGCCTCAAAACCCTGTCAGAGTCCATTGGGATATTCTGACTCAGCTTGGTCCTAATCACCTCTCCTCTGACAGGTCCACCACCACCTGATAAAGATGCCATTAGACAGGGAAGAAGATTGGAATCAGTCCCCTGGCCACTCACTCTCTCTCTCTCCCCCATCTGTTTCTATACTGGGATTTACACCTATGAACACGGTATTAAAATGTGATATTTGGTTATTTTCTGGAGTTTAGGTTCTGCGGAATGAGTGGTATTTATACAGAGTGACCATATTCCCTAACATATCTGGGACATTTAGTCCAACTCTGTTATCAGAAGAAAGCTTATGACAGGATAAAGGTAGGAGCCAGGGTGAATGAAGCTGAGTTCAGTTAGAGTTAGTTTCCATTGTAGTCCTCAAATCCCACCCTTTTATGATTCTAACAACATGAGTAAAAATAATTTGTTTTAAAAATTTTCCCTAGGGAAGATTTGACCTCTTTGTTTCTCAGACTATAGATGAGAGGATTTAACACAGGGATGATAAGCGTATAAAACACAGATACTACTTTGTCTTGGTCCATTGAGTAGCTGGGACTGGGGTGCAGATACATGAAGAGGATTGTCCCAAAGAAGATGGTGACTGCCATCAAATGGGAAGCACAGGTGGAGAAGGCTTTGCACCTTCCCTC
Source organism: Elephas maximus indicus (assembly GCF_024166365.1). Lineage (NCBI taxonomy): Eukaryota > Metazoa > Chordata > Mammalia > Proboscidea > Elephantidae > Elephas > Elephas maximus. The sequence continues at coordinate 107,373,432 of NC_064825.1, read as the reverse complement.
AGCAGACCGGATCCTCAAGATGGCCGCCAGGATGTAAAGATAAGAAATGAGAATAGTCAGGAGGCAGCTCAGTTCATTAAAACTGGCAAAAGCAAAAATGACAACCTCATTGATGTGTGTGTCAGAACAAGAGAGTTTAAGGAGCGGTGGTGTGTCACAGAAAAAGTGGTTGATGACATTTGCGCAACAGAAAGATAGCTGGAAGGTGAAGCCAGTGTGAATGGCAGCATTTATAAAGCCTGCAAGATATGTAAATAACACCAAGAGGATGCTGAGATGGGGGGACATGGTGACTGTGTAGAGGAGAGGCTTGCAGATGGCCACATAACGGTCATAGGCCATCACAGACAACAGGAAGCCCTCAATGCCAGCAAAGGAACCAAAAAAGAAGAATTGGGTGGCACATCCATTAAATGAAATGACTGGGTTCTTCACCCAGAAGTTCACCAGCATATTGGGGGCAATGACAGAAGAGTAGCACAAATCAACAAGGGACAAGTTACTGAGAAAGAAGTACATGGGAGTGTGGAAATGGGAGTCAGTTTTGATTAACAGGATCATGCCGAGATTTTCAATCACAGAGGTCATATAGGTAAGTAGGAACAGCACAAAAAGAAAGCACTGCAGCTCCGGATGATCCCTGAATCCCAGGAGAACAAATTCAGTCACGGTTGTGTGGTTGGTCATGCTTTTGTCTCAGATTGGAGGGTGCTTTTGCTGGGATAAGAAAAAAAAAAAAAAAAAAAAAAAAACCAAGAAAATAAATTGTGCAAAAATACAAGGAAAATCGAAGAGTTCATTCTCAGCCTTAAACAAGAATACTTTTAAGGTCCCGTCTATGATGTTCTGAGGACACGAGAATTAAACCTATTTGTTTTCTTATTAAAGAGGAAGAGCCCTTAAGTACACTCAGTAAACTCCTGCATTTAACTAGGATTATGTGCATGCTCCTGTGTGGGGGGGGGTTTCCACACCTGTGATGCTGCTGCCTGTCACTCCTCACCTTAGCCTGAATGATATAATAACACTTCAAAAATAGCCCTTCCACTCTACTGTTTAAAATTTCTCATTGTCAATTTTTATTTATTTTTTTTTAAGTCACCCCCTTTAAAAAGGACTTTGATAATCTGGCCCTTATTTGTTCACATTCCACCCTTCCTCTCAATTTTCCTCTCCTCTTCTCCTCCCCTCCCCTACTCTACCTTCACCTCCACACTCTTCGCATCCTCTTTTCTTTACTGTTTTCTCTTCTTTCTTTCCTTCCCTCTTTTCCCTTTCCTTCCCTTTCCCAGTCCCTCCTTTCTTCTCACTTTTCTTTCCTTTCCTTTCTTTACTATCTCTTCTCTCCTCCTCCCAAAACTCCTCACCTTCCTGCTTCTTTCTCTCTCTTCTTTCCTCCTCCTTCTTTATCTCCTTCTTATTCTCTCTGTCTCTATGCCCCAACAATCCAACTATTCTGAACCATGTTATAATTGAGTGACTAGATCATATAATCTAGTCATCTAAAATCATATCACCTTCATATCATTGTGTGACAGAGAAAAGATTGAGGTTGTCAAGGATGTCATTTTACTTGGATCCAAAATCAACACCCAAACAACCTGATGTCAAGAAATCAAAAAATGCATTGCATTGGACAAGTAGGCTGCAAAAGACCTCTTTAAAGTGTTGAAAAGCAAAGATGATACCTTGACGACTAAGGTCCACCTGACACAAGCCAGGGTGTTTTCAGTCGCCTCATATGCATGTGAAAGCTGGATGATGAACAAAGAAAACCAAAGGAGAATTGAGACCTTTGAATTGTGCTGTTGGAGAAGAACATTGAATATACCAAATCAAAAAAACCAAACCCTTTGCCGTCGAGTGGATTCTGACTCATAGCGACCCTATAGGGCAGAGTAGAACTGCCCCATAGAGTTTCCAAGGTGTATCTGGTGGATTCAAACTGCCAACCTTTTGGTTAGAAGCCATAGCTAACCACTACACCACCAGGTTTCCTTGAATATACCATGGACTGCCAAAAGAAAGAAACAAATCTGTCCTGGAAGAAGTACAGCCAGAATGATCCTTAGAAGTCAGTATTGTCAGACTTCATCTCACATACTTTGGACTTGTTATCAGGAAGAATTAGTCCCTGGAGAAGGACATCATGCTTGGTAAAGTAGAGGATCAGGGAAAAGAGGAAGACCCTCAATGAGATGAATTGACACAGTGGCTGCAACAATGGCTTCAAGCATAACAATTGTGAGGATGGCTTGGGACCAGGCAGTGTTTCATTCTGTTGTGCATGGGGTAGCTAAATCATAATGGACTCGAGAGCACGTAACTACAAGTAACAACAATCACTCCGGAACCCAGGTGGTATAGTGGTTAAGAACTCAGCTGCTAACGTAAGGTTGACAGTTCAAATCCACCAGCTGCTCCTTGGAAACTCTAGGGGCAGTTCTACTCTGTCCTATAGGGTCACCAGGATCGGAATTCACTTGATAGCTTTTTTTTTTCTTCTTCTTTTACTATCACTCCAGGGAGAAACTGCCTGTTATGGATTGAATTATGTCCCCCAAAAATGCGTGTCAACTTGACCAGTCCATGATTCCCAGTATTGTATGATTATCCACCAACCACATCATCTGATGCGATTTTCCTATGTGTTGTAAATCCTACCACTATGATGTTAATGAGGGAGGACTTAATGCACAAGATTAGATTGTATATTGAGTCAATCTCTTGTGAGATATAAAAGAGCGAAGCAAGCAGAGAGACAGGTTGCCCTCATGTCACCAATAATGAAGAACCAGGAGGGAAGCACATCATTTGGACCCAGGGTTCCTGCACTGAGAAGCTTCTAGACCAGGGGAAGATCAATGAGAAGATTGAGCCTACAGAGAGAGAAAGCCTTCCCCTGGAGTTGGCACCCTGAATTTGGACTTTTAGCTTCCTAGACTGTGAGAGAATAAATTTATCTTTGTTAAAGCCATTTGTTTTTGGTGTTTCTGTTATAGCAGCACTAGATAACAAAGGCAGTGCTCTTGTCAAAGTATCACTGCTTTTTATCTTGCTAAACCCTGTGGTCAATTCTCTGTCCTCATCTTTCTTGACCTACCGGTAACATTTGACAGAGTTGATTGCTTACTCCTCATGGAAAGGCTTTCTTCTTTTAGCTTTCAGGACACTGGACTCTGAGTTTTTGTCCTACTACATGAGTTGGACCTGCTCATCCTTCTTTGCTTTTGTTCCTTTCTCTCTGTTTCTTAATGTTGGAGTAACTCAGATCTTAGTCCTTGACCTTCTTGTCTTTTCCATTTACACTTTTTTCCCAAGTGATCTTATTCAGTCTCATGGTTTTAAATATGATCTATATACTTATAACTCCTGAATTTATATCTCTACCACTAAACTCTTTCCCAAACTTTATATTTATAATTCAACTACCTACTTATATATCTATGTGAATATTACAAAGCAACACAACATGACCAAAACTGAACTTATCATGCACCCATCCCCCAAATTTGCTACACTCATAGTGTCCTCCAACTCAAGTCAATGATAACACTATACTTCCATTTGCCCAGATGAGATTACTTAAACAAAGAAACAAATGTTGGAGAAACCTTTCTCTCTTCTCTTTCTAATACACTCCATATCCAATACATCAGAAAATTCTGTATGATCTACCTTCAAAATAACACTATCCATAAGCCAACTAACTTATCTACTCTTAAAACTGAAGCCCAAGCCAACATCATCTTTCACCTAGATTATTACAGAGTGAGACTTTAGCTGATTTTATAATCAGCTAAAATCTCACTCTGTAGGATAATCTTAAAAAATCTGTTATAAGCATAAAATTTTTGGAAAAATATTCTATATGATATATGTGATTATATATATGTATGTATGTGCATGTGTGTTTAAGAAGGGGGCAGCTAGTTTGGCTTTTCTAACTCTGCTCTCCACCTTGTGTACAAAACTTCAGAGAAAAATATATGGAGCACACCACATGCCAGGCATTGCAAAAGAGCATTGTATTCATCATCCCTCAGGGGCAATTCAAGGCAGAACTGAATGGAAACAGAATTCTCCTTGTTGTAGAAATGAAAATTTGATCTTGTAGCTATTAAATAACTTGTCTAGTGTCACAAAGTTAGCACATCTAACTACAAGATGAAGGCTGCAAATGGTCAGTCTCTTCATTTATCCATAAAATAACATTTAGTTAGCTTATTCAACACCCTTTATGAGTCTTTAAATTTTCCAGATATTTTGGGGAATCTTACTACAAAAAAATTAATTAAATTTCCCTGTTGTACATGAACATATACATTTTTGTATATATAAATACATAAAAACATTCATGTATGTGTATGTATGCAGATGTTCAACATTCTATTCATCTGTTATTAGTGATTCCATAGTCCTCTCCTCTAAAAAAAGGATAAAATTCCATGTTCATAGTTCAATTAGTATCTTAGTTACCTAGTGCTGCCATAACAAAATATACCACGAGTGAGTGGTTTTAAAAAGAGGAATTTACTTTCCCACAGTGCCAGGAGCAGGAAGTCCAAATTCTGAGTGTGGCTTTAGAGGGAGATGCTTCTGAGTCTATTTCAGCTTCTAGTAGCTGCCAGAAATCCCAGGCATTCCTGGGCTTGTACGTGCATCTGTCTCTGTTGTCTATCCTCCTCTTCTCTCTGTCTGTTTGGCTGTGTCTATTCTTCTTTTTGTAATGCAGAAGTGATTAGGTTTAGGACTCGTCATACTCTGGCATGGCCAGGTTAACATAACAGATAACAGAACAAAATTCCTATTTCCAAACAGGGTCATCTTTGTAAGCACAGGTGTTGAGGTTTCAACACATATTTTGAGAAGACACAATTAAATCCATATCAGTTGGTCATATTTATGTCACTGTTTCAGACACATTCAGGTTGAGATGTTTAGTATCACTATCGTATATTTTTTGAGTCTTCTTGAAGATTTTGTACATCTAAACACTTTGCTGGCTTGGACTGGGGTTAAACACTTTGAGATAAATAACTCATCTTACTTTTTGTCATTAGATATTCATTAGAGGTAGTGGTACTTGTCAGCTTAGTTTTATTTACTGGCTTTTGGATGAGTACAATTTTTCTGTTTTTCACCAATGGGATTTACAGCTTTGATGATCATGGAAGTGGCTTAAAGGGGTCAGTTATGGCAGAATGAACACACAGCTAATTTAATCCAACAAAGAACAGAAAGTGCTGCTTCTGAATCCAAGTCATAGGGTCGGCGTTATTAAGGTTGTGATCCTTCTTTTGGGACTTAGTCTCTGCAAAACACTAAAATGTCTAAGGTCTGAAATACCCTGAGAATCCACAAATAAAGCATATCTATTTTTATTTTCTTCTAAGATAATTGAACTACATTCTCCTCAGTGAGCAATGTATACCCTGGCAAGTAACATAGATATTTAGTAAAGTACAACAAATATGTTATGTTCCTGAGACTCTACTGATCAAACGCAAACGAACAAACCCATTGCCATCAAGTCAATTCCGACTCATAGTGACCCAATAGGACAGAGTAGAACTGCCCATAGAGTTTCCAAGGAGCACCTGGTGAAGTTGAACTGCCAACCTTTGGGTTAACCACTATGCCACCAGGGTTTCCCTCTATTAACCACTGCATGAAAATAAATGCAACAGGGTCGTCCAACTCCCACCTTCAAACTTCAGAATTCCATTTTAAAAGATGGGATCCCTACTTATTTCTACAGGAAGATGGCTCTCCATTCATTCATTTATCTATTCTTTCATTTAAGAAATATTTATTGAATTTGTTCCATGGGACAGACACAGTCCTAAAAGCTGGGTAGAGTAGTCAACAAAAATCAGTCTTGCCCATTCCTTTATGAAGCTTGCAGTCTGGATTGTAATGATAATATCACACACAAGTAATATTTTAGTGAAGATAATTTAAAAGTGATTGCTGCAGTAGATTGACAGAAAGATGTGGGATGAGGGCTATAACTGCTTATGTCAGATGTGTCATGGCTGAAAGCAGAGAATACTACAAAGACGTTTGTTGTTCTTAGGCGTCCTGGAGTCATCTTCAACTCGTAGTGACCCAGTGTGCAATAGAACAAAACACTGCCAGGTCCAGTGCCATCCTCATAATCATTATCATGTTTGAGCCCACTGTTGCAGTCACTGTGTCAGTCCATCTCATCCAGACTCTTCCTCTTTTATACTGACCTTCTACCTTACCAAACATGATGTCCTTCTCCAGGGACTGACTCCTCCTGATAATACATCTAAAGTATGTGAGACAAAGTCTTGCCATCCTGGCTTCTAAGGAGAACTCTGGCTGTACTTCTTACAAAGCAGTCTTGTTTATTCTTCTGGCACTCCATGGCACATTAAATATTCTTCACCAACATCATAATTCAAAGGCATCCACTCTCCTTCAATCTGTCTTATTCATTGTTAAACTTTTGCATACACATAAGATGATTGAAAATGCCATGGCTTGGGTCAGGCACACCTTAATCCTCAAAGTGTCATCTTTGTGTTTTAACACTTTAAAGAGGTCTATTGCTGAATATTTGCACACTACAATACGTCATTTAATTTCTTGATTGCTGCTTCCATAGGCATTAATGGTGGATCCAAGTAAAATGAAAGCCTTGACAACTTCAGTCTTTTCTCCATTTATCATAATGTTGCTTATTGGTCCAGTTGTGAGTATTTTGGTTTTATTTACGTTGAAATGTCATCCCTACTCAAGGCTGTAGTCTTTGATCTTCATCAATGAGTCTTCCTCTAATTTGTTGCCACATTCTTCTTCGTATAGTTCAGGTTCTCCGGTTATTTGCTTAGCATACAGACTGAATAAGTACGGTCAAAGGATACAACCCTGAGGCGCACCTTCCATGATTTTAAACTAGGCAGTATCCACTTGTTCTCCTCCAAAGACTGCCTTTTGACCTATGTACAGGTTTCTCACGAGCAAAATTAAGTGTTCTGGAATTCCTAATTTTTGCAATATTATCCTTAATTTGTTATGATCCACATAGTCCAATGCCTTTGCATAGTCAACAAAACACAAGTAAATATCTTCCCATTATTCCCTGCTTTCAGCCAAGGTCCATTTCAAATCAGCAACGATATGCCTTGTCCACATATTCTTCTGAGTCCAGCTGGAATCTGTGGCAGTTCCCCATGGATGTACTGCTGTAATTCCTTTTGAATTATCTTCACCAACATTTTACTTGTTGTGATAGTATAATATTGTTTGATGATTTCTGCATTCTTTTGGATCACCTTTCTTTGGAATGGGCACAAATATGGATCTCTTCCAGTTGGCTTGCCAGGTAACTGTCTTTCAAATTTTTTGACATAGATGAGTGAGCACTTCTAGCACTGCTATATTTATTGAAACATTTCAATTGGTATTTGGTTAATTCCTGGAGCCTTGTTTTTTTGCCATTGCCTTCAGTGCAGCTAAAATGTTTTCTTCCAATACCATCAGTTCTTGATAATATGCTACCTAGCAAAATCGTTGAACGCTGACCAATTCTTTTTGGTGTAATGACTGTGTGTATTCCTCCCATTTTCTTTTAATGCTTCCTTCGTTGATCAATATTTTGCACATAGAATCCTTCAATATTGCAACTTGAGACATATTGTGCTAATAGACTATAATTATCAAATTAATAGAAGCAAATGCACATTTTTGATTGTTTATTTTCTGATTACTGTGGGACTACCACTTGGTCCACGGCTGCTTGTCTGTGGCTTACAACTTTATTATGTGATTATGATAAAAAATAACATTTTTGGAATATTTTTATACACATAAGGAGGAGATTACAGAAAATGAACAAAATGAAAGAAAGTGGGCAGATCAATATGATTTGCCTGTAATATGAGAGGATGGGTGAATAAGATCAAAAGTCACTTCTGGAGATGTCATGAGACACTTACAACATATGCCCAAGCATGCAGTGGCAGAAAGTTTACTTATTTCTGCAAGTTATATATGTGGACACATTATTTGTAAAAAAAAAATATGAAACCGTTCTGAAAGGATAAATATTTAAATTGCAATAGAAGTTGCAGTTCAAAACATTCAGTGACATAAACACAGAATTAAAATATTAGAATTAATGTAATATACAGGTTAACCTGCACAACTATCAGGTAAAACTTTTTAAGGGCACCCAGAAGGTTCATACTTACTGTTTGGATCAGCAGCAGCCCAAATGCTCTTTGCAGCAGGTGTCTATTAAGGATGACTTTCGGTCCTGTGGCTGGCTAAAATGGTCAGGAGGATGACATCAGTCTAGGGGTTGTTCACTATTGGTGTCGATTTTGCACACCTTGTGCAGGACATAAAGTGGAGGGCAGTACTAAAGATTGGTGAGCCACTTCCACCCCCTTCTTCCTAAAATAGTCTGCTGTTTCTCAACTGAGTCCAAATCTCCCTTCCATGTCCTGAACCAAACGTTATATAATAGTGATAAGCCTACGTTCTTTTGAAAATTTTATCTGAAATTTGCTTATAACAGAACCTGTAATGTAAGATTTTATTGTGGTATGAGCTGCACTGAATTGTGCAAAGGAACTTGGGACTGAGTGCCATTCCAACAGCTTTGAAGTCTTCAATATTAAAATATATTCTAGTTTTATTGAGTCTATGTCCCATTTACTGTCAGTTACCACTCTTTCTGCAGATGACTGGATTCTTTCTCTCCTCCCATTCTCCTTTTGTGGAAGAGAATATCTATGATTTGTTTTTAACATCTCTATGAATATATTTAAAATACCCTCATTTGCTGATAAGCATTTGAGCAGGCAGGACACAAAAATATGCAGATCCAGTGATATCAGGCAAGATTTATTTGGGCTCAGCGAGTTCTCCATTATTCTGTAACTTTAAACAAAGCACTCAATGTACTTGTCTGTCCACTCAATCAGTTTGCAATGCCCTTTTTAAACAATCAGGTCCATTTTTAAGCAACCTACTAAGGAGAACAAATAACCAAAAAGCTTCAACCAGCACCACAACAATGAAACACCATGTATTTGAATGGGAATGCTATTCTTAAAATGTTCCCAGTTTATCAAATATTGGGTTTTTCCTACTTATGTTCAAATTTAAGTAAACATTTTTATGAAAAAAACCTTTGCAATTAATCAAATATTGCATAGAACATATTTATACTAAAAAATTAGTCATTTTTTAAGTCTGAAATTTAAACATAATTTTGTATCCTGTATTTCTTCTGACAGTCATAATTCTAATAGATTGTGGGAGATGAGAAATGAAGTTTTCAGATATAAAAAAATCCCTCTTCCCTTGCAGTATCCCAATGGCAATAGCAGCTCATACAAATAAGATAGAATTGGGATACATATTTGATTAATAGGATTTATACACTGAAAACAGCATAAGGACCCAGGGAACTCTAGATAACAAAGGAAATAACAAATCGTTGTGGTTAACTTGAAAGGGCTTAGCTGTGAGTGACCATAAGAGTATCTACAGGCAGGATGCAAGACTCATGGGAAATTATCAAGATCCAGGTGATAATTAAAATGAAAGACAGTTGTTACATGCTCACCTTTATTGAACAAGCAAAAATCTTCCATCTTGATCCTTCTCTGTCTTGAGAAGAAAGAATTTATGTTTGTTCTCCCTCTTTGTGATATTACCTGTGGAAGAAGTAAGTAATTCATGAATTGCATCCAGATCATCTGAGAGACTTAAAAAAAAAAACAAAAAAAACCTTGACATGCCTGTTAATTATCTAGGACAATTTACATATTCCCCAGTGGGAAAAGTTAAGGTGCAATTCAAGGAAAGTAGCAAAACAACTTAAGGTATCTGTATAGTGCTCTAGAGACCTTCATGATGTAAAGATGCTCATGAATATACTCAGTGATTAAAGGTACAATGGGGAGGCGGAGCCAAGATGGCGGACTAGGCAGACGCTACCTCGGATCCCTCTTACAACAAAGACACGGAAAAACAAGTGAATCGATCACATACATAACAATCTACGAACCCTGAACAACAAACACAGATTTAGAGACGGAGAACGAACTAATACGGGGAAGCAGCGATTGTTTCCAGAGCCTGGAGCCAGCGTACCAGTCAGGTACGGCACAAGCACAGAGACCTGCTCCACCCCCCTGAACTAACCCCGGGAGGGGGACCAGCCGGTTCCACGGGTGGCGTGGGACGCAGCCGTTAGGAGAAGTCCCCGGGAGGCAGTGACTGATCTTGGAGCAGAAAGAGCAGCATCCGAGCCGGGGAACCATCCCGCAGAGATTTGGACTGCACGCAGGTACGCCATAAACACGGAGAGTTGCTCCACCCCCTGAACTAACCCCGGGAAGGTGACCAGCCGGGTCGCGCGGGCGGCGTGGGACGCAGCCGGTAGGAGAAGTCCCCGGGAGGCAGCGACTGGTATTGGAGCGGGGAGAACAGCGTTCCAGCCGGGACACTCGGTCGCGGCACAAGCACGGGGAGCTACTCCACCCATCTGAACTAACCCCGGGAGGGGGCCCACCTGGTTCACGGGGGCGGCACGGCCACGCGGCTGGAGGGACGAGAAGTCCCCGGGAGGCAGCGACTGATTTTGGAGTCGAGAGTGCACCGTCCCAGTAGGGAAGCCTTGACGCTGGGCGTGGGGCTGGAAGCGGAGGATCTGACCGTGACTCCAGCGGGCCAGACTCCCTGGGGGCAATCTCCACACAGCCAGCACACATAGGCGACGCGCCCGCAGGAATCTCAGATATAATAGTCATTCCAAGCAAGACAAGCAACTCTGGCTATATTCTGAGGTGCTACTCTCCTATCTCTCTGTTCCCTCTCCCACCCTCCCCAGGCGGCTTCATTAACATCTGAATAGCCTGAGCCAGAGGGAGAACTCTGATAGGGATCTGACTGCTGTTTTTTTTTAGCGGATTTTCTGGAAAAACTAGTTTCCCAGCGATGGCTCGGAGACAACAATCCATATCAAACCACTTAAAGAAGCAGACCGTGACAGCTTCTCCAACCCCCCAAACAAAAGAATCAAAATCTTTCCCAAATGAAGATACAATTTTGGAATTATCAGATACAGAATATAAAAAACTAATTTACAGAATGCTTAATGATATCACAAATGAAATTAGGATATCTGCAGAAAAAGCCAAGGAACACACTGATAAAACTGTTGAAGAACTCAAAAAGATTATTCAAGAACATACTGGAAAAATTAATAAGTTGCAAGAATCCATAGAGAGACAACATGTAGAAATCCAAAAGATTAACAATAAAATAACAGAATTAGACAACACACTAGGAAGTCAGAGGAGCAGACTCGAGCAATTAGAATGCAGACTGGGACATCTGGAGGACCAGGGAATCAACACCAACATAGCTGAAAAAAAATCAGATAAAAGAATTTAAAAAAATGAAGAAAACCTAAGAATTATGTGGGACTCTATCAAGAAGGATAACCTGCGGGTGATTGGAGTCCCAGAACAGGGAGGGGGGACAGAAAACACAGAGAAAATAGTTGAAGAACTTCTGACAGAAAACTTCCCTGACATCATGAAAGACGAAAGGATATCTATCTAAGATGCTCATCGAACCCCATTTAAGATTGATACAAAAAGAAAGACACCAAGACATATTATCATCAAACTCACCAAAACCAAAGATAAACAGAAAATTTTAAAAGCAGCCAGGGAGAAAAGAAAGGTTTCCTTCAAGGGAGAATCAGTAAGAATATGTTCTGACTACTCAGCAGAAACCATGCAGGCAAGAAGGGAATGGGACGACATATACAGAACACTGAAGGAGAAAAACTGCCAACCAAGGATCATATATCCAGCAAAACTCTCTCTGAAATATGAAGGCGAAATTAAGATATTTACAGACAAACACAAGTTTAGAGAATTTGCAAAAACCAAACCAAAGCTACAAGAAATACTAAAGGATATTGTTTGGTCAGAGAACCAATAATATCAGATATCAGCACAACACAAGGTCACAAAACAGAATGTCCTGATATCAACTCAAATAGGGAAATCACAAAAACAAACAAATTAAGATTAATTAAAAAAAAAATACACATAACAGAGAATCATGGAAGTCAATAGGTAAAAGATCACAATAATCAAAAAGAGGGACTAAATACAGGAGGCATTGAACTGCCATATGGAGAGTGATACAAGGCGATATAGAACAATACAAGTTAGGTTTTTACTTAGAAAAATAGGGGTATATAATGAGGTAACCACAAAAAGGTATAACAACTCTATAACTCAAGACAAAAACCAAGAAAAACGTAACGACTCAACTAACATAAAGTCAAACACTATGAAAGTGAGGATCTCACAATTTACTAAGAAAAACGCCTCAGCACAAAAAAGTATGTGGAAAAATGAAATTGTCAACAACACACATAAAAAGGCATCAAAATGACAGCACTAAAAACTTATTTATCTATAATTACCCTGAATGTAAATGGACTAAATGCACCAATAAAGAGACAGAGAGTCACAGACTGGATAAAGAAACACGATCCATCTATATGCTGCCTACAAGAGACACACCTTAGACTTAGAGACACAAACAAACTAAAACTCAAAGGATGGAAAAAAGTATATCAAGCAAACAATAAGCAAAAAAGAAGAGGAGTAGCAATATTAATTTCTGACAAAATAGACTTTAGACTTAAATCCACCACAAAGGATAAAGAAGGACACTATATAATGATAAAAGGGACAATTGATCAGGAAGACATAACCATATTAAATATTTATGCACCCAATGACAGGGCTGCAAGATATATAAATCAAATTTTAACAGAACTGAAAAGTGAGATAGATACCTCCACAATTATAGTAGGAGACTTCAACACACCACTTTCGGAGAAGGACAGGACATCCAGTAAGAAGCTCAACAGAGACACGGAAGATCTAATTACAACAATCAACCAACTTGACCTCATTGACTTATACAGAACTCTCCACCCAACTGCTGCAAAATATACTTTTTTTTCTAGCGCACATGGAACATTCTCTAGAATAGACCACATATTAGGTCATAAAACAAACCTTTGCAGAGTCCAAAACATCGAAATATTACAAAGCATCTTCTCAGACCACAAGGCAATAAAACTAGAGATCAATAACAGAAAAACGAGGGAAAAGAAATTAAATACTTGGAAAATGAACAATACCCTCCTGAAAAAAGACTGGGTTATAGAAGACATCAAGGAGGGAATAAGGAAATTCATAGAAAGCAACGAGAATGAAAATACTTCCTATCAAAACCTCTGGGACACAGCAAAAGCAGTGCTCAGAGGTCAAATTATATCAATAAATGCACACATACAAAAAGAAGAAAGAGCCAAAATCAGAGAACTGTCCCTACAACTTGAACAAATAGAAAGTGAGCAACAAAAGAATCCATCAGGCACCAGAAGAAAACAAATAATAAAAATTAGAGCTGAACTAAATGAATTAGAGAACAGAAAAACAATCGAAAGAATTAACAAAGCCAAAAGCTGGTTCTTTGAAAAAATTAACAAAATTGATAAACCATTGGCTAGACTGACTAAAGAAATACAGGAAAGGAAACAAATAACCCGAATAAGAAATGAGAAGGACCACATTACAACAGAACCAAATGAAATTAAAAGAATCATTTCAGATTATTATGAAAAATTGTACTCTAACAAATTTGAAAACCTAGAAGAAATGGATGAATTCCTAGAAAAACACTACCTACCTAAACTAACACATTCAGAAGTAGAACAACTAAATAGACCCATAACAAAAAAAGAGATTGAAACGGTAATCAAAAAACTCCCAACAAAAAAAAGTCCTGGCCCGGACGGCTTCACTGCAGAGTTCTACCAAATTTTCAGAGAAGAGTTAACACCACTACTACTAAAGGTATTCCAAAGCATAGAAAATGACGGAATACTACCCAACTCATTCTATGAAGCCACCATCTCCCTGGTACCAAAACCAGGTAAAGACATTACAAAAAAAGAAAATTATAGACCTATATCCCTCATGAACATTGATGCAAAAATCCTCAACAAAATTCTAGCCAATAGAATCCAACAACACATCAAAAAAATAATTCACCCTGATCAAGTGGGATTTATACCAGGTATGCAAGGCTGGTTTAATATCAGAAAAACCATTAATGTAATCCATCACATAAATAAAACAAAAGACAAAAACCACATGATCTTATCAATTGATGCAGAAAAGGCATTTGACAAAGTCCAACACCCATTCATGATAAAAACTCTTACCAAAATAGGAATGGAAGGAAAATTCCTCAACATAATAAAGGGCATCTATGCAAAGCCAACAGCCAATATCACTCTAAATGGAGAGAACCTGAAAGCATTTCCCTTGAGAACGGGAACCAGACAAGGATGCCCTTTATCACCGCTCTTATTCAACATCGTGTTGGAAGTCTTAGCCAGGGCAATCAGGCTAGACAAAGAAATAAAAGGTATCCGGATTGGCAAGGAAGAAGTAAAGTTATCACTATTTGCAGATGACATGATTATATACACAGAAAACCCTAAGGAATCCTCCAGAAAACTACTGAAACTAATAGAAGAGTTTGGCAGAGTCTCAGGTTATAAAATAAACATACAAAAATCACTTGGATTCCTCTACATCAACAAAAAGAACACCGAAGAGGAAATAACCAAATCAATACCATTCACAGTAGCCCCCAAGAAGATAAGATACTTAGGAATAAATCTTACCAAGGATGTAAAAGACCTATACAAAGAAAACTACAAAGCTCTACTACAAGAAATTCAAAAGGACATACTTAAGTGGAAAAACATACCTTGCTCATGGATAGGAAGACTTAACATAGTAAAAATGTCTATTCTACCAAAAGCCATCTATACATTTAACGCACTTCCGATCCAAATTCCAATGTCATATTTTAAGGGGATAGAGAAACAAATCACCAATTTCATATGGAAGGGAAAGAAGCCCCGGATAAGCAAAGCACTACTGAAAAAGAAGAAGAAAGTGGGAGGCCTCACCTTACCTGGCTTCAGAACCTATTATACAGCCACAGTAGTCAAAACAGCCTGGTATTGGTACAACAACAGACACATAGACCAACGGAACAGAATTGAGAACCCAGACATAGATCCATCCACGTATGAGCAGCTGATATTTGACAAAGGACCAGTGTCAATTAACTGGGGAAAAGAAAGCCTTTTTAACAAATGGTGCTGGCATAACTGGATATCCATTTGCAAAAGAATGAAACAGGACCCATACCTCACACCATGCACAAAAACTAACTCCAAATGGATCAAAGACCTAAACATAAAGACTAAAACGATAAAGATCATGGAAGAAAAAATTGGGACAACCCTAGGAGCCCTAATACAAGGTATAAACAGAATACAAAACATTACCAAAAATGATGAAGAGAAACCCGATAACTGGGAGCTCCTAAAAATCAAACACCTATGCTCATCTAAAGACTTCACCAAAAGAGTAAAAAGACCACCTACAGATTGGGAAAGAATTTTCAGCTATGACATCTCCGACCAGCGCCTGATCTCTAAAATCAACATGATTCTGTCAAAACTCAACCACAAAAAGACAAACAACCCAATCAAGAAGTGGGCAAAGGATATGAACACACATTTCTCTAAAGAAGATATTCAGGCAGCCAACAGATACATGAGAAAATGCTCTCGATCATTAGCCATTAGAGAAATGCAAATTAAAACTACGATGAGATTCCATCTCACACCAGCAAGGCTGGCATTAATCCAAAAAACACAAAATAATAAATGTTGGAGAGGCTGCGGAGAGATTGGAACTCTCATACACTGCTGGTGGGAATGTCAAATGGTACAACCACTTTGGAAATCTATCTGGCGTTATCTTAAACAGTTAGAAATAGAACTACCATACAACCCAGAAATCCCACTCCTCGGAATATACCCTAGAGATACAAGAGCCTTCATACAAACAGATATATGCACACCCATGTTTATTGCAGCTCTGTTTACAATAGCAAAAAGTTGGAAGCAACCAAGGTGTCCATCAACGGATGAATGGGTAAATAAATTGTGGTATATTCACACAATGGAATACTACACATCGATAAAGAACAGTGACGAATCTCTGAAACATTTCATAACATGGAGGAACCTGGAAGGCATTATGCTGAGCGAAATGAGTCAGAGGCAAAAGGACAAATATTGTATAAGACCACTATTATAAGATCTTGAGAAATAGTAAACCTGAGAAGAACACATACTTTTGTGGTTACGACGGGGGGAGGGAGGGAGGGTGGGAGAGGGTTTTTTATTGATTAATCAGTAGATAAGAACTGCTTTAGGTGAAGGGAAAGACAACACTCAATACATGGAAGGTCAGCTCAATTGGACTGGACCAAAAGCAAAGAAGTTTCCGGGATAAAATGAATGCTTCAAAGCTCAGCGGAGCAAGCGCGGGGGTCTGGGGAACATGGTTTGCGGGGACTTCTAAGTCAACTGGCAAAATAATTCTACTATGAAATCATTCTGCATCCCACTTTGAAATGTGGCGTCTGGGGTCTTAAATGCTAACAAGCAGCCATCTAAGATGCAGCAATTGGTCTCAACCCACCTGGAGCAAAGGAAAATGAAGAACACCAAGCCCACATGACAACTAAGAGCCCAAGAGACAGAAAGGGCCACATGAACCAGAGACCTACATCATCCTGAGACCAGAAGAACTAGTTGGTGCCCGGCCACAATCGATGACTGCCCTGACAGGGAGCTCAGCAGAGGACCCCTGAGGGAGCAGGAGAGCAGTGGGATGCAGACCCCAAATTCTCATAAGAAGACCAATCTTAATGGTCTGACTGAGACTGGAGGAATCCCGGCGGTCATGCTCTCCAGACCTTCTGTTGACACAGGACAGGAACCATCCCTGAAGAAAACTCATCAGACATGAAAGGGACTGGTCAGCGGGTGGGAGAGAGACGCTGATGAAGAGTGAGCTAATTATAGCAGGTGTACACTTGAGATTGTGTTGGCAACTCTTGTCTGGAGGGGGGATGGGAGGATAGAGAGAGAGGGAAGCCGGCAAAATTGTCAAGAAAGGAGAGACTGAAAGGGCTGACTCAAGACGGGGAGAGTAAGTGGGAGTAGGGAGTGAGATGTATGTAAACTTATATGTGACAGACTGATTGGATTTGTAAACGTTCACTTGAAGCTTAATAAAAGTTATTATAAAAAAAAAAGGTACAATGGAAAAAAAATCAGATGTAAGTTCAATCTTGATAAATCTGGAACATTTGCAAAGTCGTTATGGATGTAATGACATTATTATTATGACATAGGGTTTATTTTAACTTCATTACTCAAAGAAAATGTCTAAAAGACACTGCGTTATCATTATATCATTTAACCCATTCACATAAAGCAGATATTAAACAAAACCTAGCCCCTGGAGAGGATTGTGACTCATGGTGACCCCACGTGTCTCACAGTAGGATTGCTCCACAAGGTTTTCTTGACTGTATTCTTTATAGGAGCAAATTGTGAGTCCTTTCTTCTTGATGTAGCTTGTTAGGTACAAACCACAAACCTTAGGTTAGTAGTCAATTGCAAACAAAGAGCACAACCCAGGGACTATGAGGTAAATATTACTATTCCCATAGGCAGAGTACACTGATCCCAGTTAAACTATATAATTTGCCTAAAGTCAAAGAATCACCACTACAGCATTTGAAATTAATGTCAGATTTCTTCAGATCCACATCACTAAGTGAGTGATAAATAATGTTTTATTAGCTCCAATCTCCTGTTCTTCAACATGGTAGCCCAGAGCCGCCAGCTTTGAGTGGCTGCCCCATCCTCTTGGCCTACCAGAATGTTAGCCTCACGCTTCAGAAAGGAGGTGGTTGAGACCTGACTCTTTGTAAATCAAGAGGCAATTTTTTCCCTCTTTTGAAACCTGGGAGGGAGTAGCTCTATCCTTGGAAATAGATGTAGCCACCTCCAACAGTTCTGCTGATCTTTGAACTTAGAAGAAATGTGCCTTCTTTTTCTTGAAGGACAACAGATATTTGAAACCAACTTGATCCATTGACCTGCTTCCTTTCTGTAAAATTCCAGGAGGTAGACAACTTTCCTTCCTTTTGTCCTGTCTCTGTCCCTTTCAATCTAAGCTGGAGGAATTTCTGCTAGGATGGTTGATTAGATCCATTTGTCACAGATATAATGTCTTTCGCAAAACATTGTGTAGACACTTTCTTGATGAAAGAATTCCAGGACACATTCCCTTAGTTTGTAGCACAGAATTTTCCAAATCTTTAAGTTCTAGTTTCATTTGCAAAGTCCCTTTTTAAGTCTATCTCTTTCTTTAAACATTAGTTTACAATACTTTATGTCTTCTCAAGCTGCTCTTTGAAATCTTATGTTCCCCTCTTTTCCTTCATTATTTCTTCCATTAGCTTTAGCTGCTCTACATTCAAGGGCAAGTTTCAGTGTCACTTCTGACATCCTTTTTTTTTTTTTCCCCCCCCTATCTTTCCTGTCTTTTTAATGACCTTTTCTTTCCTTGAGCATTATGTCCTTGATGTCATCCCACAACTCTTCTGGTCTTTCATCATTAATTCTTAGAGGGTCAAATGTATTCTTGAGATGGTCTCTAAATTCAGGTGGGATATATTCAAAGTCATATTTTGGCTCTTGTAGACTTGTTTTAATTTTCTTCAGCTTCAACTTGAACTTGCAAATGAGCAATTGGTAGTATTTTCCACAGATGGCCAGTGGCTATGTTCTGACTGATGAAATTGAGCTTCTCCATCATCTCTTCTCACAGATGTAGTCTATTTGATTTCTATATATTCCATCCAGTGAAGTCCATGTGTATAGTCACTGTTTATATTTCTGAAAAAAGGTATTCACAATGAATAAGTCATTGACCTCTTAAAATTTTATCATGGGATCTCTAGTGTTGTTTCTGTCACCAAGGCCCTATTTTCCAATTGCCTATTTTTTTTTTTTATCCTTCTTGGTTTCCAACTTTTGCATTCCAATCATTAATAATGATCAATGCATCTTGATTGCATATTTGATCAATTTCAGATAGAGAAATTGATAAAAATCTTCAATTTCTTCATCTTTGGCATTAGTGGTTGGTGCATAAATTTGAATAATATTGATATTAACTGGTCTTCATTGTAGGTATATAGATATTATCCTAACACAGGCAGTGTTAAACTTCAGGATAGCTCTTGAAATGTTCTTTTTGAAAATGGATGTGATGCCATTTTGCTTCAGTTTGTCATTCCTGGCATAGTAGACCATACAATTGTACAATTTAAAATGGCTGATAACAGTCCATTTCAGCTCATTAATGCCTAAGATATTGATTTTTATGTGTTCCATCTCATTTTAGATGACTTCTAGTTCTCTTAGTTTCATACTTTATACACTCCACATTATAGTTTATTAATGGATTTTTGCAGCTGTTTCTTCTCATTTTGGATCTCCCCACATGAGCAAATGAAGCTCCTAAAAACTCTACTCCACCCACATCATTAAGGTTGACTGTATTTAAGGTAGCAGCTCTTCCTTAGTCATATTTTGAGTGATTTCAAATCTGAGGGGCTCATCATCTGGCACTATATCAGACAATGTCCCACTACTATTCACAAGGTTTTCATCTGTCAATGTTTTCAGAAGTAGATCATGAGATCCTTCTTCCTATTCAGTTTTAGACTGGAAGTTCTGTTGAAACTTGTCCACCATGGGTGACCCTGATAGTGTTTGAAATACCAGTGGCATAACATCTAGCATTACAGCAACTCACAAGCCACCACAGTAGGACTAGTTAGTACACCACTACTCATCTGTCAGTTTGTCTTACTGTGGCAGCTTGCGTGTTGCTGTGACCACCCCTCATCTGTCAAATAATGATTTAAACCTTTTGAAGTTGGGTAAAATACATTATTTTGATTACCCCAAAGTTAAATTCATCTCAGGTAGGATAAATACATGTTTAGACAAATTATAATCAAACTGTAAAGATGAAGAATTTTGAAAGCTGAAAGTGAGCTGCAACTGATCGCACACATGGAATTTCAGTAAGATTAACATTTTATTTCTCAGCAGAAAACATGGAGGTTTAAAGGCAGTGGGATTACATGTTTAAAGTGCTAGGATAAATATTTTGACATAGAATTACATGCCTGACAAAATTACCCTAAAATGAAGGAAGGTCTATAGGATGAAATGAAAGGACAATAAATAGTAAGGCAAAATAAATAACATTGGTAAAGATAAATGTATAAACAAATATAAAAGCCAATGTCGTTATACTTTGCTTCTTAATTTCTCTTTTTGGCCCAAATGTCTGTGAAAGCTAAACCAAAATTAACAGATGGGATAAGATATGTTGATATTACTCAATGTTATTGATTGAATTGTGCCCCACTCAAAAAAAAGTCAGTCAGCTTGACTAGGTCATGATTCCAAGTATTGTGTGATTGTCCACCATTTTGTTATCTGCTGTGATTTTCCTGTGTGTTGTGAATCCTGCCTCTATGATGTTAATGAGGCAAGATTAGAGGCAGTTACATTAATGAGGCAGGACTCAATCTACAAGATGAGGTTGTGTCTTGAGTCAATCTCTTTTGAGATATAACAGAAAGAAGTGAACAGAGAGTTGGGGGACCTCATACCACCAAGAATCTAGTGATAGGAGCAGTGTGTGTCCTTTGGACTCACAACCCCTGTACTGAGAAGTTCCTAGCCCAGGTGTTACCAGCAATGGAATGTTAGGCCCTCCAGACTCAGTGGGTTCTTGTTTTCCTCTTCTAAAAATACACAGCGGAAACATTTTGGGTTCAGCTTTAACAGGTTTATTTTACTTGTGACAAGTAAAAGGAGTCAGTGGGGACTTATGCCTCTCTAAAAGACTGACTTGAAAAGGGAAGCAAAGATAGGGCTTATACGGGTTCGGTGGAGACAAAAGAGTAATGAATATTTACTGGATTTCTTTCAAGGGGTGGGTACTTCTCAGAACGGTGGTGCATACTAATTAGGTTGCATGTGCATCTGGAAACCAAGATGGAAACCACTGATATTCAAGATGGAGCTCTCTTGGCAGCCCTTGGCATCATTTATTATATTATATAGTGCAAGCGCACTGATCTTTGACACTACATCACCATCTTCAGTAGGCTAAGGAGGGTTAAACAGTGGTCACATTTTGTTCTTCTGCTCATGCAGAGCCTGTAAAGGTGGAAGGAATTAGAAAAACACTAAGAAGGAGATAGTAATTCATGGGTTATTTCAACCTTATCTCGTGTTGTTAGGGTATGATTCTTGTTTATCCAACTTCTAGATGGTAATTTTTTAACAGTTCTTTTGTTCCACAAGCACAATTAACTCTATGTGTCTGAAAGGGGAAGATTGATGACAAAGACCTTCCTCTAGAGCTGACAGAGAGCCTTCCCCTGGAGTTCATGTCCTGAATTCAGACTTTTGAACTACTAGACAATGAGAGAATAAATTTTTGTCTATTAAAGCCATCAATTATGCTAAAATTTATTTGACTGCTTGTTTACTAGCTTCTTATTTACCAGTTTAAAATATTCTCTTAGGGCACTATCTATGCCAAAGCAAAGCAGAGAAGAAAGAAATCAAATTAAATACTAACAAATGAAAATTAGTTCTCTTCACATGATTTAGTACATAATAGCTAAGAATTTATTTTCACAGTAGAATTGATTGATAACAAAAGGACACATAAATTATTCATGTGTTAATAGGACATAAGAACTCTTTGATTGTAACTTTGTTTATGCTGGTGCTGCAGGTTTAGAAAATGCAATGGTAAAACAATTGAGAAGATGCTTGTCCTTAAAAAAACTGACAGAAACAATCCCATATTTTATTGATCAAGAGTGTATTCAAATTTATCATTGTGGAAGTATGAAAAAAAATTTTTTTTTTTTTTTTGGAAGTTTGAGGGTCTATAAAATCATATAAGTAAGCAATGCGTAGGAAGCAAGAAACTTTGGGAAAGAAACGACTCTTAATTTGTGATGTAAAAAAGGATTAATTTGTCTTACTATAAACAATCTAATGGTATCTGACTTATAATTAGCCTGTGCCTTAGAACCAAAAGGAATTCATTTATATCTATTAAAAATATTATCAAGTGACATTGCCTTTGGCATTTTTTACTAAAACAAGGTTGAATATTGAATATTATATGTAAAGTTGACATCAATTTTTAAAAACCCTATGGAAGGCACTTTTTACCTCTTTGTTCCTCAAGCTATATATCAAAGGGTTAAGCATAGGATGACTAAAGTGTAAAACACAGAGGCCATTTTGTCAGTATCATATGAGTGAGCAGATTTGGGCTGCACATACATAAATAACAAAGTCCCATAAAACACAACCACCATTGCCAGATGAGAACCACATGTGGAGAAAGCTTTTTTCCTGCCCTCAGCAGAATGCATTCTAAATACAGCTATCAGAATCAGCAGATAGGACAGCAGGACAACCAGGAGGGAAGATATCAAATTAAATGCTGAAAATATTATGAGCATCAATTCTATTTCTTGTGAATTTGAGCAAAACATAGATAGCAAGGGAACATCATCACAGTAGAAATGACTGATGACATTAGAACCACAGAAGATGGATGTAAAAGTCTTAATGGTGAACACCAGAGACTGAAAGGTACTGTAAAGATATGGAATGCCCACAAGCACATGACAAAGTCTTTGGGACATGATAACATTGTAGAGCAGAGGGTTACAGACAGCCACATAGCGGTCATAGGCCATGGCCGAAAGGATAAAAAGTTCACTGATAATGAACAAAATGAAGAAAGCCATCTGTGTGGCACATGCATAATAGGAAATGGTATTTTTATCCACAACAAAATTTACTAACATCTTGGGACAAATGACAGTAGAATTACCAAGATCAATGAAGGCCAGGTGTCTGATGAAAAAATACATAGGTGTGTGCAGGCAGGAATTCATCTTGGTCAAGATGATCATGCCCAGGTTGCCCACCACTGTGATCATGTAGATGAGGAGAAACACCCCGAAAAGCGGGTACTGCAACTTGGGGTGCCTCGTGACTCCAGTTAGAATGAATTCAGTCAGTACTGTTAGATTCTGTTGGCCCATTTGTTCCAGTTATCTTTTCTGGGAAGAAACAGAGAGTTTGGTATTAGCTTTCATGTAGTATTGTCTAAACAAGTTATAATATTTTAGGAGCAATGGAACTTTTTTTCATGTCTTTTGTTGTTGTTATCTGTCATTGACTTAGCCTGGACTCACAGTGATCACAAGCACAACGGAACAAAACACAGCCCGTTATTACACCACTCCCATGATCTGTTTTGGATTAGACCCTTGTGATCCATATGGTTTTCACTGGCTGATTTTCAGAATTTGATCACTGCACATTTTTTCCCAGCTTGTCTTAGTCTAGAATCTCTACTGATATATTCACTGATATAAAACCCATGATATAATTATTATCATGTGGTATAATGTCCATGCTTAGTCTGCACAACTATTAGAAACTTCTAGGGGTCCCCGGCAAGATCTAAGTCTACAGTATGGACTAGCTGAAGTTCAGAGCTGGAGTACAGACAGATGTTTGTAAGGATGACTTTGATCCCTAGGCTGGATGGAATTTTCAGGAGAATAGCAGTAATCCTAGAAATATGCTAATTTTGGGGCTGATTTTGTCAGCCTGAACCAGGAGATTGGGAGGCAGGGTGATACTGGAGATTGGTGAGTCACCTCTGTTCCTTCTTTTTTTAGATAAGTTTTCTGTTATTTCTGCCCTCAGCTCCAATCTTTTTTCCAGGTCCTTCTTGCCTCACAGAATAAGAACTATAAACCTATGTTCTTTTGAAAATTTTATCTCAAATTTGCTGTATCACAAAGCCTGAAATCATAGGATTTTCCTGTAGAATACTGGATTGAGGTAAAGAATTCAGATTTTTGCTTCCCATTCTATGACTTTTAAATTTTCAATATTCTCTAACAATTATTCTAATGTTTATTGAACCTATGAACATCTTCAGTATCGTTTACTAACTCTCTCGGAAAAAGTCTAGTTTTTACCTTTTTGGAAAAGAATACCTCTAATCTGTCCTGGACATCGAAATGTGTACATTTTTCATATCTCTGAGTAGTGATCATCACTAGAGAAGAAAGAATATACAAGTGTACAGATAAACTATTTTTCAGTCCTCAAACATGGTAGTATCAGGTAGGAATTACTTTAGGTTCGAGGAGTTCTTCATAACTCCATAACTCGTAAAAAACACTGTATTTTTCAGTCCGCTCCATCAGTTTAAATTGCCCATACTGAAAAATCAAACCCATTAGTAAAGAAACTACTAGGGAAAACAAAGAGCAAAAACAAACAATATTATCACCATTAACAACCAAAAAATGGTGTTTTTTTATGGGAAATTTTACGTAAAAAATGTTCAAAATATCACAAATGTTGCATGGGGCACACCTGTACTAACAATATTCACTTTTTAACAAATATTTCATTGGACACTCTCATACCGAAAAAATATTTATTTATTTAATATTGTCTTGGGCATAATTCTAACAAAAAAATTATATATTTTGCTGAAATTCAGTTGTGCCTGGAAGTTCTATATTATATCTGGTAATGCTAACCTTAATTTGATGTTGCTGCTTGTTGCTGTCAAATTGGCTCTGACTTATGGTGACGCCATGTATAACAGAGCAAAATGACGTCCATTCCTTTTCCATCTTTATAATTGTTGGTATGTTAGAGTGCATTATTGGTATGACTATTGTGTCAATCCATCCCATTGAGAGTTCCTTCCTTTTGTTGACCCTCCACTTGACCAAATGTGATGTCCTTTTCTAGCATTTGATCTTTCCTGATGAAGCACTCAAATATGTCTAATCCTAATAGATTTTAGTAAATTAAATTGGTGCTGAATTTTCAAGTATTTCCAGTTCCCTCTTCACCTGCAGTAATCAAATGCCAATATCAGCTCCTATAAAACAAATAGAGTTGGGGCACACTCTTAATTTATAGGATTTAATGTCCTAAAAACACCATAGAGCTCCATGGAACCCTAGTTAAGAAAAGAGAAAATGAATGTTTGTGAAGTCGAAGGGGTAATTTGTGAGTGGCCATAATAGCATCTGCATTCAGGTGTTAGGAATGATGGTAAATGGCCGAAATCTACCTGATAATTAGAATCAAAGAGAATTTTAACCCACTTACCTTGAGTAGGAAATCAGATTTGTTTTCCTCAAATGATTCTCTTGTTTTCTCTGGTAGGATGAATTTATCATTTTCCTTCGCTTTTCCATACTCCCCAAAGAATTAGCAGGGATTTCACTGATTATGCTGAAAACATCTGAGGGACTTATAAATTTGGCTTGATGTGCCTGCTAATTATCCAAGATATCTTACATATTCCCCAGTGAAAAGAAGGAACGGGTAATTCAATGAAAGAATAAAACCTAAGTCATCAATATGGTATCATGGAATCTACATGATGTGAGTGTATTTGTTCATTTACACTGTCAAGAAATATAGACACACTGAAAAAAAAAATGGGTATCAGCTCAATCTCAGTAAAACTGCAACATTCGGAAAGTCATGATGAAGTACTAAATGCCTGTATCATCATTACATAGGATTCTTCTTGGAATTTATTACCAAAAGAAATATGTACTGTGCTATAAATATATCATTTAACTCATACATATGTTAAACCCAACAAATAGGCACTGTGCTATAAATATATCATTTAACTCATACATATGTTAAACCCAACATATAACTCATAACTTAACCCATACTATTTCCATTTTTACTGGACAGAGCCTCAGAAGAATTGCCTGGCATTCTAGTTTTAAAAAAAGTCAGCCATTGAAAACGTTAGAGTGTGCAGCTCTACTCTCAGACACGTGGGGTTGCCGTAAGTCAGAATCTACTCTAAGGCAACTGGTGTTCTCATATTCAGAAGAGATTGAGCCAAGTTAAAATGTATAATTTGTCCAAAATACATAATTAATAACTAAAAGATTTGAAGTTAGCTACCATGACACCAGGGTTGGATAATGCTCAGTAGAACCTCGTTGTGAGTCAAATTTACTTGTAAGAGACTATATCTCATCTCTTAAAATTTTATCCATGCCTCCTTCCTTGGTGACTTCCATAGGTACAAGAATTGAGGAAACATTACTTATAATGAAACACACTGATCAAAAGGATATACATCAATGAGTTTTGACAAATGTGTTTTATTTGTACCAACATAAATCAAGATCTAGAACGTTGTCAATACAAAGAAAGTTCCTTCACGCTGTGCCCTCCACACCCTTGACCATTTATGTCACTAAGGGATTAGCTTTATATTATCCCCAGGCAACTGCTGTTCTGACTTCTGTCTCTAGGTTTCTTTTCCCTGTATGTGAAATTCACCTGAGTCAAATAGTAAGATAAATACTCTGTTTGTCCTCCTTGAATCACCATACTGCGTTTTACATTTTCCGTATCATATTTGTATTGCTGTGTAGTATTCTACTTGTGAATATGCCACAATTCTTATATACCACTTGAACTTATGCCTATAATAAAACAAATCTAGCATAATCATTCATATATACTTGTGGACACATCCTCTAATTTACCTTGGTTAGAGAAGATAACTGAGGAAGAACTGATGTGTTTAAATTATGGTATTGGTGAAGAATATTGAATATACATGGACTGTCAGAAGAACAAACAAATCTGTCTTGAAAGAAGTATAGCTGGAATGCTCCTTAGGACCAAGGATGACCAAGGCTTCCTCTCACTTACTTTGTACATGTTATCAGGAGGGATCAATTCCAGGATAAGGACATGATGTTTGGTCAATGAAAAAGAAGAAGACCATCAACAAGATGGACTAACACGGTGGCTACAGAAATGGACTCAAACCTAGCAATAATTGTGAGGGCAGTTAATAACTAGAGGATTTGAGATTAAAACCTGGCTCACATCTCTAAATAACTGATGTATTTGCCTTTTTTTCTCATATGGCAAACCCATAAGATTTATCGGAATACAATGCGTTACCACATAAACCAACAGTAGATACCACCAGTATTGGATGATGTTCAGTAGAACCTCACAGTGAGTCAAATTTAGTTGTATGAAAATATATCTTGTCTCATAAAATTTTATCCCTGTCTCTTTTTTTGATGACCTCTATGTGTGCAAGGATTGAGGAAAATTTACATACAGGAAACACACTGATCAAAAGGGTACACACTGACGAATTTTGAAAACACTGTGTCCTTCAACAGATGAATAGATTAAGAAAATATGGTATATTCATTAAATGAAATTTTATTCAGTCATAAAACAATGCTGCAGCAATACATGCTATGAGCCTGAAATATCTAAAGCTAAATATGAAAAGCAAAAAACAGAAGGTCACATATTGAACTTTTACATTTATATGCAATAACCAGAATAGGAAAATTCACAAAGAGCAGATTAGTGGTTGTCAGCAGCTGTGTGGACGTGACTGGATTGAGGACAGATACCTTAATCCATAAGAGGACTTTTATCAGGCTGATATAAATTATTTTGCCCCAGGTAAATGTGTTGGTTGCACAATATTGTGACTATAATAAAAGCCACTGGATTCAACACTTTTAAACGGTTCATTTTTTGTCTTGTGAATTTCGCCTCAATAAATAATTACTATAAATACACTTTTCAACTCTTTATTGTATTTAGTGTCTATTAATGCTCTATTGATCAAATTCTTCAATTTATCCATTTCCTCTGAGTTCTAGAATTTTAAGAATAGTATTTTTTCTTCATAATACAGAAAAAAATATATAAGTTTCATGAGGATATAGATAAAATTTGGTTTAATAAATATATAAGTTTATATTGAATGAAAGATTATGTTAAAAATCAATTCAATGTGCCGTTTATATTAGACATTGAATTTTTCTTCTTTGCCTTTATATGTACATAATACACGCACATTTATATTGATACACACACAACCACATGCTGTTAAGCAAAAGGTTGGAGGTTGAAATCCACCCAGGAAGGCCTGGAAGAAAAGCTTTTTGTTCTACTTATGAATAATCACCCCCTGAACCCTTACGAAGCAGAGTTCTGTTCTGACACACATGTGGTCAACATGGTTGGAAGTTGACATGGCAAAGGTAGGTATATAAATGAGAGTGTGTGTGTTTCTTTTATCTGAAATTGACTTTTTCGAGCTCCTAATTTCCGTTTTTGTTGATTCAGTACAGTCTTAAATCATACATATATATGTATATGTACATATAAGTCATATAAAATATGTAAACTACATTATACTCAATAATACTTCAAATTAAAATATGTAAACCTGCAGTTATATTAATAAATAGGGTGTTATGATTACTTATATAATTTTGTTTACCTTTTTTACCAGAGTAGATTTCCTGACTTAAATTGTTGTTGTGATTTCTTGAACGGTTTTGATTCTTTCCAAACTATGTAATCATTCTGCATTTCTGCCGAGGTTTCTCTTTTAGCTCAGTATTGAGTTTTATGCATATTTTCTAGCTCTGTCAGATATGATTAGATTTCCAAGAAAATACATAAAATATGTACTTTAGGTATGATGTATTAAAGTTTGTACTTCTCTGGATTAGTGGAACACATCATTGTGGAGACCAGAATAAACCAAAGTGGGGTAAGGAATGTTGATATTATGAATGAAGATGAAGACAACATGGAAGACAGGAAGATATTTTGTTTGAAGGGAGGAAAGTTTGAAAAGTTATAAATATTTGTTCCCAAAGCCTTCTCGAGAATAAATAGAAATTAATGGTGAAAGTAACTACACTTCAGTAGAGTATCTATTCATTCATCAGAATTTAGCTAACCTTCCTTTATATATCCTCTACAGATAAAGAGAACAATATCCACATTTTGCCTTTAGTAAAATATGTGGGTGTTCATCAATAAAATTGTTTCACTGTAGCATAACATGCCCTATTGATACATTGTTCTTCCTTCTGCACACATATAATATTCTCTGACACAGTGAAAATATGAATTAGAAAGTATGTCAATACTTTCTCTTGGTTTTGCAATACTTTTTTAATCATCATAATCTCCATCAATTATTATCTTTAATAAATACTTTAGTCCTTCACATCAGACATCCTTAATATCTTTTTTTTTCACTTCCTCCTATTCACCACCCTGTCTCTATTCATTTTCTGTTATCCATATTTCCTTTGCTAACTACTGTCTGTGCCTGAAGTATATGGTAGTAAGGATCAGCCTGCAGGGATCGTCAACTCAGAAGGAAGGATGTCAAATTAAATGATAGCAGATCAAAATTACCTTCCATACCTCACACATGTTGGAGTATAACATAGATAAGAAGTGATTATCAAGTAGAAAACACAGCTGACTAACGCACCATTCATGGGGTCAATAGAAGCACAGATCCTGTTTTGTCTGCAGCTTTGGTTACATTCTTATATTGGCCTCAGCAATGACATGAAAGCAGATTGATAAGATTCCCGTATTAAAAAAGAAAGAAAGAAAGAAAAAAAACCTGATTGAAACAAATGCGTAGTTTACTGAATAGGTGCATAATAAATGTTTCCATGGGGGAACTATAAGGCTCTATGGAAACACATAAGGAAGAAATGAATAGGAAGCAAACTGTGATGAAGAAGAAATGACATTTAATTTGAGATATATATTGCAAGAATTAACATGGATTTATATAAAGGACATCCAATATTTCTTTCTGCTTTATAATTAGTTTTAGCTCTGGTGCCGAAGAGAATGTCATTCTGCATTTTAGAAATATCATCCAGAGATATTTGTCTTGAAACAGTATTGCATTTTGAATATTAAATACAAAGATTGCATGGATTCTTAACGATCCTGTGGAAGGCATTTTTTACTTCTTTGTTCCTTAAGCTGTAGATCAAGGGGTTAAGCATGGGAATGACTAAAGTGTAAAACACAGAGGCTATTTTCTCAGTTTCAAATGAATGAGGAGATTTGGGCTGCAAATACATGAAAAGTAGAGTCCCATAGAACACAACCCCCACTGTCAGATGAGAACCGCATGTGGAGAAAGCTTTTTTCCTGCCCTCAGCAGAATGTACTCGAAATATGGCTATCAGAATCAGCAGGTAGGATAGCAGGACAACCAACAAGGTGGAAATCAGATTAAATGCTGAAAACATTATGATCAACAGCTGTACCTCTTGTGCATTTGAGCAGAGCATAGGTATCAAAGGGACATCATCACAGTTGAAATGACTGACGACATTAGAGCCACAGAAGGTCAATGTGAAAATCTTAATGGTGAACATCAGAGACTGAAAGGTACTATAAAGGTATGCAGTACCCACAAGCACATGGCAACGTCTTGGGGACATGATAACATTGTAGAGCAGAGGGTTACAGATGGCCACGTAGCGGTCATAGGCCATGGCCGACAGGATGAAAAATTCACTGATAATGAACAAAAGGAAGAAAGCCAGCTGTGTGGCACATTCATAATAGGAAATGGTATTTTGATTCACAACAAAATTTACCAGCATCTTGGGACAAATGACAGTAGAATTACCAAGATCAATGAAGGCCAGGTGTCTGATGAAAAAATACATAGGCGTGTGTAGGTGGGAGTCCACCTTGGTCAGGATGATCAGGCCTAGGTTTCCCATCACTGTGATCATGTAGATGAGGAGGAAGACCCCAAAAAGGGGCAGCTGCAGTTCAGGGCACCTTGTGACTCCAATAAGAATGAATTCAGTCATCACCGTTAGGTTCTTTTGGTCCATTTAGTTCAGTTATCTTTTCTGGGGAAAAATCCAGAGTGGTTGGTATTATCTTTCATAGACTCCCGTGTAAACAAAGAGAAGGCAAGAATTCTACCCCTGAACCACCATTGCTTTCTTACTTTATATTTGTGGGGAGAAAAATAATTCCTACATCTTATTTTTTTTTTATTTTGAAGTTAAAATAATCTTTAGAACCTCCTTCATTCCGGAATAGGAGGAATCTGTATAAAACACATTATTTACTGATACAGCATGGATTAAATTCTAAATCAGGTCAACATCATTTGTTATTTATATTCATTAGTAACAAACACATGATTTTGTTAATGGAGAAATATATTTTACTTTGTTTACACAATGGCATCACCATTTTACTTTAATACACTTCTGTTTTTTGTCTGCGAATATTTGTAAGATATTGATATTCTTAAAGAGAGTGAAAGAGATAACATGAAGTTAATGAAACACCAGTTTTATGGCCCCTCATTTGCCCTGTCCCCTTCCAAGACCTTCAGTGAGTCCTTAACAATGCACTCACATGGGGATGCATCTTTGTAAGTGTTGAGAAAGTAAAATATTATAACCATGATCAGTTAAAGGCACGTTCTCTTGCCATTCTGACATCCTCTCCATTACACTTCACCAAATGTCAATAGGCATTTCTGGGGTCAAAATGAATGGGAATTGAGTTAATGATACTTTATATGAGGCTAAGAAGGTTTGTTTTTATGGTTCAAAACAATGACATGTGTAATTTAATAATGTTTTTGTTCTGGTGTTAGAGTAGCTTCTAAGAACATGCCTACCACCCAGTATGCTAAAATGTGTCTTGCATTTAATTTATGAAAGTTTGTATTTCTTCATTTAATAATGTTTGTCATCCAGATCAATTTGTTTATAATCTAATTCTGTTTCTATTTTTTTCATTTAAATAACTATTCACATTTCTGCTTCTGTTTGTATTTATATTGCTTGTTTTAATGAAAATCTTCAAATTTGTATGCTCTTCAAGACACAGATCTGCATCCATACCTGTTAAAATTAATGGTTTATATCAATGTTCAGATATTTAGACCATGTAATTGTGTATGGTCTATTTCCTCTAACATAAGAAACAACGTGGAGATAAGAGGCTCTATAAGGTATTTGGAATACATATGTTTGCATTTATAACATCATGTATTGCAAATTATCAGTTTGCTTCTGGAGCTCTACAATTGGCAATTCATAGGTTAAAGGACTGTGATTTCCAAAAGTCCTAGCAATAACACCAGCCCCTTCGTTTTATAAAATTTTACAAAGAAAGACAGTTAATCACAATGGAACTGCGCTGACTGAAGGTAATGAAGTTTCTTTAGCTTAATCCACTTGAATTCCCTTTTAACTTCTTCTCAAATTCATTGCCCTATCAAAGAAAAGCTAGTATTCTGTAAGCATGATTTTCACTTAAACAGTAAGTAGATTTCCAAATCCTCAGTGACATAAAATACACCATAGAATTATTATAATGGGGTAGAATGCCCAGGTTTAGCCTGTGAAACTATCAGGTAGAAACTTATGGAACCCTGACAAGGTCTTAGAATGTGGCATGGAGTAGCTGAAGTCCTGACATAAGCTACAGGGAAATATCTGCTAAGGATAGGTTTTTTATCCTGTGGCTGGCTGGAACTTTCAGGAGACAGGTAGTAATTCTAAGAATCTGCAAATTTTTGGTTCAATTTTCCACCCTGATCCGGAAGGTTGGGGGGCAATACTGGAGATTATGAATCATCTTCACCCCTTCTTCCTAGAAAAGGTTTTCTGCTGTTCCTGCACTTAGTTTTGGTCTCCCTCATGGGTCTCTCCTCTCCAACAGCATTTGAAAACTTTATCTCAAATTTGCTATATCACAAGGCCTGATATCATAGATATTTACTGTAGAATACTAGATTGAGCAAACAAATTCAAATTTCTAGTTCTATCCTACTGTCTTTAATTCTTCAGTGTTCTCTATGAATTATTCTAGTGTGTACTGAGTCTCTTAACATCTTCAGTGTCAGTCACTACCTCCCTCTGAAGATGTCTGGATGTTTGACCCAGCTCATTCTCCTTTTTGGGGAAGAATATCCCTGATTTGTTCTGGACATCTAAATGTGTGTATTTTAAATATCTCTGGGTAGGGATCATCATTGAAGTAGGCAGAATATAGAAGTTTATAAATGAATAAATGATTTTTTAATCCTCAGACATGATAATATTAGGTAGGAATTATTTTAGGTGCAGAGAGTTCTTCATACACTGTAGCTCTTAAAAATCACACTATTTGCCAGTCTATATCACCAATTTGTAATGCCCATTCTGAACAACCTGTAGTAAACAACTAGTATGGAACAAAAACAAACATAATTATCATGATCAGCAACAACAACAAAAATGGCATGTTTTCATGGGAAATTATTATCTAAAAATCATTTAAAGTTCATCAAATGCACATGGTACATCGCTTTACTAACAATATTTGTTATTTACCAAATATTTCATTGGACAAACTTACACTAAAAGAATATTTATTTATCCAGTATTTTTTTTATTATACTTATTCTAGAAAAAAAATATTTCCTTTTGTGAAATCCCAATGAATCTTGGTGTTCTGTGTTATATCTGGCATCCTAACCTGAACTTGTTATTGTCATTTGTTGCTGTTGAGTTGGCTCTGACTTATGGTGACCCCATGTATAACAGAACAAAATGGCATCCATTCCTGTGACATCTTCATGATCGTTTGTATGTTTGACTCCATTGTTCTGCCTACTGTGTCAATCTATTCCATTGAAGTGTCCATCTACTTTACCATCCAATTAGCCCCCTACTATACCAAATATGATGTCCTTTTCTAGCAATTCTTCTTTCCTGATGCTATATGTCCAAAGTAAGCCTAACCATAAAATATTATATTAAATTAAACTGGTGAAGAAATTTTGATGTGTTTCTATCTCCCTCTTCATTTGCCGTAATCAAATGCCACTAGCATCTCCCACAAATAAAACAGAGCTGGGACACACTCTTAATTTATAAGGTTTAATGTCTTAAAAACAACATAGAGTTCCATGTAATTTTAATTTACAAAAGAGAAAACGAATATTTTTGGTGAAGTTGCAGAGAGACATAATGGTGTCTGCAGTCAGGAGTCTCGGTAAATGACCAAAATCCATGTGACAATCAGAATGAAAGACCATTCTTATCCACTTACCTCGAGTAAAGTATCAGCTTTTCTTTTCTCAAATGATTCTCTTGTTTTCTTCGGTAGGAGGAATTTATGATTTTCCCTGCTTTGTAATGTTCCCTGAAGAATTAGCCTGTGTTTCACTAGTTAATGCCCAAATCATCTTGAGGGAATTAAAAAATTTGCCTTGACGTGTCTGCTCATTATCTAGCATATCCTGCAATATCCCCAGTAAATATATATGCTATATATATATAAAAAAAAAATATATATATATATATAGGGTACTATAATGAAAGAAACAAAAGTGTTCGATATAGTCCCATGGGACCTGCATAATGTAAAGGTACTCATCTTGACATACACAGTCAAGAATTATAGATAGAACAAAAAGCAAAATTATATGTCAGCTCAATCCTAGTAGAGCTGGAACAGTTGCAGAGTCATGATGAAATAGTCAATGCCAGTAT
Source organism: Elephas maximus indicus (assembly GCF_024166365.1). NCBI lineage: Eukaryota > Metazoa > Chordata > Mammalia > Proboscidea > Elephantidae > Elephas > Elephas maximus. The sequence goes on along the minus strand of NC_064825.1, from coordinate 107,338,848 downwards.
CATCATTAATTAGGGTTTTCTTCTTTAATTTTATTATCCCCCCAAAAAAGGGAGTAGCTATTGTGTTATAAATATGTCATTTAACTCATACATGTATTAAACCCATCATTTAACCCATATTTTTTTGGGGTGGTTATTATTCCCATATTTCAGGGGATGCTCAGCTTAGTTAAAATATGTAAGTCTTGTACTACTTTCCAGAGTACCTCACAAGGATGATTGTGATGGCCTTTGCGTATTTTTTTATTGTGTCTTGGAGAAACAGACCCTTGGAACTTCCTACTTTATCTCACTCACTGGTTTCTCTTTAGTCATAAAAATTTTAAGAGCAAAAAATGATGTAATACATAAAAAGATACAATCAGATTACAAAAAAAATATTGAGTTCTGTTCTAAGGATTTATTGAGAGTTTACATTATTCATATGAATGAACATATTTAGTTGGTCAACTGAGGTGATGCAGGTCATTCACTATTTCAACAGAAATTAATGGCTAATCAGTGCTTTCTTGAATACTACTAATTTATTGTATAATTCTGGGGATAAAATCAGATAGTACAATGAAATTATGTGGTATCTCCACTGCTCTGGCCTCTTTCTTCCACTCCAATAGAGAAGCAATTAAATTCCTTTCACTCTCCCACACAGAGTGCTTTTACTTTTTTACCCTGATGGGGACTGAACTGTGTCCCCCCAAAATAGGTGTTGTAATTCCTAACCCCTACACATGTGGCTGTAATCTCAACTGGGAAAAGGGTTTTGTTATGTTAATGAGGTCATACCAGTGCAGGGTGTGTTTCAGGGAAATCAGTGGAATAAGATATAATAAGACAGAATTAGGCACAGAGTAAACCATACCCTTTGCCTTACAGCTGATTCCTATTCATAACGACCCTATAGGACAGCGTAGAACAGCTTCATAGGTTTTCCAAGACTACAAACCTTTAAAGAAGCTGATTGTCACATGTTTCTCCAAACCACCAACTGAACTTTCAGTTAGAAGCTAAGCGCTTAACTACTGCACCACCTGGCCTCCTCTGGAACAAAGCAAGCAAGCACAAATGGAGAGGAAGTTACGGGCTGCAAGAAGTTTGCCAAAGACCCAAGGGACAGAAGGTGAAAAGAGACTAGGACCCAGGGCCAACAGAGAGAGAAAACCTTCCCTTTGAGCTGGTTCCTGGAATTAGGACTTCTAGCCTCCTAAATTGTGAGAGGAGCCCTGGTGGAACAGTGGTTAAGAGCTTGGCTGCTAACCAAAAATTTCAGAAGTTGTAATCCACCAGCGGCAACTTGGAAACCCTATGGGACAGTTCTACTCTGCCCTATTGGGTCGCTTGATGACAACAGGTCTGGTTTGGTTTTGGTAAACTGAGAAAATAAGTTCATGTTCATTAAAGCCACGCGCTTGAGGTTTTTCTGATACAGCAGTACTAGATAACTGAGACATCCCTAAGCTTTTCTAGTCATGAAGCACAACATTCAAGACCTATGTCATACAGGAATTGGTTGCTACCCATTTAAGATTAGGGTATAAAGGTTTCTAGTCGAAATGCACTCAGGATTCTATTCCCTTCAATGATGTAGCAACTAGAATAGGCTATTCCCATAAAAAAAAAAAAAAAATTCCCATAAACAGCTAGAAAACTGTGGAGTGTATAGGAAACGAAATGTTCAGGCCTGGGACAGTAAGGAGAATTGGAGTGTCATTTCTATGAGAAAAGAACAAAGAAGTTGCGTCTAATGATATTCCTGACCACCTGAACTAAGACACTTCCTGGAACTGCGGCACTTTCTGGACTTCAGGACACCTCAAGCAGAGAGCAATGAGCTTTTTGAACTTGGAGAAAATTTTTGGACATTAGGGAGGTTGGAGTAGCTGAAATGTGCCAAACAGAGTACTGCTGAGTAGGAAGCTACTCAGAGAAAATGCCTTCATTTGTATAACAGGTCCCCTTTGAGTTTTTGACTGAATTCTGTATTGTACAGGGCTAGGATAAAACTCCACAATGCTGTGAAAAGAATGACCGTGGAGTAGCAAACTGAACAATTTCAGGAAGTCACGTAGGACAGTCAGAGCATAGAATTCTTGTTGAATGCCTCCCTGAGGTAGAGATCTCAGATATAAAAGCTGCTTTAGGCTATTACCCACATAGCATGAAATACAGCCTGAAGACAGCAAGGTGACCCTTGGTTAAGAAGTTTAATGTTCTAGGAAAACAACAAAATACACTATTCTTTCACATAAAATTCACAATATTCAACATCCAATCAAAGTACTACCAAAAAACCTGAGGCCATCGAGTCAATTCCAACTCATAGTGACCCTATATGATATTAGGAACACGTGCCCTCTATTAGTTCTTTAGAGTTGTCAGAGTAGTGTCTTAGGTTTGATTCTTAGAGAGCCTATACTTGCCTTGATTGGTCTGTCACGTGTGACATGAGGGAGTGAGACACAAACAGAAAGACCAGAAACAAATAGAATTTAGCAAGTAGAATGTATAACTCACATGTTCCAGGGAGAAGGCCAAAACAGGCCATATATAGATAAATTTGGTTCATATGCAATATATACTTGGTATATTCTAACTATATGCTTGGTTTATTCATAGTATATTATGTTTTAGGACTATAAATTATATCTGAATCTCTTTTTAAAGTTTATGTTCATATATTAGTTGTAAATGCAGTCTACATTGAAAATATGATTATTATGCTTAGAGATATTTTGTCTAAAGTTTTTTATTGACTTTATTTTGCTTCTAATACCTCAGAAACTACCACATTTCTTGTCAATTGTGTTACTTTCCTGTTGAATTCCTATCAGATGTTTCACTATTAAAATTTATTAGTAATGAATTAACCATGGCAATATTAATTCCTCTTGTCTACAGTTTTTTTTTTTTTTTTAACTCTGATTTTCTGAAAGAACTTGCAAGCAATCACAGGCTAGAGTATTTCAACAAGAAAGGCACTGTCTCAAAGGCCCATGGAAAGGACTATGCCAAGCTTTTTGAGTGTGTAGACTTCTAATGACATAACTTTGAGACCATACCACTGGATTGAATGAGGATTTCAAAAACTCTCCTAGAGAAGCCAGTTGGTTCACAGGACTGAAAACCCAAGATTGACCTGAACAGGAGTTAGTTACATAGGTTTCATTGGATTGAAGAATTATTATGGAATTTACTTTTTTTTTTTTATTGCTGGTGTCCTTTATTCCAGATATAAGGAATCTTTCTCTATTCTTAACTAATGTATAATGTTTAGCAATTTAGTAGACTAAATGCTTTTGTAAACAGAAATGAAGCATTTATATTTTTCTCACTGCTTGATCCCCCTGGAATCAGAAAACTATTAAAATAATAAAAATAATAATAAAGAGTTGAAAATTATTAACAGAAATTCTTATTTTTATGACAACGTAATTATTTGCATAGGTTAAATAAGAATCTGCATTCCTTATTGACTTGACATAATTGGAAAACTGAGTTATATATGCAAGCTTTACTAGAACATGGTAGTTGAGAATGATGTTCATATAATCAGGTATGACCAGACATAGACATATTTAAGAAATTAAGCTTGAATTTATAGAGTTGATGCAAATCCCTCCCAAGAAGACTAGTCTGGTACTTGACTGACAAGATTCCTAGCCATACAGGTTAGTGAAGAAGGTCACTTTCTGGCAGTCCCAGGAACCTATGATATTTTGAGAACTCTAGAAGAGAGGAACTCACCCATATCTGTGGGTACTACAGTTGAAATCTAGCAGCAAGTTCCTGACTTGGCTTTCTAGCCTCAAGAAGCATTTAAGAGTTTATTCTGAGATTCCTTATGAAAACTTAGAAAGCAAATTTCAAAGGCCTATATAGTAAATTATCATTCTTGCTGCACCTATAAGTAATGACCATCAGTCTTATTTTAAGATCAATAATACCTTTGCTTTGGAATGATCTTTGATCAAAAGGAGGGTGACTGTAGAGAGAAATTTTATGTTTAAATAAAAATTATAGAATGCCCTTGTGGACTATCGAATTCTAGCCTGATCACAGTCTTTGAGAAATCTCGCACCTCTTTGTAAACTACAGGAAACTAATGGTTTTGTTTTCTACCTGTATTTTGGACTAGTTCTTGCTACATAACTTATGCTGTTCCTTATGTGTCCATACATAATCAATTATCCAAAGAGAAAATTAGAAATATAGACCAATCATGTAGAAACAAGAGAACAAACTATTGTTCATTTCGATACAGCGCTAAATGGAAGTTTGAAAGACTCTCTAATTGAAAGCACACTTGTAAGTTGCTTGACTATGGCAATAGTTCTTTTCATCACGAGGATCACATCTTTTTAGTTTTGGAGATATACTTTAAGATTGCAAATGGTATTAGACAAAATAGTGTTAAAATTAAAGGATTCAGTGTTATAAATCCAGCAATTCATGCCTTCCCTATCCAAAGAATTATAAAAAATTAGCAAAATGGCTTTACAAAATAGACTAGCTTTAGATTATATGTTGACCTCACAAAGAGGTTTTTGTACTTCATATTACAATGCTATGTATACAAACTGTGGTAACAGCTGACACCCATGCACAGGAAGCTGCTAAATTGATGAAAATAAAACCTGAAACACCATGGTGAGACAGACAGGGTTAACTGTGCTGGCAGAACGAAAGAGTTGTTAAAAGATTACCATCTAAAAGTTGGATGAACAGGAACCATACCCTGCCAACATAAAATAAGGCTAAAACAACCCATGAATTACTACCTCCTTTTTTTTTCTTAGTGTTAAAACAACCAGTGAATTACTACCTCCTTCTTAGTGTTTAAAAAAAAAAAAAATTTTTTTTTTTTTCTTAGTGTTTTTCTAGTCCCTTCCCCCTTTTTACAGGCTCCACATGCTCAGAGGAGCAAAGTGTGATCACCGTTTGACCTTCCTTAGCCCGCCAAAGGGGGCGATGTAGTGCCAAAGATCAGTGCACCTGCACTATATAAATGATGCAAGGGCTGCAGAGAGGACCCCATCTTGAATATCAGCAGGCACAACCTAATTAGTGTGCACTGCCATTCTGAGAAGTACCCTCCCCTTGAAAGAAAACCTCTAAATATTCACTGCTCTATTATCTCCACGGAACCCAGATAAGCAAATCCAGAAAAGCCCTAACCATGCCCCCCTTTCTGAGTCAGACTTTTTGAGCATCATGAGCCCTCTCTGACTCCTTTTACTTGTCACAAGTGAAATAAACCTGTTAGAGTTGAATCCAAAATTGTCTCCTCTGTGTATTCTTACAAGAGAAAAGGCAAGGACCCATTGAGTCCAGAGGGCCTCTGTGCCCTCAGCAGTAACAATGGGATTTAACTCCTGTCTGAATTTTTTCTGGGGTGTTCGGCTCAGAGAAATTTTTCAAAACTTGAGTATTGTCTTCTTAGTCATCCATTATAATAATAGCCTTCCTAAAATGTATAATATCAAGGATCAATTTTAGCCAATAAGACAACAAATAATAACCACCATACCCAGTTTTCAGGATCAGACTTTCGACTGTATTAATGAAGGCTTCTACTAAACACTGATCAAAATTTTTAATCAAGCTCTCAGTATTTCTGACAGTATGACCAAGAAGAGGAGGTGTTAAATACAAGGAAACTGAGGCCCAGATAGACACAATTATTGAGCCTTCACAAACCCCTCTTTATAAGAAGACATATGTTAGCCATAAATTCATTCCAAGTTAACTTTGTGGAAAGAATTTAACTTCACTGAAAGTAAATTAGTCTTTGTCCTTGTTTCCTGAGAAGACAATTCTAAACCTTTGGAGTTTCCTGAATAATTGAGATATCTTGGCCAGGCCACAAAGCCCACCTGGCAATCTCAGGAAGGAGAGATAGCCTGATTTAAATACTAAGATTAGAGAAATATATGGTCCTTCACATTGGGACACTGTTTTGAATGACGAACCACTGTTTAATATGCACGTAGAAAATCCTTTTAAACCTAGAAAAGTTGGTGAGAAGAATTTATTTGAACACTAAAAATCAGCCCCACATGACTAAATTAAGAAATTAAAAAAAAAAAAAAAAAAGATGCTCCTCACATTCTACCTCTTGAATATGGATGGTTCCTAATGAGGACTTAGTTCTCCTAAATTTTTGCAAGCTTCTGTGCTGGAGGCATTACACATGAATACCCATTTGGAAACAGAAATAAGACTATAATGTTTTTAAGCAAATATTGGTAGGGACACTTTCATAAAGCTGCTGAACAAATGGGTTCCCAGTGTCCTATTTTTTTTTTCAATTTAATTCTAAAAAACCTTTTAAAGCTCCACCTGATATAAGTCCTTTGCCTTCAGGGCCAATGCTTAAATGGCAAATAGGGTTTATTCAACTTCCACCTTTAAATAATTATAAGTTTGTATTAGTAATAATTTATATATTTTCTCTCTGGGTAAAAGCTTTCCTGAGTCTTCAACCTATTGCCACATTTGTGGCTAAGAAGCTTCTTAAAAATATTAACCCCACTTGAAGAGTCCCAAAGGTCCTTTGTACTAACCAAGACACCCATTTGACTGGACAAATAATCGAGGAAATATATAAAACTTTCCCCATTTTCCAAAGACTTCTTTGTCCTTATATAATAAAAACTCAATGCCAAACTTTCCAAATCTTTACAGTTAATGTGAACAAAAGTATTGTCCCTGGTCCTTTTGAATCTGAGAATTACTTCATCTGAAATTAGTAAATTAACTCCTCCTGAAATTATTACTACTGAGAGGTCTATGGCCTGCCCTTATTGGACAACTTGCTCTGAATCAAATTTAACTCAAACTGGCTTGTTCCAATATTGCAAGTCTTTAATTCAGTATTCTAGCAAATATTTCTCACAACTTAAAAATGCTTTTGGTAATCAGAAATCAAAAGTACCTGAGCTACCGATTATTTAGCCTAGAATTTATGTTTATTGGAAAAAACACCAAATTAAAATATTCTCTCAAACCCCAGTTAACAGGATCTTATCTAGTAGTCCAGATCACAGGAAGTTAAAACTTCAGCCCAGCTGTCCAAGTTGAAGAATACTGTAGTTACCACCTGGATGTTTTCAACCAACCAAAATGCTAAAATTAAATTTCAGACATTCCAACACCAAAAAGCAGACGACACCTAATGTTGACAGCTTCCCCCAAGACTCTGGGCAAGAGCTGTATCCTACTAGTGTCTGGCTCATAATTTCTCATGTCATACATTAACTATTTAGCTATATTCTTTACCCTTAGAGTGACTTTGTCAGGTATTGCTCTATTTTCAAAATATTGGAGGCATTACTCTTCATTTTAACCAATTAAGTCAAGCATTTTATACCCAGTTTAAAATTAGAATCAATACTATGTCTGCATGTTCTTAGTACATTAGTTATTTTCTCTCTAATTTTTGTTTAAAAAAAAAAAATTTTTTTGTTTACATGGTTTATATCCGCTTAATCCTAACTGAGGGTGTTGACTTTGTAATAGCTATAATTTATGTTTTAATTGCTTTTTTTTTTTAAGTATTTTATTTTGTTTTCGGTGAAAGTTTATACAGCAAAGTATGTTCCCACTTAACAATTTTTACACATTATTGTTCAGTAACATTGGTTACATTTTCCACATCGTGTAAACATTCTCATTATATCCATTCCGGTTGTTCTGTTTCCATTAATCTAGCTTCCCTCCCCATCCCCCTTCTCATCTTCTCATCTTTGCTTTAGGGTAAATGTTGACCATTTGGTCTCATATAGATTACTTTTTTTTTTTTTTTTCAGTTAAAAGAGCACAATATGTTATTTAGCTGAAAGGTGACCTCTGGGAGTGGTTTCAGTTCAAAGTTTAAAGAGTATCTCTGGGCCATAGTCTCAGAGGTTCCTCTTGCCTCTACTGGTCCAGTTGCATCTAGCCTTTTTTGTTTGTTTGTTTTAATAATTTTTGTTATGCTTTAAGTGAAAGTTTACAAATCAAGTCAGTCTCTCACATATAAACTTATATACACCTTACTACATACTCCCACTTACTCTCCCCCAATGAGCCAGCCTGCTCCCTTCTTCCAGTCACTCCTTTCATGAACATTTTGCCAGTTTCTAACCCCCTCTACCCTCCCATCTCCCCTCCAGAGAGGAGATGCCAACATAGTCTCAAATGTCCACCTGATGCAAGTAGCTCAGTCCTCATCAGCATCTCTCTCCAACCCATTGTCCAGTCCAATCCATGTCTGATGAGTTGGCTTCAGGAATGGTTCCTGTCCTGGGCCAATGGAAAGTTTGGGCACCAAGACCAACAGGATTCTTCTAGTCTTAGACAGACCATTAAGTCTGGTCTTTTTATGAGAATTTGGGGTCTACATCCCACTGCTCTCCTGCTCCCTCAGGGGTTCTCTGTTGTGCTTCCTGTCAGGGCAGTCATTGGTTGTGACCAGGCACCATCTAGTTCTTCTGGTCTCAGGATGATGTAGGCTCTAGTTCATGTAGTTCCTTCTGTCTCTTGGGCTTATAATTACCTTGTGGCCTTGGTGTTCTTCATTCTCCTTTGATCCAGGTGTGTTGAGACTCATTGATGCTTAGATGGCCGCTTGCTAGTGTTTAAGACCCCAGACACTGCATGTAGAAGTGGGATGCAGAATGTTTTTTTAATAGAATTCATTTTGCCAATTGACTTAGATGTCCCCTGAAGCCATAGTCCCCAAACCCCCACCCCTGCTCCACTGACTTTCGAAGCATTCAGTTTATTTAATTGCTTTAATACATTACTTTTATAGACAATCTTTCTTCACTATGAGGCTTATATCTCTTATAAGACTATTATGTCTCCCAATTGCTGTTAAAAGTTGGCATAACGATGTCTTTGTTAGAGTGGCTCAGGCAGTGGCCAGTGCTGCCAACTTAACAGACTGTTGGCTATGCCATCCTTCCCCACAAACTGTACATGAGAATTCAGATCCTTTAGTATTACCCATTTTCATCTATAACCATATACCTGCTATTGAAGTCAATATCAATACCATAGAAAGATGAACCATCTACGTCAGGTTATGGCATCTCTCTAATTCCCCAGTTTATCCTTCTGGGCCTTGTTTTTTTATTTTACCCAAGTATTTATTTGTCCTGGTATAGTTTATGGTAATGAATGTTCTTTCATTTTTCTGCATAACAATAGCTTTATGCTGCTTTAGTAAGTTTTTATAATTATCAGAATTCAGAGGCTCCAGTTTACTTCCATTTTAAGGAAAGATCTTGATTAGAAAGCTTGTTTATTTATAATAACTCCCATACTGAAAAATGACTGGAAAAAGCAAATCGGACTATTTCCTTTCCCTTTTCCCCAATGTAAATTGGAGTAATGTGTGCCTCTTGCGGGTACAGGTTCCTGTGTGGAGGATCCAACTGTCTAGAGAAAAATTCTAATGCTAAACCTTTTACTTCATCTTACTTTGTTTAGATAGATGGAGTATGAAAGGCCAGTGCACCTTGTGCAACCTTGAAGTCCCATTAACTCTCTGGTCCTATAATGAAAAGCACATTTGGTAAATAACGCTACAGCTCCAAAGCAGCTGGTGCATATTGATTTTGCTCATTTCTGTGTCACAGTGAGTAATTCCCGCACACTGCATTAGTTCAAATGAAAGGGCTGTGTTACTCCTCTAATTCAGCCTAGGGCTGTGAACAATGCCCCCAATTGTTAAATAATGTACAACATGGTGAAGATGGCTTCAGTGCTGCATGATGAAGAACCAGACAGTATCTGGCTAATAGATTAGATAGATGCTTGATAGATAGATAGATAGACAGACAGACAGATAGATGATAGATAGATAGATAGATAGATAGATAGATAGACAGACAGACAGACAGACAGACAGACAGACAGACAGACAGACAGACAGATAGATAGATAGATAGATAGATAGATAGATAGATAGATAGATAGATAGATAGATAGATAGATAGATAGATAGATAGATAGACAGACCAACAAACAGATAGAAGCAGTGGGTTTAATGGCCCAAGAAACAAATAGGCCACCATGCCATCATTGAGGAAACAGAGTCCACGCTGAAGATGACTTAAGTCTACACAGAGGAACGATATTAAAGAAATCAAAGGATGTTCAATTGATCAAAAGGAGGGAATGATATAGAGACATTAAAACTACATGAGGTACTTGGCTGATGTAAGGAGGCTAAGGTGGAGTCCAGGCCTAGAGATTCTCTGGAACTGGAAAATTGAACTGGTTAATAAATATGGTGAGTAAGGGCAGTTTTACCTGTTATCTGGTATTTAAGGAAATGTTTTCTTTTTAATCAAGCAAATAATGAATGTTGTCAGTTTTTCCCAGCCAGGGTTTATGTAACTTTTATTTTAGAAATGGAAATTTGCCAAATCTCCTGTAAATTTAGTGACTCTTTAGTGTCACTAAACAGTAATTAATCAGAAAGCATATATCACCAAGTGAAAATTAGACAACAAAAACTGTTTAAACCAGTCACTCAGAATATCCCACTCTCTTTTCACCATGACGTTCTCCATCTGTTATCACCTATAATAAATTCTTTAGTCCTTCTAATTATGCATCATAAATATCTTTCCTTCATTTTTCCTTCCTGCCATTCTCCACCTTCTCTTTCTTCATTTTTTCATCCATTCTTCCTTTCCAGCAACTATCTTTGCATTTAAATATGATCAATAAAATCTGTACTGAGGACATTAGGACTGTAAGGAGGGCACTAAGTATTGAAGAGTAAGGAAATCAAATTAAATGCTAACAAATCAAAATCATATAGTGTACATACATGTTTGATTACAGAATAGATAATTAGAAATACTCGTCTCAGTCAAATTGCTTGATACATGACAAATAAAGCATTCATAGTGTCAACAGGGACACAAAAACTAAAAACCAAACCCCATTGCCTTTGAGTCCATTCTAACTCATAGTCACCCTATAGGACATAGTAGAACTGCCTCATAGAGCTTCCAAGGGCAACCTGGTGGATTCAAATGGCCAACCTGGCTTAAATTTCTGTTTCTCATCACAGGGAAATTTCATGTAAGGTAGGTATTGATTTTATATTACTTGAAATTTAAGACAAAGGTATTTACGAGTAGATCAACAGTTGAGCTGTTCTTGTTAGGTATCTTCCAGTGGGTTCACACTGATAGTGACACCATGGTCAAAGAGAAAAAATGTTCCTGGTCCTACTCCAGTCTCAGAGTCATTGCTATACTTTATCCCATCATTCAGCCACTGTGTCCATCCATCTCATTGAGGGTCTTTATCTCTTTCATTGATCCTGTACTTTACCAAGCATTATGTCCTTCTCCAAGGAATGTTCCCTCCTGATAACATGCCCAAAGTATGAGAGATGAAGTCTTGCCATCTTCACTTCTAAGGAGGATTCTGGTTGTACTTCTTGCAAGACAGATTTGTTTGTTCTTCAGGCAGTCCGCGGTATTTTCAATATGCTTCACCAACACCATAATTCAAAAGCATCGATTATTTTGGGGCCTTCCTTCTTTATTTTCCAGATTTTGCACACGTGTAAAAAAAAAAAATTTACATGTAAGGTGATTTAAAATACCATGGTTTGGGTCAGGCATACCTTAGTCTTCACAGTGACATCTTTGCTTTTTAACACTTTATAGAGGTCTGTTGCAGCAGATTTGCCCAATGCAGTGGATCGTTTGATTTCTTGACTGATGATGCCACATATGTTGAATATGGATCCAAATAAAATGAAATCCTTGACAACTTCAATATTTTCTCCATTTATCATGATGTTGCTTAATGGTCCATTTGTGAGAATTTTTGTTTTAGTAATAGGGAGGGGTAATCCATACTTAAGGCTGTAGTCTTTGAATTTCATCAATAAGCGCTTCAAGTCCCTTTTACTTTCAGCAAGCAAGATTGTGTCATCTACATATCTCAGGAAGCTGATGAGTCTTTCTCCAATCCTGATGCTGCATTTTTCTTCCTATAGTCCAGTTTATCGGATTATTTGCTTGGCGTACAGATTGAATAAGCGTGGTGAAATGATACAGCGGTGATGTACACTTTAGTGATCTTAAACTGTGCCTGTCCCCTTGTTCTATTCCAACAATTGCCTCTTAGTCTAGGCACAGGTTCCTCATGAGCACAATTATGTGTTTTGGAACTCCCATTTTTCACAGTATTATCCATAATTTGTTATTATCTGCACAGTCAAGTGTGTTTGCATAGTCAATGAAACAGAGGTACACATCTTTCTGGTATTCTCTGCTTTCAGCCAGGATCCATCTGATGTGAGCAGTGATATCCTTCAACCTCATCCTTCCCTGAACCCTCAAGGAACTCAAATTGTATTCCTTTTAAATCTTCTTTAAGTTTTGGAAACAAAAAGAAGTCTGAAGGGGAAAAATCAGGGCTACAGGGCAGATGGAGTTAGTTTTCCCAGTGAAATTCTCAAAGAACGTTACCCTCGAAGAATGAGCAGGTACATTGTACTGATGGAAAAAAAAAAAAAATTCTTTGGAACAAGCTTTCTGTCCTTTTCTCACCAATCCAGTTTTCTTAAAACTTCTTCATAATAAGCCCCTGTGATCTTCCTGTGTCCTTTGATAAAATCTGTCAAGATTACCCCTTTGAACTCCCTCCCCCCAAAAAAGTACAGTCACCATAACGTTCTGAACAGCCTTCCCTCTTTTGGCTCATTCTTGAGGTTTTCCTGACCTTCCTTAAAATGCTTGATCTCTCTGAAAACTGTTGTTTTATGTGGAACAGGATTCCTGTAAACTTGTTGCAAAATTTCAGTTATTTGGAAAGATGTCCACTTAAGTATTTGTTAAAATTTTGATAGTAGCCTTGAACTCAAAATCATTTTTTTCCATGACACAAAAAGTATCTTTTTTTTCCTTTTTGTAAGGCTTCCTAATGAGACTAAGACAAGTGTATTACTGAGAGAACTTTTTTGCAGCCTTACACTGATAACAGAAACATGTTCAAATACATTTTGTTTGGAATAAACTTTTGCATGAATGAACTGGAACCCTGATGGCAATACTTTTCTACTTACCCTTGTAGAGAAGGGTCACAATTAGTTTATTTCAATCCAGTACCAAGCAGTTCAAAACACTTTATATTGACATGTCAGTGGTCACCATTTTTAAAGAAAATCAAGTCCTTTAGGGAGACAACCCAGTCAAGAAAACACCAATCCGATTAACTCAAAGCCCAATCAAATTGCAGACAGCAGTAAAATAGATACTTGTGGTAAGTTAAGACATTGTTGTTAGTAGGGTATGTTTCCTGTTTATCCAACTTCTAGATGGTAATCTTTTAACAGCTCTTTTGTTCTGACAGCACAGTTAACCCTATCTGTCTCCCAGGGGAAGATTGATGACAAGGACCTTCCTCCAGAACTGACAGAGAAAGCCTTCCCCTGCAGATGGTGCCCTGAATTAGGACATCTGAACTACTAGACTATGAGAGAATAAATTTCTGGTTGTTAAAGCCATCCATTATGCTAAAATTATATTTAACTGCTTGTTTACTAGATTCTTATTTACCAGTTTAAAATATTTTCTTAGGGCAACATCTATGCTAAAAGCAGAGAAGAAAGAAATCAAGTTAAATGATAACAAATCAAAATTATCTAGTCCACTTCACATGTTTTAGTACATCATAGTTGAGTTTATTTTCACAGTAGAATTGATTGATAACAAAAGACAAATAAATTATTCATGTGTTAATAGGTCACAATAACTCTTTAACTCTAACGTTATTTACACTATTGTTTCAGGCTTAGAAAATGAAACGGGAAAACAATTGAGAAGATGCTTGTCCTTAAAAAAACTGACAGAAGCAATCACATGTTTTATTGATCAAGAGTGTATTCAAATTTATCATTGTGGAAGTATGAGGGCCTATGAAATCATAAGCAAAGCATAGGAAGCAAGGAATGTTGGGAAAGAAATGACACTTAACTGGATATCTAAAGGAGGATTAATTTGTCTCAGTATAAACAATGTGATAGCATCTAACTTATAATTAGCCTCTGCCTTGGAACCAAAAGGAACATATTTATATCTATTAAAAATGTTATCAAGCGACATTACCTTTTGCATTGTTTACTAAAACAAGGTTGAATATTGAATACTGAATATAAAGTTGGCATCAATTTTTAAAAACCCTACGGAAGGCACTATTTACCTCTTGGTTCCTCAAGCTATATATCAAAGGGTTAAGCATGGGGGTGACTAAAGTGTAAAAGACAGAGGCCATTGTGCCAGTATCATATGAGTGAGCAGATTTGGGCTGCACATACATAAATAATAAAGTCCCATAAAACACAACCACCACTGTCAGATGAGAACCACATGTGGAGAAAGCTTTTATGCTGCTCTTGGCAGGATGCATTCAAAATATGGCTTTCAGAATCAGCAGGTAGGACAGCAGGACAACCAGTAGGGAGGATATCAAATTAAATGCTGAAAATATTAGGAGCATCAATTCTATTTCTTGTGAATTTGAGCAAAGCATAGATAACAAGGGAACATCATCACAGTAGAAATGACTGATGACATTAGAGCCACAGAAGCTGGATGTAAAAGTCTTAATGGTTAACGTCACAGACTGAAAGGCACTGTAGAGATATGGAATGCCCACCAGCACATGGCAAAGTCTTTGGGACATGATAACATTGTAGAGCAGAGGGTTACAGATAGTCACATAGCGGTCATAGGCCATGGCCGAAAGGATAAAAAGTTCACTGATAATGACCAAAATGAAGAAAGCCATCTGTGTGGCACATGCATAATAGGAAATGGTGTTTTTATCCACAACAAAATTTACTAACATCTTGGGACAAATGACAATAGAATTACCAAGATCAATAAAGGCCAAGTGTCTGATGAAAAAATACATAGGTGTGTGTAGGCGGGAGTCCATCTTGGTCAAGATGATCACACCCAGGTTGCCCACCACTGTGATCATGTAGATGAGGAGAAACACCCCAAAAAGCTGGTACTGCAACTCAGGGTGCCTTGTGACTCCCATTAGAATGAATTCAGTCAGTACTGTTAGATTCTGTTGGCCCATTTGGTCCAGTTATCTTTTCTGTGAAGAAACAGAGGGTTTGGTATTAGCTTTCATGTAGTATTGTCTAAACAAGTTATAATATTTCAGAAGCAATGGAAGTTTTTCTTCATATTTTTTGTTGTTGTTATCTGTCATCAAGTTATGCTCAACTCACAGTGACCACAAGCACAATGGAACAAAACACAGCCCATTTTTCTACCATCCCCATGATCTGTTTTGGATTGGACCCTTGTGATCCACAGGGTTTTCACTGGCTGATTGTCAGAAGTTGATCACTATGCATTTTTTCCTAGCCTGTCTTAGTCTAGAACCTCTGTTGAAACCTGTCCAGCATCATAGCAACGCAGAATCCGCTAGTGACAGACCCAGTGCTGGTAGTGCATGAACTATATCTGCCAGAAATCTAACCTAGGTTTCCCATACAGAAGACTACCAGTGAATAACCACTGACCTTTTCCTTCATATTGTTATTGTTTTGTGTCATTGTTGAGTCATTTCTGACACATACAATCCCTATAGGGTGGAATAGAACTTCCTCTTACGTTTTCCAAGGGGACAATCTTTACTGAAACAGGTTGCCACATCTTTCTCCTACAGAGTGACTGATCTTTCTGTTAGCAGCCAAGCACTTAACCACTGTGCCACCAGGGCTTTTCATCTGATTTTGAAGTTGAGGTAAACTTTAGAAACTTCTATATCCCACACACACACACAAAAAAAAAACCTGTTGCCATCAAGTCAATTCCGATTCATAGCGACTATATAGGTCAGAGTAGAACTGCCTCATAGAGTTTCTAAGAAACACCTAGTGGATTTGAGTTTGAACCCATATAACCGCTACACCATCAGGGTTTCCACATCCCAAAATAGGGGGATCCATATGTAACACATTACTTTAATATAACATAGACTAAATTCTAAAGAAAGTCAACAGAAATTAGTCTACTTTGTGGACAATGAATAATGCATTTTATATGGATCCCCCTATTTTGCAATATAGGAGATCCCAAAGTTTATTTTAACTTCAAAAATCTGTAATATTAACATAGAAATACTATACTTTATTTTATCTACAAAATTACATCAAATTTTTCCTTTAGTCCACTGCATTTTTTGTCTGAGAATTTATGTGGGATTTTGATAGTTTTAGAGAAAGAAGCAGAGACAATGTGACAGAGACAACACGTAGTGACTCTATAGGACAAAAGAGAACTGCCTCATAGGGTTTCCAAGGCTGTAATTTTTATGGAAGCTGACTGCCACATCTCACCCTGTGGAGCAGCTCGTGCATTCCATCTGCCAGCTTTCCTTTTAGTAGCAGAGAACTTAACCACTGTGAAACCACAGTTTGCCCACCATAATCACAATTTAGAAGATAGTCTCTTCCCATTCTGACTTCTGCTCTATTGCACTTCGCCTAATGTCAATCTGCAATGGAGTGTCAACTGCACTTCGCCTAATGTCAATTTGCAATGGAGTGTCAACAGGTATCCCTTGGACCCAGATAAATGGGAACTGAGTTAATGATACTACATTTGAGGCTTAGTAGGTATATGTTTTATGGTTCAAAAACAATGGAAAGTATCATTTAATAAGGCTATCTTTCTGTTACTGGAAAATTTTCTAAGAACACACCTTGCACCTGGTATGCTGAGATGTGCCTTGAATGTAATTAATAAACTCTTTTTATATTTATAGATTTTATAATTTTTTGAACAAGGTCAGTTTTATAATTGAAATGTATTTATTTTTTATTCCAAATAAATATTCACAATCATGCTTCAATTTGTATTTATAATTGTGTGTCATTTTTTAATGAAAACCCCCAAATTTGTATAAGTTTCAAAACATACAAGATCTGGATGTATACCTGTTATACTCTATGCTTATATCAACATTCAGGGATTTTGACTATTTAATTGTACATACACTATTTCCTCTAATATGACACTACGGAAGTGGTGGGTTCCATAAGGCTTTTAGAATATTTACATTTATTTGGGAATTTATTACATTATATACTGCAAACTGTCTATTTCTGGAAGTCTATAACAGAATTTATAGAGTTTAAGACTATGATTTTCAAATATCTTTGTGATAATTTCTGTACCTTTGTTTCATGAAGTTTTACAAAGAAATTCAGTGAGTCAAAGTGAAACTACCTGATTGGAACAAATGAATCTCTTTAGAGGTATCCACTTGTTTTCCCTCTTAACCTCTTCTCGCATTCATTGTCCATCAATGGAAACCTAGGACTCTGTAAGCATGATTTTCAATTGGAACAGTAAATGGTATTCCAAATATTCAGCGATATAAAATGCAGGATATAATTATTATTACACAATATAATGCCTATGCTTAGTCTGCACAACTATTAGAAACTTCCAGGGGCCCCGACAAGGCCTAAGTCTACAGTATGGAGCAGCTGAAGTTCAGAGCTGGAGTGCAGACAGATGTTTGCTAAGGATAACTTTTGATCCCGAGGCTGGATTGAATTTTCAGGAAAATAGCAGAAATCCTAGAAATATGCCAAATTTTGGTTTGATTTTGCAAGCCTGAACCAGGAGAATGGGAGGCAGGATGATACTGGAGATTGGTGAGTCACCTCTGTTCCTTCTTTTTTTTAGATAAATTCTGTTTTTTTTTCTCCCTCAGCTCCAATCTTCTTTCCAGGTCCTTCCTGTCTCACAGAACAAGAACTATAAACCTACGTTCTTTTAAAAACTTACCTCAAATTTGCTGTATCACAAAGCCTGATATCATAGGATTTTGCTGTAGAATGCTGGATTGAGGCAAGGAATTCAGATTCTACTTCCCATCCTATGACTTTTAAGTTTTCAATGTTCCGTAAGAATTATTCTAATGTTTATTGAACCTATGAACATCTTCAGTGTCATTTACTACCTCTGTCTGAAGACATCTAGATTTCACCTTTTTGGAAAAGAATATCTCTAATTTGTCTTAGACATCGAAATATGTACTTTTTTATCTCTGAGTAGTGATCATCACTAAAGCCAAAAGAATATACAAGTGTGCAGATAAATTATTTTTCAGTCCTCAGACATGGTAATATCAGGTAGGAATTACTTTAGGTTCAGGGAGTTCTTCATAACTCCGTAACTCATAAAAAATACTGTAGTTTCAAGTTTAGAAACTAGTAGGGAAAAGAAAGAACAAACAATATCATCATCATTAATAACCAAAAAATGGTGTGTTTTTCATGGGAAATTCTTATGTAAAAATTATTCAAAATTTATCAAAGGTTGCATGGGGCATGCTTATACTAACAATATTCATTTTTTAACAAATATTTCATTGGACATTCATATACTGAAAGAATACTTATTTATTTAATATTGTCTCAGGCATAATTACAATTTAAAAAATTATTTATTTTTGCAAAATTCAGTTGTACCTGAAAGTTCTGTATTATATCTGGCAATCCTAACCTTAATTTCATATTGTTGCTTGTTGCTGTCGAATTGGTTCTGACTTATGGTGACCTCATATATAACAGAGCAAAATGACATCCATTCCTTTTCCATCTTCATAATTGTCAATATGTTAGAGTGCATTATTGGTATGAACTATTGTGTCAGTCCATCCCATTGAGAGTTCCTTCTTTTTGTTGGCCCTCTACTTGACCAAATGCAATGTCCTTTTCCAGCATTTGGTCTTTCCTGATGAAGTACTCAAAGTATATCTAATCCTAATAGATTTTAGTAAATTAAATTGATGCTGAATTTTCAAGTATTTCCAGTTCGCTCTTCGCTTGCAGTAACCAAATGCCAATATCAGCCCCTATAAATCAAATAGAGCTGGGGTACACTCTTAATTTATAGGATTTAATGTCCTAAAAATACCATAGAGCTCCATGGAATCCTAGTTAAGAAAAGAGAAAATGAATGTTTGTGGTGAAGCTGAAGGGGTAATTTGCGCGTGGCCATAATAGTGCCTGCATTGAGGAGTCAGGAGTGATGGTAAATGACCGAAATCTACGATAATCAGAATCAAAGAGAATTTGAACCCACTCACCTTGAGTAGGAAATCAGATTTGTTTTCCTCAAATGATTCTCTTGTTTTCTTTGGTTGGATAAATTCATGATTTCCCTTCTCTTTGCCATATTCCCCAAAGAATTAGCATGCATTTCACTGATTATGATCAAAACATCTGAAGGACTTAAAAATTTCCCTTGTTGTGCCTGTTGATTATCCAAGATATCCTACATATTCCCCGGTGAAAAGAAAAAAAAAAGAAGGGGTAATTCAATGAAAGAACAAAACATAAGTCATCTACACAGTCTCGCGGAATCCATATGATGTAAATGTATTCATTCATTTACACAGTCAAGAAATATAGACACAATGGGAAAAAAAATGGATATCAGCTCAATCTCAGTAAAACTGCAACAGTTGCAAAGTCATGATGAAATAGTAAATACCATTATCATCATGACCTAGGATTTTTCTTTGAATTTATTACCAAAAGAAATATGTGCCAGGCACTGTGCTGTATATATATGAATTGGCTCATACATATGTTAAACCCAACATTTAACTCATAATTTAACCCATGCTATTTCCGTATTTACTGTGTGGTGTAAGTGTTTAACACACTCTGCTGCTAACCAAGAAGGTTGAAAGTTCAAGTCCATCCGAAGGAGCCTCAGAAGGAATGCCTAGCATTCTGGTTTTTAAAAAGTCAGCCATTGAAAACCGTGGAGTGCGCAGTCCTGCCCTGACACACAGGGGGCTGCCATGAGTCAAAACGTTCCATAAAGCGCCTGGGAATCTCATGTGCAGAAGAAGGTGACCTCAGCTGAACTGTATAATTGCCTGAAATTACATAATTAATAACCAGCGGATTTGAAATTAAAACTTTACCTCTCCGGCCCCACACCTCTAAATAAGGATATATTTACCTTCCCTTTCATAAGACAAACCCGTAAGAATTATTGCAATGCAATGTGTTACCACATAGCTGCCCCAGCTTTAGGAGTCCCTTAGCTGTCATATCACCAGAGTTGGGTAATGGTCAGTAGAACCTCATAGTGAGTCAAATTTTCTTGTAAGAGAATATATCTTGTCTCTGATAAAATTTTATCCATGCCTCCTTCCTTGGTGACTTCCATATGTACAAGAATTGAGGAAACATTACGTACAATGAAACACACTGACACATTGATGAGTTTTGACAAATGTGTTTCATTTGTCCAGCTTTCCTGCCCCGTCCTGTCTTTCCTTCTTGCCCCTGGGCTGGTGTGCCCATTTAGTCTCTTATACATGATTGAGTATTGTTGTTTTTTCTTATGGGTCTGCCTAATCTTTGGCTGAAGGGTGAACCTCAGAAGCAACCTCAGTACTAAGTTAAAAGGGTGGCCGGGGGACATATTCTCAGGATTTCTCTAGTCTCTGTCAGACTTGTAACTCTGGTCCTTTTTTATGAGTTTCAATTTTGTTCTACATTTTTCTCCAGCTCACATGGACACCCTCTATTATGATCCTTGTCGGAGAGGTTGGTGGTGGTAGCTGGGCACAATCTAGCTGTGTTGGACTCAGTCTGGTGGAGGTTGTGGGAGTTGTGGCCCATTAGTCTTTTGGACAAATCTTTCCCTTGTGTCTTTGGTTTTATTCATTCTTACTTGCTTCAGATAGGGTGGGACCAGTGAAGTATCTTAAATGGCCACTCAGAAGATTTTAAGACTGCAGATGCTCCTCAACCAAGTAGGATGTAGAATGTTTTCTTTATTAACTACATTGTGCCAATTGAGCTTGGACTTCTGAGACCATGGTCCGCATCCCTCAACCCAGTAATTCTGTCAGGCAACCATAGGTGAATGAATTTACATTGGGGTTCTTGATTTTGTTCCATTGGTTCAAGTCTTTGTCGTTGTACCAGTACCAGGCTGTTTTGTTGACTACTGTAGCAATATAGTAGGTTCTGAGGTCAGGTAGTTCACGGCCTTCTACTTTGTTCTTCTTCTTCAATAGTGTTTTACTTATCCGAGGCCTCTTTATATTCCATATAATTAATGATTAGTTTTTCTATCTCATTAAATAATGCTGTTGGTATTTGGATCTGGTTTAATTGTATTGATAGATTGCTTCAGGTAGAATTGACATTTTCACAATGTTGAGCCTACTGATTCATCAACATGGTGTGTTCTTCCGTTTATGATGGTCTCTTTTGGTTTCTTCAAGTAGGGTTTTGTAGTTTTCTTTGTATAGGTATTTTAAGTCCCTGGTTAGATTTATTCCTAAGTTGTTTTTTTGTTTGTTTTTAAGGGATATTATAAATGGTTTTTCTGATTTCATTTTCATAGTTCTCTGTATTGGTGTATAGGAATCCAAATGATTTTTGGATGTCTTGTATCCTGCTACTCTGCTGAATCTTCCTATTAGTTCCAGTAGTTTTAATGTGGAGCCTTCTGGGTTCTTTATGTATAAAAAACCAAAAACCAATCACATTGCCATCGAGTTGATTCCAACCTATAGCAATCCTCTAGAATAGAGTAGAACTGGCCCATAGGACTTCCAAAGAGCAGCTGGTAGGTTTGAACTGCCAACATTTTGGTTATCAGCCAAATGCTTAACCACTGTGCCACCAGGGCTGCTCTCTATGTACTGTATTATGACATCTGCCAATAGGGATAGTTTTACTTCTTCCTTACCAATTTTGATGTCCTTTATTTCTTTTTCTTGGCTTATTGCTCTAGCTAGGACCTCCAGCAGTGAAAAAAAGTACTAATGCAGGCCTTTCATAAAAGTGAAGTGGTGTGAAGCAAACTTTCAAAAATGGGAGATACCCGTAATCCCCAATTTATGAATTATTAGAGTAACAAGGAACCACACTTAAGACCATCTTTGTTTTTTCTTATGTATCTTATCATTAGTTATATATACTACAACCAATGTTGCAGTATGTAAAATTGCCTTTTGGTGCAGCAAATCCTCTTCTAGTATATACCCAAAATAATTGAAAACATGTTCAAACAAAAAATTTTACATGAATGTTCATAGAAGCAAATTCACAATAGCAAAAAAAAGTAGAAACAACTCAACGTCCATCAGCAGATAAATGAATAAAGAAAATACGGTATATTCATTCATTCCGTCATAAAAAATGAAGTACCAATACATGCTATGATGTGGATGAAACTGGAAAATCTAATGTTAAGTAAGAAAAGCAAAAAATCAGAAGATCACATATTGAACATTTCTATTCATATGCAATAGCAGAATAGGAAAAGCCATAGAGACAAAAATCAGATTCATGGTTGTCAGGGGCTGTGTGGAGGTAGAGAAGTTCAGAAGAGGTATCCTAATCTATAGGAGGACATCTATGGAGTGATAAAAATTATCTTGTGCTAGATAAACCTGATGGTTACACATTATTGTGAATGTAATAAAAGCCACTGAATTGAACACTTTTAAATGATGGTGTTGTGAATTTCACCTTAATAAATAATTATTATAAACACACATTTCAGCTCTTCAATGTGTTGTCTATTAATGCTCTGTTCATCAAATTCTTCAATTTATCCATTTCTTGAGTTTTAGAATTTTAAGATTTGTACTTTTACTGCAAAATACAGAAAAAATACATTTCATGATGAAGTAGATTTTTAGAGTTTGACTTAATAAATATATAAGTTTATATTGAATGAACGTTTGTGTTAAAAAAATCAAGCCAATGTGGTGTTTATATTAGCCACTGCATTTTTGTTCATCGTCTCTGTTTATACTAAAAAAACCCAACAAAACCAAACCCAGTGCCATCGAGTCAATTCCCACTCTACTATATAGGACAGAGTAGAACTACCCCATAGAGTTTCCAAGGAGCGCCTGATGGATTTGAACTGCCGACCCTTTGGTTAGCAGCAGTAGCACTTAACCATTATGCCACTAGGGTTTCCTCTGTACATACATACATACTTAAATATATATATATATATATATATATATATATATGGATACACACACACAACCTCAAGCTGCTAACCAAAAGTTTGGAGTTTGGAATCCACCCAGGAATGACTTAAAGAAAAACCTTTGGATCTACTTCTGAAGAATCAGCCATTGAACCCTTACGCAGGACAGTTCTATTCTGACACACACATGGTCACCATGATTTGGGATTGACAAAGCAATGGTGTGTGTGTTTCTTCTATCTGAGATCAATTTTTTGGAGCTCCTAATTTTTTTAATATACCTTTATGTTGGTTCAGTGCAGTCTTAAATCATACATAAATATGTATAGGTACATATTAAATCATATAAAATATGTAAACTGCATTATACTCAATAACACTCCAAATTAAAACACCTAGAAATCTGTAATTTTATGATTACATAAATAATATTCTGTTTACCTGTTTTACCATAGTAGCTTTTCTGACATAAATTGTTGTCACTTCTTGAACAGTTTTGATTCTTTCCAAAATATGTAATCATTCTGCATTTTTGACAAGGTTTCTGCTTTAGTTCAGTATTGGGTATTGCACATATATTCTAGCTCTGTCAGATGCTATTAGGTTTCCAAAAAAATGAAGAAAATATGCACTTTAGGCATAATATACTAAAGTTTGTACTTCTCTGGATTAGTGGCACACATACTTGTGGAGACTAGAACAAAATCAAGATGGGGTAAGGACCATCAGCACTATGGTAAATGTCTTTACTTTCTTGTTTTACCAGCCATCTTATTGAGCTATTCAGAATTTTTTCTTAGAACTCTGTCTGTGCCAAGGAAAAACAGAGAGTAAACACTATTTCATTTTTGTTTTGAGTAAATTATGACCCTTGACAAGTGTTTTGTCATTAACCTAATGAAGATGAAGACAACATGGAAGATAGGAAGATTTTTTGTTAGTTTGAAAGGAATAAAAATTGGAAATATCATAAATATTTATTCCCACAGTCTTTTAGTGAACAAAAAGAAATTAATGGCAAAAGTATTTACTGCTTCAGTATAATATCGATGCATTCAGTAGAATTCAGCTTACCATCCCTTATACATCCTCTACAAATGAAGTGTAACAATATCCACATTTTGCCTTTAACAAAATACGTGGATGTTGAGCAATACAATTGTTCACTCTAGAGTAATATGCCCTTTTTATACATTGATCTTCCTTCTTTATACATATAATATTCTCCAATACATTGAAAATAAGACTAAGAAAGCATGCCAATATGTTCTCTTGGTTTTAGAATTCTTTTTTAATCATCATAATCTCCATCAGTTATTACCTTTAATAAATAGTCCTTCACATCAGGCATCCTTAATATTTTTTCTCCTTCCTCCTTTTCTCTCCCCGTCTCTATTCACTTTTCATTTTTTTTTTCTTTTCTAACTACTGTCTATGCATGAAGAATAGGGTAGTGAGAACCAGCATGCAGGACTAGTTTTCTCAGAAGGAAGGATGTCAAATTATATAACTGATCAAAATTACCTAGCACACTTCACATATGTTGGAGCAGCACATAGATAAGAAATGATTATCACAGTAGGAGACACAGAAGGCTAATTACTGATGGGGTCAACAGGAACACCGGTAACACTTTGTCTCCAGTTTTGATTACTTATTTTAGTATTAATTTAGTCTAAGAAAAGACATGAAAGCAAGGTTGAGAACATTCCCTTCTTAATGAAAGCAAAAACAACATTGAAACAACCACACAGTTTACTGATGAGGTGCCTGACAAATCTTTTCATTAGGGAAATATGAGTTTCTATAAAATCACATAAGGAAGGAATGAATAGAAGCTTGCCGTTTTGGGGAAGAAATGACATTTAACTTGAAATATACATTATGAGAATTAATTTGAATGAATATAATGGGCACAGAGCATTTGTCTTTGCTTTATAATCAGTCTTAGCTTTGCAGCCAAAGAAAATGTTTTAGAGATAATTTCCAGTACATTTGCCTCAAAACAGTATTGCATATTGAATACTAAATACAAAGATTGCATGGATTCTTAATGGCCCTGTAGAAGGCACTTTTTACTTCTTTATTCCTTAAGCTGTAGATCAAGGGGTTAAGCATAGGAATGACTAAAGTGTAAAACACTGAGGCCATTTTGTCAGTATCAAAAGAATGAGCAGATTTGGGCTGCACATACATGAACAGTAGAGACCCATAGAACACAACCACCACTGTCAGATGAGAACCACATGTGGAGAAAGCTTTTCTCCTGCCCTCAGCAGAATGCATTCGAAATATGGCTATCAGAATCAGCAGGTAGGACAGCAGGACAACCAGGAGGGATGATATCAAATTAAATGCTGAAAACATTATGATCAACAACTGTACCTCTTGTGCATTTGAGCAGAGCATAGGTATCAAGGGGACATCATCACAATAGAAATGACTGATGACATTAGAGCCACAGAAGGTCAAAGTGAAAATCTTAATGGTGAACATCAGAGACTGAAAGATACTATAAATGTATGGAATACCCACAAGCACATGGCAACGTCTTGGGGACATGATAACATTGTAGAGCAGAGGGTTACAGATGGCCACATAGCGGTCATAGGCCATGGCCGACAAGATGAAAAGTTCACTGATAATGAACAAAATGAAGAAAGCCAGCTGTGTGGCACATTCATAATAAGAAATGGTATTTTTATTCACAACAAAAGTTACCAGCATCTTGGGACAAATGACAGTAGAATTACCAAGATCAATGACGGCCAGGTGTCTGATGAAAAAATACATAGGAGTATGTAGGCGGGAGTCCACCTTGGTCAGGATGATCAGGCCTAGGTTTCCCATCACTGTGATCATGTAGATGAGGAGGAAGACCCCCAAAAGGGGCAGCTGCAGTTCAGGGCGCCTTGTGACTCCAATAAGAATGAATTCGGTCATCACAGTTAGGTTCTTTTGGTCCATTTAGTCCAGTTACCTCTTCTGAGAAAAAACAGATATGCTTGTATTATCTTTCATATCGCATCGTCTAAACAAACAGAGGGCAAGAATTCTACCACTGAACCACCGATGCTTTCTTCCTTCGTATGTGTGGTGAGAAAATTAATTTTTAAAGCTTACTTTAATAATCTTTAGAATCTCCTTCATCCCAAAATAGGAGGGGTCCATATAAAACAGAGTATTTACTGATACAACATAAATTAAATTCTAAAGTAGATCAACAGTATTTGTTATTTTGTTGGTAACAAACACATAGTTTTATTAATATAGAAATATTATACTTTATTTTATCTGCACAATGTCATCAGCATTTTACTTTAGAGCCCTTCCTTTTTTTGGTCTGAGAATATTTACAAGATATTGATATTCTTAAAGAGAGTGAAAAAGATAACATGAAGTTAGGGAAACTTAAGTTTTGTGGCCCCTCATCAACTCTGGCCCCTTCCAAGACCTTCAGCAAGGCCTTAGCAACGCATTCACGTAGTGATGTATCCTGGTAAGTGTCCTGAAAGAAGAATATTTTAACCATGATCAGTTAAAGGCACATTCTCTTGCCATTCCAACATCCTTTCCATTACACTTTACCAAATACCAGTTTGCCTTGGGGTACCAGTAGGCATTTCTGGAGTCCAAATAAATAGGTTTTGAGTTAATGATATTTGAGGCTTAGAAGGTATATTTTTATGGTTCAAAACAATGACATATATCATTTAGTAATGCTATCATTCTGGTGTTAGAATAGCTTCTAAGAACATGCCTACCACCTAGTATGCTGAAATGTGTCTTGAATTTAAGAAAGCTTATATTTATAGATTTTATAATGTTTGTCACCAAGATCATTTTGTCTATAATTTTGTTTCTATTTCTTTCCCATTCTAAATAAATATTCACATTTCTGCTTCAATTTGTATTTATATTTCCTTTTTAATGGAAACCTTCAAATATGTATAAGATTCAAGACACAGATGATATGAATCCATTCCTGCTAAAATCAATGGTCTATATGAAAATCCAGAGATTTGTACTACTTAATTGAATGTGGTCTATTTCCTCTAACATAACAGCGTGGAGATGAGAGGCTCCATAAGGTATTTAGAATATGCACTTTTGCATTTATATCATCACATATCCTAACTATCAATTTATTTCTGGAAATCTACAACAGATAACTTGCAGGGTAAAAGACTGTGATTTCCAGATATCTTAATGATAACACCTGCCCTTTCATTTCATAAAATTTTACAGAGAATTTCAGTAAATCAATGTGGAACTTCCTTGATTGGAATTAATGAAGCTCCTTTAGCTTAATCCACTTAGATTCCCTTTTACGTCTTCTCATATTCATTGCCTTTTAATGAAAACTTAGGATTCTTTAAGCATGAGTTTTGACTGGAACAGTAAGTAGGTTTCCAAATATTCGCTAACATGAAATACTGCGCAGAAGTATTACAGTGTGATAGCATGCCCAGTGAAATTACCAGGTAGAAAATTACTGGCCTCTGACAAGATCTTAGTTTGTGGCAGGGATCTGCTGAAGTCCTGACGTGGACTACAGGCAGATATCTGCTAAGGATGACTTTTTATCCTGTGGCTGGCTGGAACTTTCAGGAGAAAAGTAGTAATTCTAGGAGTCTGATAATTTCTGGTTCAATTTTGCCAGCCTGATCCAGAAGATTGAGGGCAATACTGGAGATTGTGAGTTGCCTTCACCCCTTCTTCCTAGAAAAGATTGTGTGCTGTTTCTGCAGTAAGTTTCACTCTCTCTTCTGGGTCTTTCTTCTTCCACAGTATAACGACTATAAGCCTAACCCCTTTTGAAAACTTTAGTTCAAATTTGCTCTATTGTAAGTTCTGATACCATAGATATTTACTGTAGAATACTTGATTGAGCAAAGCAATTTGAATTTCTAGTTCCATCCTACCATCTTTAGTTCTTCAATGTTCTCTAAGAATTATTCTAGTGTGTATTGAGTCTATCAACATCTTCAGCATCAGCCACTACCTCCCTGTTAAGATTCTGGATTTTTGACCCACTCATTCTCCTTTTTGGAAAAAAAGTATCTCCGATTTGTTCTGAACGTCTAAATGTGTACATTTTAAATATATCTGAGTATGGGTCATCCTTAATGCAAGCAGAATATAGAAGTTTGTAAATAAATAAATAATTTCTCAATCCTGATACATGATAATGTCAGGTAGGTATTATTTTAGGTGCAGGGAGTTCTTTATATCACCATAACTCTTAAAAATCATACTATTTCCTAGTCTACTTCATCAGTTTATAACACCCATTCAGAAAAATCAGTAGTAAGCAACTAGTAGAGAAAATAAACAACAAACATCATCATTGTGATCAACAGCAACAACAAAAATGCATGTTTTCATGGGAAATTCTTACGCAAAAAAGTGTTCAACATTAATGAAATGTTCCATGGTACATACTTATACTAACAAGATTCATTGCTTAACAAATATTTCATTGGACAAACTTGCAATAAAATTATATTTATTAAATATTACAGCAACAGGTACAGGAGCCTTGGTCACATTTATACCAGAAAAATTGTTTACTTTTGAGAAATTCAAAATGCATCAGTGTGTTCTGTATTATATCTTGCATTCTAATCTTAATTTGTTGTTGTTATTCATTGCTCTTGAGTTGGTTCTGACTTACAGTGACTGCATGTATAACAGAACAAGATTATGTCGATTCCTGTGTCATCTTCATGGTCATTGGTATGTCTGAGTCCACTGTTGGGCCTACTGTGTCAATCCATCCCACTGAAGTGTCCATCTACCTACCATCCTATTGGGCCCCTAATTTAATAAATACGATGCCATTTTCTAGCAATTTTTCTTTCCTGATGTGTCCAAAGTAGGAGTAACATTAATAGATTATATTAAATTAAATTGGGGATGAAATTTTGAGGTATTTCTATTTCCCTCATCACTTTCAGTAATCAAGTGTCACTATCAGTTACCCCAAATCAAATAGAGCTCTGGGTACACACTTAAGTTTTAGGATTTAGTGTCCTTAAAACATCATAGAGCTCCATGGAATCCTAGTTAACAAAAGAGAAAATGAATGTTTGCAGTGAAGTTGAAGGGATCAACAGCAAGTGGCCATAATAGTGTCTGCAGTTAAGAATCATGGAAAATGACCAATATCCAGGTGACAATCAGAACCAAAGACAATTCTTATCCACTCACCTGGAGTACAGAATCAGCTTTTCTTTTCTTGAATGATTCTCTTGTTTTCTTTGGTAGGAGGGATTTATGATTTTCCTTCTCTTTGCCATGTTCCCTGAGGAATTAGCCTCTATTTCACTAGTTATACCCAAATCATCTGAGGGAGCTAAAAAAAAACAAAAAAAAATGCCTTGATTTCTCTGTTAATTATCTAAGACGCACTACATATTCCCCAGAGAAAAAATAAGGGGTAATTTGATGAAAGAAACAAAACACAAGTGATCTTTATAGTCCCATGGAATGTACATGATGTAAACATATTCACACTCTTACACAGTCAAGAATTATAGATACAAAAACCTAGATGTAAATCCATCCATGAGTAACTGAAATTTGACAAAGGGCCAAAGTCCATTAAAGAGGGAAAAAAATGGTCTCTTTAATAAATGGTGCTGGCATAACTGGATGTACATCTGTAAAAGAAAACATACCTCATACCATACACCAAAGCTAACTCAAAATGGGTCAAAGACCTAAATAAATAACCTAAAAAGATAAAGATCATAGAAGAAAAAATAGGGTCAATGCTGGGGGACTTACATAATGCATAAATGGTATCAAACCCTAAGTAACAATGCACAAACATGTCGGACAATGGTCTAATCTCTAAAATCTAGAAGATACTGCAACACCTCAACAACAAAAACACAAATTATCCAATTAAAAAATGGGCAAAGGTCATGAAAAGGCACTTCACCAAAAGACATTCAGGTGACAAACAGACACATGAAGAATTAAATGCATGAGATCACTAACCATTAGAGAAATGCAAATCAAATCTACATTGAGATACCATCTCACCCCAACAGTATTAGCACTAAATCAACAAACACAAAATAACAAATGTTGGAGAGGTTGTGGGGTGATAGAAACTCTTATGCTCTGCTGGTGGGAATGTAAAATGGTACAAACATTTTGGAAGATCATATGATGCTTCTTTAGAAAGTTTGAAACAGAAATACCATACAATCCAGCAATCCCACTCCTATGAATATACCCTAGATAAACAAGAGCCAACCCATGAATAGACATAGGCACATTCATGTTCACTGCAGCAACATTCACAATATAGCAAAAGGATGGAAACAACTAAGTGCCCATCAACAGATGAATGGATAAACACATTATTGTACATATGTGCAATGGAATACAATGCAACCATAAAGAGCACTGTTGAATTCTGGAAACATCTCACAACACAATCTGGTGGGCACTATACTGAGTGCAATAAGTCAGTCATGAAAGGACAAATATTGTATGAGACCATTATTATAAGTACTCAAAAAAAAGATTTACACGTGGAAAAAAAAAATTCCTTGATGTTTATGAGGGTGGGGAGGGAAGGAGGAGGGAAAATCACTAATTAGACAGTAAACAAGTGTAAACTTAGGTGAAGGTAAGGACAACACATGTCCTTGTTATTGTTAGGTGCTTTCCAGTTGGTTCCGATTCATAATACCCTTATGCATAACAGAATGAAACACTGCCCGGTACTGTGCCATCCTTACAATTGTTCTTACGCAGCCACTGTGTCAATCTACCTCGCTGAGGGTCTTCCCCTTTTCCACTGACCCTGTACTTTACCAAGCATGATGTCCTTCTCCAGGGACCGATCCCTCCTGAAAACATGTCCAAAATACGTAAGACACAGTCTCGCCGCCCTTGCTTCTAAGGAGCATTCTGGTTGTACTTCTTCCAAGGCAGATTTGTTCATTCTTTTGGCAGTCCATGGTATATTCAATATTCTTCACCAACACCACAATTTGAAGACATCAATTCTTCTTCAGTCTTCCTTATTCATTGTCCAGCTTTCACATGCATATGATGTGATTGAAAATACCATAGCTTGGGTCAGGCGGACCTCAGTCTTCAAGGTGACATCTTTGCTTTTTAACACTTTAAAGAGGTCTTTTGCAGATTTTCCCAACGCAATGCGTCTCTTGATTTCTTGACTGCTGCTTCCATGGCTGTTGATAGTGGATCCAAGTAAAATGAAATCTTTGACAACTTCAATCTCTTCTCTGTTTATCACGATGTTGCTTATTGGTCCAGTTGTGAGGATTTTTGTTTTCTTTCTGTTGAGGTGTAGTCCCTACTGAAGGTTGTGGTCTTTGACCTTCATCAGTAAGTACTTCAAGTCCTCTTCACTTTCAGCAAGCAAGGTTGTGTTACCTGCATAAAGCAGGTTGTTAATGAGCCTTTCACCAATCCTTACTCCCCGCTCTTCTTTGTATAGTCCACCGTCTTAGATTATTTTCTCAGCATACAGATTGAATAGGAATGGAGAAAGGATACAATCCTAACGCACACCTTTCCTGACTTTAAACCACTCAGTATCCCCTTGTTCTATCTGAACAACTGCCTCTTTATCTATATAAAGTTTCCTCATGAGCACAATTAAGTGTTCTGCAATGTTGTCTGTAATTTTTTATTATCCACACAGTCGAATGCCTTTGCATAGTCAATAAAATGCAGGTAAACATCCTTCTGGTATTCCCTGCTTTCAGTCAAAATCCATCTGACATCATCAATGATATCCCTGGTTCCACTCCCTCTTCTGAATCCAGCCTGAGTTTCTGGCAGTTCCCTGTTGATATATTGCTGCAGCTGTTTTTGAATGATCTTCAGCAAAATTTTGCTTGCATGTAATATTAATGATATTGTTCGATAGTTTCCACATTTGGTTGGATCACCTCCCTTGGGAATAGACATAAATATGGATCTCTTCCAGTCAGTTGGCCAGGAAGCTGTCTTCCATATTTCTTGGCATAGACGAGTGAGCACTTCCAGGGCTGCATCCGTCTGTTGAAACACCTCAGTTGGTATTCTGTCAATTCCTGGAGACTTGTTTTTTGCCAGTGCCTTCAGTGCAGCTTGGACTTCTTCCTTCAGTACCATTGGTTCCTGATCGTATGCTACCTCTTGAAATGGTTGAATGTTTACAAATTTTTTTTTTGTTGTAATGACTCTGTGTGTTCCTTCCATCTTCTTTTGATGCCTTCTGCATTTTTTAATATTTTCCCCATACAATCTCTAACTATTGCAACTCGAGGCTTCAATTTTGTCTTCAGTTCTTTCAGTTTGAGAAATACCGAGAATGTTCTTCCCTTTTGATTTTCTATCTCCAGCTCTTTGCACATGTCATTATAATACTTTGTCTTCTCTAGCTGCACTTTGAAATCTTCTGATCAGTTCTTTTACTTCATCATTTCTTCCTTTTGCTTTAGCTGTTCAACAGTTGAAAGCAAGTTTCAGAGTCTCTTCTGACATCCATCTTGGTCTTTTCTTTCTTTCCTGTCTTTTCAATGACCTCTTGCTTTCTTTATGTATGATGTCCTTGATGTCATTCCACAACTTGTCTGGTCTTCAGTCATTGGTGTTCAACGTGTCAAATCTATTCTTCAGTTGGTCTTTAAATTCAAATGGGCTATACCCAATGTCGTATTTGGCCTTGTGGATTGCTCTGATTTTCTTCAGTTTCAGCTTGAACTTGCATATGAGCAATTGATGGTCTGTTCCACAGTCGGCCCCTGGCCTTTTTCTGACTGATGATATTGAGATTTTCCACCTTGTTTTTCCACATCTGTAGTCAATTTGATTCCTGTGTGTTCCACCTAGTGAGGTACGTGTGTATAGTCGCCGTTTACGCTGGCGAAAAAAGGTATTTGCAATGAAGCCTTTGGTCTTGAAAAATTCTATCATTCGATCTCCAGCATTGTTTCTATCACCAAGGCCATATTTTCCAACTACCGATCCTTCTTCATTTCCAACTTTCACATTCCAATCACCAGTAATTATCAGTGCATCCTGCTTGCGTGTTTGATCAATTTCAGACTGCAGCAGCTGATAAAAATCTTCAGTTTCTTCATCTTTGGTCTTAGTGGTTGGTGCGTAAATTTGAATAATAATTGTGTTAACTGGTCTTCCTTGTAGGTGTGTGGATATTATCCTATACCGACAGCATTGTACTTCAGGATAGACCTTGAAATGTTCTTTTGGATGATGAATGCAACACCATCCCTCTTCAAGTTGTCATTCCTGGCAAAGTAGGTTATATGATTGTCTGATTCAAAATGGCCAATACCAATCCATTTCTGCTCACTAATGTCTAGGATATCAATATTTATGCATTCCATTTCATTTTTGTTGATTTCCAATTCTCCTAGATTCATACTTTGTACATTCCAGGTTCCAATTATTAATGGATGTTTGCAGCTGTTTCTTCTCATTTTGAGTCATGCCACATCAGCAAAGGACGGTTCTGAAAGCTTTACTCCATCCACGTCATTATGGTCAAGTCCATTTTGAGTAGGCAGCTCTTCCTCAGTCATCTTTTGAGTGCCTTCCAACCTGGGGAGGCTTATCTTCTGGTACTAGATTAGACAATGTCCTACTGCTTTTTATAAGGTTTTCACTGGCTAATTTTTTTCAGAAGTAGACTGCCAGGTCCTTCTTCTTAGTTTGTCTTATTCTGGAAGCTCAGCTGAAACCTGTCCTCCATGGGTGACCCTGCTGGTATCTGAATACTGGTGGCATAGCTTCCAGCATCAGAACAACACACAAGCCCCCACAATACAACAAATTGACAGACATGTGGAGTGGGGGACAACACGTAGTATAGGGGAAATCAGCACAACTGGGCAAAAGCAAAAGCATAGCTGTTTCCTAGACACATTCAAACACTTTGAGGGACTGAGTATCTGGTACTGTGGGCTGAGGATCATAGTCTTGGGGGACATTTAAGTCAGCTGGCATAACATAGTTCATAAAGAAAATGTACTACATCCCACTTTGGTGAGCAGTATCTGGAGTCTTAAAAACTTGTTATCTGCAATCTAAGACACATCTTTTGATACCATTCCATCTGGATCAAAGGAGTATGAAGAAAATGAAAGACACAAGACAAATATTAATCCAAAGGACTAAAGGACAGCATGAACCAGAGGCTCCATGAGTCTGAGACTAGAGGAACTAGATGGTGCCTAGCTACCACCAACTATCACTCTGAAAAGGATCACGACAGACAGTCCCAGACAGAGAAGGAGAAAAATGTAGAAGAGAATTCAAATTCACCAAAAAAGACCAGGTTTACTGGTCTGACAGAAACTGGAGGAAATCCTGCAACTGTGGCCCCCAGACACTCTGCTATTCCAGAAGTGAAATCATTCCCAAAGTCCACTTTTTGGAAAACAATTACAGAGGCTTATAAAACAAACAAACAAAACACACCTGAAGAATGTGGTTCTTAGTTTAATCAAATATACAAGACCAAATGGGCAATTCCTGTTCCAAAAGCAAGATGAGAAAGCAGGAAAGGACAGCAACTGGAAAAATGGGCACTAGGAACCCAGGGTGCAAATGGGGAATAAGTTGTCAGATTGTGAGGATTGCAGCCAATGTCACAAAACATTACGTGTATACATTTTTGTATGAGAAATTAACTTGAGTTGTAAACTTCCTCCTAAATTACAATAAAAAAAAATAAAGAATTTTAGATACAATGGAAAAAATAAAGTACTTGTCAGCTCAATCCCAGCAGAACTTGGGCAAAGTCATGATGAAATAGTAAATGCTTTTGTCAACATTACATAGGGTTTTTTCTTTGACTTCATTATCCAAAAAAAAAAAAAAATAGAAAGTAGGTATTGAGTTATAAATATATCATTTAACTCATGCATGTGTTAAACTCATTATTTAACCCATACATTTAACCCATACTATTCCCATTTTTTTATATTTGTTTTTTTTTATTCCCGTATTCAGAGAACGCCGAACTTAGTTAAAATATGTAATTTTCCTGAAGCTGTACAATTAATAACTAGAGGATTTGAAACTAAAACTTCAACACTCCTGGTCTATATCTGTGAATGAGTGATATACACACACATATATACCTTTCTTTCCATATGACAAACTGGCAATAATTGTTGTAAGGCAAAGCATTACCACAGTGATTGCCTCAATTGTAGGATTTCCTGAGCTACCACCACTGTTGGATAATGTTTAGTACAACCTCATAGAAATTCTAATCTATTTCTGATATCTCTATTCTGCTCCCTCAGTTGATTCCAGTGTTTCATGCCAATACTATACTGCCTTAGTTATTGGAGTTTGAAATTATATAGTACGGCTATTTCCAGTTTTTTCTTCTTTTGCCACATTGTTTTGGATAGTGTAGTTGTCTTGCCTAGAAGTATTCATTGATTTCCAAATACATGTTAGAATCATATTGTGACTACGATACCCCCCCACCTTCACCCCTACATGAATCAACTTGATTTTGTTCCTGGTTTCTAAGCTGGACTGCAGCTAAGATCAATAAGTGGGGGCTGACTAGATCAAGAGGGACTACCTAGAGGCTTGATACTGACTGAGCCTCAGGATGCACGACATAATTTATCATGGCCATGTAGTGAGGCCAGTAAAGGCCTTGGAATCAGAGGCTCAGTGGAGCTTCCTAGGTCGTGGGAGATAATATACACTCTCTGAAGGGTAAGCATGTTTCCTGAAGACATGAAAGCTCTGTGCTGAGACCCCTCCCAGGCTTCGCTCTGTGTTTTAGCATCCTTTATTCTGCTAGATCAAATGTAGCCCATTCCCTGGAGTTTGTGAGACATTTCCAGAGATTATTGGACCTAAGAAACAGAGAAGGGGCCGGTACCTGCTGACTTAGCCCTGGATCAATGAGGATAAATTAACCATGGAAGGAAAGCTTGCATTTCCACAAGATGCAATTGGCATGTGGAGTAGAATTTATCACACACCACACATTTGGTGTAAGAGGTGATTCATCTTAGCCCTCTGGACAGGTTTGAAATAATTGTCTGGTGGGACTCACTTGAAAGGTTTTGACATTACTATATCTTTAGATAAATACACGGAAAAGTCACGATTGAAAAACATTGAGTCTTCCAGTCTGAATAAAACATATCCCTCTCCATTTGTTTTAGTTTTCCTTAATTTAGCTCAGCTATGTTTTGTATTTTTTTTAGTATACAGGTATTACATGTCTTTTGTTCAACTCATTCTTATGTATTTTATAGTTTTCATATCATTGGAAATAGAATTTAAAAAATTTACTTTCCAGTTGTTGGATATTAATTATTCAATTATCTAGGTAAAGTGCGTAAGTACCGAAAATGGTAAGAAAACTATTTTTATTCATTAAGAATATGATACCATACTGGTGCTGTCAAGTCAATTCTGATTCATAGTGACCCTATAAGACAAAGTGGAAATGCCCCATAGGATCTCCAAGGGGCAGCTGGTGGAATTGAATTGTTGACCTTTTGTTTGCCAGCCGAAATCTTAACCACTGTGCCAGTAGGGTTCCAACAACATGATAGTCTAAACAAAAATGTCTAAAGAAAATATAAAAACTATTAGTTCTAAAAAGTGAATTTAATAAGATCCCAGTATGTAAAATTAGCATATAAAATACAGTTTTATATTTTGTATACTAATTTCACATTAGGTATGATCAGGCACATTTAAGGAATTAAGCTTGAACTTATAGAGACAATGCTTACAAATTCCTCCCAGGAACCTTACAATATTTTGAGAACTCTAGAAGAGAGAACTCACCCATATGTCCGTGTACTACAGGTGAAACCTAGTGGCAAATTCTTGATTTGGCTTTCTATTCAAGAGAAGCATTTGCAAATTCAATCTGAGATACCCTATAAAAACTTAAAAAGCACATTTAAAAAGCCTATATAATAAGTTACACAGGTATATAAGGACTGCCAAATGAGTGAGCTAATCTGTCTTGGAAGAAATATAGCTGGAATGCTCCTTAGAAACAAAGATGGCGAGACTTCGTCTTGTATACTTTGGACATGTTATCAGGAGGAACCAGTTCCTGGAGAAGGACATCGTACTTGGTAGAGAGGGTCAGCAAAAAAAGGGAAGACCATCATCATGGAGATGGACTGACACAGTGGCTACAAAATGGGCTGAAGCACGACAAGAATTGTGAGGATGCCACAGGATGGGGCAGTGTTTCGTTCTGTTGTACATAGGGTTACTAGGAGTGGGAACAGACTCGAAATGGAACAAAATGACAATATAATAAATTATCATTCTTGCTGCACCAATAAATAATGATGACTAGTCTTATTTAAGATCAACAGTAACTTTGCTTTGGAATTGTTTTTGATTAAAAGGGGGATGGCTGTAGAGAAATTTTATGTTTAAAAAAAATTATAAAACACCCTTGTGCGCTATCAAATTCTAGCCTGATCATTGTCTTTGAGCTATTTTACATCTCCTTGTAAACTATGAAGGAAGGTCCAGGAAACTTATGATATTTTGAGAACTCTAGAAGAGAGGAACTCACTCATATTTGTGGGTTCTACAGTGAAATCTTGGTTTTCAATTACCAAAAAAAAAAAAAAAAATCCTAGATATTGTAGTTTGGGTTCTCTAGACAGACAAAGCCAGTGAGATGTGTATATGTGTATATATCTCTCAAAAGGACGGTGAATGTAGAGCTAAAATTTATGTTTAAATAAATTTTAAACATAAATAAATAAAATTTATGTTTAAATCAGACTAGAACCTGATACACACACACACACACAGATTTACTTCAAGGGATTGGCTTATGTATTTGTGGGTCTCGCAGGTCCAAAATCCCTAGGTCAGGCAGCAAGCCAAAGACTTCTTCCAGCTTAAGTCCCAAGACCCACAGGTCAGACAGTAGGCCAGAGAATTCTGCAAGCTTATGTCCCAAGATACTTCTGTTTCTTTATTTACCTCTTTATTATCCATTGTACTTTCCCAGCTACTATCTATACATTTAGAGTATGGTCATGAGAATCAGCATATCCTTCACTAGATATCAAAAAAAAAAAAAAAAAAGATATCAAAGGAGGAAGGAAATCAAGTTAAATGCTAGCAGATCAAAATCATCTCTTCTACATATGTGTTTGATTACAGAATAAATAGCAAGAAACATTTATCACAGTCAAATTGGTAGATAACAGGACAAATTATTCATGGTGTTGACCGGGGCACAGATAACTCTTTTTAGCCTCAGGAAGTACAATGAAAATGTGATTCAGAAGATCCCTTTTATAAAAAAAAAAAAAACACGTAAGATACCAAGAGATATATTACATGTGGCGTAGTGGTTAAGTGCTGCAGCTGCTAACCTAAGGGTTGGCAGTTCGAATCCGCCAGGCGCTCCTTGGAAACTCTATGGTGCAGTTCTACTCTGTCCTATAGGGTCGCTATGAGTCAGAATCGACTTGACGGCACTGGGTTTTTTTTTTTTTATATATATATATATATAGACCAAGGGAGAGTTTAATAAGGGTTCCAGAGTATGAGCCCTATTGAATCACTTAAGAAAGCAGTTAAACAGAAAAAAGGGATATTGGGGCTAATACGACAACTAATTTGAGATAAAAATGTAAAGATTAATATAAATTTGAATGATTATAAGGAAAATAATCTATTTGTCTGTGCTTTATAATTACTTTTTTCTACAGAACCAAAGAGAATGTGGAGTCCTGTGGTGCAATGGTTAAGAGCTCGCCTGCTAACCAGAAAGGTTGGAAGTTCGAATCCACTAGCCACTCCTTGAAAACCCTAGGGGCAGTTCTGCTCTGTCCTATAGCATCGACATGACGGCACATAACAACGACAACAAAAAAGAGAATGTAATTATATGTACTAGAAATATGATCAAATAACATTAGCCTATTTCATAGTTTATTAGAAAATAGTGTACATTTTGTACTAAATACAAATTTTACATGGATTCTTAAAGACCCCTTGGAAAGCCTTTTTTACCTCTTTGTTCCTTAAGCTATATGTATGTGAAGGGGTAAGCATGGGGAAGAGCCCTGGTGGTGCAGTGGGTAAGAGCTACTGTGAGCTAAGCCTGCTAACCAAAAGGTCAGCAGTTTGAAACCCAATGGGGCACTTCTACTCTTTCCTGTGGGGTTGATATGGGTTGAAATTGACTCTACAGCAATGGGTTTTTAAACATGGGACTAATTAAAGTGTGAAACACAGAGGCAATTTTGTCACTGTTAAAAGAATGAGCAGATGCAGGCTGTACCTATGTCAATAATAGGGCCCCACAGAACATAACCACTACTGCCATACGAGAACCACAGGTTGAGGAAGATTTTTTACCCTGCTCAGCAGAATACATTCAAAATATGGCCATCAGAATCAGCAGGTAGGACACCAGGGTTACCAGAAGGGAGGACATCAAATTAAATGCTGAAGATATTAAGAGCAACGATTCTACTTCTGGAGCATTTAAGCAGAGTAACAGTATAAAGAGAGTATCATCACAGAAGAAACCATATATTGCATTAGAGCCACAGAAGGTCGATGTAAAAATTGTACTGATGTTTATTAGAGACTGCACAGTACAGAAGAGGTATGAAATATCCATGAACACATGACCAAGTGTCTGGGATGTAACTTTATAGAGAAGAAGGTTATGGACAGCCACACAGCAGTCATCGGCCATGGCTGCCATGATGAAGAGTTCCGTGATCATGAACAAAATAGTAGAAAACCATCTGTGTGGCACATGCATAATTGGAAATATTAGTTTGATTCACAATCATATTTACTAGACTCTGGGGGTAAATAACAGTAGAATTACCAAAATCAATCAAGGCCAGTTTTCTGACAAAAAAATACATAGATGAGTAATACTTTTTGGTCCTGTGGCTGACTATAATGTTCAGGAGAGTGGCAGTAATCTAGGAATCTTCTCATTTTGGTATGATTTTACAAGCCTCGACTAGGAGATTGAGTGAAGGACATTACTGATGATTGATGAGCCACTTCCAACCCTTCTTCCTAGACAAATACCAGTGACGAAGAATATTGAATATACCACGGACTGCCAAAAGAACAAACAAATCTGTCTTGGAAGAAGTACAACCAGAATGCTCCTTAGAAGCAAGGATAGAGAGACTGCGTCTTACATACTTTGGGCATGTTGTCAGGAGGGATCAGTCCTTGGGGAAGGACATCATGCTTGGTAAAGTACAGGGTCAGTGGAAAAGGGGAAGACCCTCAGTGAGGTAGATTGACAAAGTGGCTGCAACAATGGGCCCAAGCATAACAATGATTGTATGGATGGCGTAGGACCGGGCCATGTTTCATTCTGTTGTGCATAGGGTCTCTGTGAGTTGGAACCGACTTGACGGCACCTAAGAACAACAACAACAGAGACTTCTCAAAACCTATAGAGTGACAATTTTGCTTCCCTGCAGGACACTGTAGCTAAACAGCCTAAGCAGATAAGAGAATTACAGTCTCAAACCTAGTCTAATACTGTTTCTCCATCTCCTGCCTCTGATTCTTCAGAGGCTGGTTCTCTCTTTCTTTCTTTAGCCTCTATGCCTCTTGAAAAGCTAGTTATCCCTTGTCAGACCTTCAGAACTTCCCTATTTCTCCAGGGATTTTTCAGATCCTCCCTGTGCAATTCCCAAAATGACTTTCAAAAATCATTCCCCTCTGCCTGGAGTAGGCACTTGAGAAAATCTTAAGAGTGGGTGGGGGAGATTTTATATATATATATATATATATATATATACTCACATATATATATACATATATATACACACACATACATATACACACACACACACATATATATAAAACCTTTGTTCCTTAGACTCATAATGATTTACACAGTATCATTAAAAAATTTTTTCAGATATTCAAAAAGATCCTGATACGTTTGCTAGGGAATTTAAGGTCTTAATTGATTCATAGCAGCCTGAATTTAACTAGTACACATGCTAGAAAGCCCTGGAGACATTCAAATGTGATTAGAGCATGCTGACTGGAAAATACTCAGGCTAGTCTTGCTGTAGACCCCAACAGAATGACCAAGGAAATGCTTAAAGCCGTCCCAGAAAAAAGGAAAGAAAAAGACTTACATGAAGCTCTTAATAAAGTCTTTTCTCCTGTAGTGAATTAGACAAAAATCCATTCTTGCATGCAAACTAAAAATGGAAGTGTTTTATGCTGGCATTATCTGAACTTTCGCTTAAGAAAAAGTCATCAGCTTGGCTGGAAAAACCACTCGTGTTTTCAAGATAACAGGTTTGGCTCAATGAACTAGCTCAGACCATAGAAACCAAACAAACTGCTAAGACAAGTAAATTAATGACCTTACAGGCACAGCAGCTACAAAACCTACCCAAGTCATTTCAAAAAAGAAGCCTAAATATAAGGATGAGCTAGGACCTAGTGAAAATATGTAGTCTAAACACCCCAGTAAAATTACCAGGAAGAAAGAACAACGTCCAAATAGAAAAGTCAAATAAACAGTAAAGCTACTATTATATTTACCTGAAAGCAGTTAACAAATAAACTCTATAATGGAAAACACTGTATATAGGAAAGGATATGAATAATCTAGCCCATAAAGCAGCTCTTCTACGTTTGTCTGTCAGGTTGTCATACTGTGGGGGCTTCTGTGTTGCTGTGATGGTGGAAGCTATGCCACTGGTACTCAAATACCAGCAGGCTCACCAACGGAGGACAGGTTTCACCTGAGCTTCCAGACTAAGACAGACTAGGAAGAAGGACCTGGCAGTCTACTTCTGA
This sequence comes from Elephas maximus indicus, assembly GCF_024166365.1. Classification (NCBI taxonomy): domain Eukaryota; kingdom Metazoa; phylum Chordata; class Mammalia; order Proboscidea; family Elephantidae; genus Elephas; species Elephas maximus. The sequence goes on along the minus strand of NC_064825.1, from coordinate 107,296,966 downwards.
AAAGACTCAGCTAGTGAAACCTTAGGAATAGCAGCAGAACACTGTTTGATATAGTACCAGAAGATGAGCCCCTCAGGTTGGAAGGCACTCAAAATACTGCTGGGGAACAGCTGCCTCCTCAAAGTAGAGTCAGCCTTAATGACATGGATGGAGTCAAGCTTTTAGGACCTTTATTTGCTGATGTGACACCACTCAAAATGAGAAGAAAGAGCTGCAAACATCCGTTAATAATCAGAACCTGGAATATACAAAGTCTGAATCTAGGAGAATTGGAGGTTGACAAAAATGAAGTGGAAAACATAAACTTTGAAATCCTAGGCGCCATTGTTATGTGCTTTCGAGTCAGTTCCAACTCATAGCGACCTTATGCACAACAGAACAAATACTGCCAAGTCCTGAGCCATCCTCACAACCCTTGCTATGCTTAAGCCCATTGCTGCAGCCACTGTGTCAATCCATCTCATTGAGAGGCTCCCTCTTTTTCCCTGACCTTGTACTTTACCAAGCATGGTGTCCTTCTCTAAGGAGTGATCCCTCCTGACATGTCCAAAGTATGGGAGATGAAGTCTCACTATCTTTGCTTCTAAGGAACATTCTGGTTGTACTTCTTTCAAGGCAGATTTGTTCATTCTTTTGGAAATCCATGGTACATTCAGTGCTTTTCTGCAACACCACAATTCAAAGGCATCAATTCTTTTTTTGGTCTTCCTTATTCATCATCCAGCTTTTGGATGTATATAAGGAGATTGAAAATACCATGGCTTGGGTCAGGTGCACCTTAGTCTTCAAGGTGACATCTTTGCTTTTTAACACTTTAAAGAGTTTTATTGCAGCAGATTTGCCCAGTGCTGCATTTTTTCATTGCATCCTGATTACATGTCAAAGCTGTGAGATTAAACGCCCAAAAAACAAATTGGTCACCATTTGGAAAATGGAATCCATGCTGAAGATGACTTAAGTCTATACAGAATGTTGTTAAGGTAATCAAAGTTTGTTCAAATGATCAAAAGGAGGGAATGATATAGATACCCAAAGCTATATGCTTCACTGGAGTAAGGAGGCTAAAATGGAGTCCAGACCTGGAATACATTTTGTGTAGAAAGTTTGTGGAATCAGAAAACTGAACTGATTAATAATTACAGAGAGCTAGTGCAATTTTGTCTGTTATCTGGTATGTAAGGAAGTGTTTTCTTTGTAACCAAGTCAAGAATGAATGTCATCAGTTCCCCAACCCCCCGCCCAGGGAGGCTTTATGTAACCTCTACATTTCCAGAAAAGAATGTTTGGAATATCTTCTTTAACGCCCTCCTCCTTTTATAAGCCCCCTACAGCCACTAATCAGCAATTAGTCAGCAAAGCACATATCACCAATTGGTAACTAAGCAACCAAAAAAACCAAACCTAGTGCTTAGTCAACAAAAATTCTTTAAACCTGTCACTGTAAAGATCTTGCATCTGTTATCAGGCCTTTAACAATGACGTAGTGAGGAAACACATATCAGAATTTTTCCTAACTTTACTTCATTCTGTAATTGCATATTAAACACTCCAGGGCTGTGAATTAAAGGACGCATTAGTTTTTTGTGCCCAGTGCAAGCTGATGATTCCCTCTTTGGAATTACATTCTTTATCTTGGCTTAACAAAGAATCATTTTGATTGGATTTGTGTCTGGGGTCTTTTTCCCCTAATACAATCACGAATTTATTTGCTGTTGACATGTTCTTCCTTCTTTACCAATACAACGTTCTCCAAATTCATTGAAAATGTGAATTAGAAAATGTATCAATATTTTCTTCTGGTTCTTAAAATAGTTTTTCACCATTAGTTATTACCTATAATAAATCTTTTAGTCTTTCCAATTATGCATCATAAATATCTTTTCTTTTTTTCCTTCATGCTATTCTCCACCTTCTCTTTCTTTATTCAATTTATTTTTATCCATTCTTACTTTCCTAGCTACTATGTATGCATTTAAATATGATCAATAGAATCGGTATATAAGACCCTAGGTATCTAAATAGGGAATTAATTATCAAAAGAACAAGGAAATCAAATGAAATGCTAAGAGATGAAAATCATCTAGTATACGTACATGTTTGATTAAGATTACAGAATAGATAATCAGAAATACTTGTCTCTGTCAAATTGCCTGATTAGAAGACAAATGAATCATTCATGATGCCTACAGGATCACAGCAAACTCTTTGTCTCCAACTTTGCTTACCCTGTTGATTTAAGTTCAAAAACCTCAAAGAAAATAAGATTCAGAAGTTCGCCATCCTTAATAAACAGTGACAGGAACAAACAAGTAATTTATTGATGTACAGTGCAGTAAGTGTTCCATATAGAGAAGTATGAGCTCCTATGCAATCACATAAGGACACATTGAAACAGAAACAAGTAATCTTGGGAATCACATGACTTTTAAGATAGAAAATATAAAGGTTAATATAAATTTGAATGAATATAAGGGAAACGAGCCATCTGTCTGTACTTTGTAATTAGTCTGTGCTCTAAAACCAAGAAAATGTAATTATACGCACTAGAAATATGATCAAATGATATCTGCCTATTTCATAGTTCATATAATATTTAATATTAATTACAAAGTTTACATGGATTTTTAAAGTTCCTGTAGAAGGCATTTTTTACCTCTTTGTTCCTTATGCTGTATATGAAGGGGTTAAGCATGGGAATGACTAAAGTGTAAAACACAGAAGTAATTTTGTCAGTGCTAAAAGGATGAGAAGATTCAGGCTGCACATACATGAATAGTAGAGACCCATAGAACACAACCACCACTGTCAGATGAGAACCACACGTGGAGAAAGCTTTTTTCCTGCCCTCAGCAGAATGCATTCGAAATATGGTTATCAGAACCAACATATAGGACACCAGGACTACCAGGAGGGAAGACATCAAATTAAATGATGCAAACACTATGATCATCAATTCTATTTGCCGTGCATTTGAGCAGAGCAAAGGTATTAAGGGAACATTATCACAGAAGAAATCACTGATGACATTAGAACCACAGAAAGTTGATGTAAAAGTCTTACTGGTGAGCAACAGAGTCTGAAATGTACAGAAGAGGTATGGAATGGCTGTGAGCACATGGCAAAGTTTCTGGAACATGATAACATTGTAGAGCAGAGGGTTACAGATGGCCACATAGCGGTCATAGCCCATGGCCGCCAGGATGTAGAGTTCAGTGATAATGAATAAAATGTAGAAAGCCATCGGTATGGCACATTCATAACAGGAAATGGTATTTTGATTCAAAACAAAATTTACTAGCATTTTGGGGTAAATAACAGTAGAATTACCAAGATCGATGAAAGCCAGGTGTCTGATAAAAAAATACATGGGTGTGTGTAGGCGGGAGTCCACCTTGGTCAGGATGATCATGCCTAGGTTGCCCACAACTGTGATCATGTAGATGATGAGGAAGACACCAAAAAGGGGGAGGTGTAGTTCAAGCCTCTTTGTTACTCCCGTGAGAATGAATTCAGTCTGCACTGTTAGGTTCTGTTGGCCCAGTTAGTTCGGTTCTCTCTCCTGAAAAGAAACAAAGGGGTTGGTGTTAGCTTTCATGTAGTGTTATCTAAACAAATGATAATATTTGTAGAAACAGTGAAGACTTATTATTCATACTAGAAGATGGTAAGTAAGTCCCATATTTGATTTTAAGCTAAAATAAACTATAGAAGGTATTACTTCCAATATTGGAAGATCCATATGAAATCCACTATACAATGGTATAATGTAAGTTCAGCAATGTTTGGAGCATATGTATTTATAATAAAACTATATAGTTGTTAATATAGAGGCACCAGACTTCATTTAATCTTTACAATGGCATCACTGGTTTCCTTAGTACATTTCCAATTTTATTTAAAAAATCTTGCGGAAAATTAATGTTTTTTAAAGAGACAGGCAGAGCTAATGTGAAGCCAGTGAAGAATAAGTTTCAAGGTTTCTCATTTGCACTGGTCTTGTCAAAGGTCCTGAGGGGGGCCTTAGCAATCCAGTGACACAGTGATATATCTTTGTAAAGAAATTAAGATATTTTAACCATGGTCAATTAAGTCCACTCCATATCTTTTCATTCTGTCTTCAGTTCTACTGCACCTCACATAATATAAGGCTGCATTCAAGTGTTTGCAGGCATTTCTGGACTTTGAATAAGGGAAAATTGAAATTACAAGAATTTATTTGATATTTAGTGGGTGCATTTGTATGGTAAAGTCAAAAGCATGTATCATTAAATAATGCTATTTGTCCTGGTGTTGGAGTGGCTTCCAAGAACACTTTTACCACTCCATATCTTTGCATGTGTGGATATTATTAATAAATATTTTTATTTATGCAGTTTGTATTATTTGTGATTTTTATCAGTTTATCATAACTGAAACATCTTTTCTTTTTCTTTTCTAATTATTCATGTGTATGATTCTGTGTGTATTCATAATTTTATTTCATTTCCTTTTTTAAAGAAAAACTCATAATTTTATTTCAAAACACAATATTTGGACCCATTCCCACTAAATTCTATGATTTATATCAATATTCAAAGATTTTGAGTATTTAAGTCTGTGTGCTTTATTTCCTTTAATATAACATTGCAATGACAATATAGAATATATTGCATTTAAAAATATGTATGCATTTATTGAACCATACTTTGGAATTGTCAATTTATTTCTGGAACTGTATAATGGAGAAATTAAAAAGTATACTACTGTGATTTTCAAATACTTCAGTGATAAGCCAAGCTCCCTACATTTCACACAGTTTAACAAGGAAAATCAGTAAATTAAGGTTCCTGTATATTAATACAAATAACTGGAGCTTTCTACATTTGTTTGCCAGCCATACCTTCCCCCCGCAAGGCTGACTTTTCCTTTTTTTTACAACAGGAAAAAAAAAATGGCATAGTGGCACTTATGAAAATACTGCAACTCATAGAGACACCATGTACAACAGAATGAAATACTACCCACTCCGACACCATCCACAAAATCATTGCTATGCTTGAGCCCATCATTGCAGCCACTGGGTCAGTCTACCTCCTTGAGGGTCTTCCTCTCTTTCTCTGACCTTCTACTTTACCAAGCATAATGTCCTTCTCCAGGGACTGCTCACTCATGATAACATGTCCAAAGTTCCAGAGGCATAGTCTCACCACCAACATTTCTAAGGAGCATTCTGGCTATATTTCTTCCAAGACAAATTAGTTAGTTCTTCTTGCAGTCCTTGGTATATTCAACATTGTTCGCCAACACCATAATTCAAAGGCATCAATTCTTGTCTGACCTTCTATATTCATTGTCCAGCTTTCACATTTATGAGAAAATTAAAAATACGACGATGTGGGTCAAGGGCACTTTAGTCCTCAAAGTGACATCTTTGTTTTTAACACTTTAAAGAGGTCTTTTGCAGCTGATTTGCCCATTGCAATATGTCATTTGATTTCTTGACTGCAGCTACCATGAATGTTCATTGTGTATCCAAGTAAAATGAAATCCTTGACAACTTCAAACTTTTCTTCGTCTATCATGGTGTTGGTCAAGTCATGAAGTTTTTGTCTTCTTTATGTTGAGTTGTGTCTTAGTTATCCCATGCCACTATAACAGAAATACCACAAGTGGATGGTTTTAACAAAGCTGTTTATTTTCTCACAGTAAAGTAGGCTAGAAGTCCAAATTCAGGGTGTCAGCTTCAGGGGAAGGCTTTCTCTCTCTGTAGGCTTTCTCATCAATCTTCTCCCAGACTAGGAACTTTTTTGTGCAGGAATCCCAGGTCCAAAGGACGTGTCCTGCTCCTGGCACTGCTTTTTTGGTGGTATGAGTTCCCCCGTCTCTCTGCTTGCTTCTATCTTTTATATCTCAAGAGATTGCCTCAAGACACAATCCAATCCTATAGGTTGAGTCCTGCCTCACTAACACAACTCCTGCCCATTGTTCCTTATTAACATCATAGAGGCCGGATTTGCAACATATAGGAAAATCACACGATACGGGGAATCATGGCCCAGCCCAACTGATACACACATTTTTGGTGGGACACAATTCAATCCATGACAAGGTGTAATCCAATCAAGAGTATAGTCTTTGATCTTCATCAGTAAGTGTTTAAAGTTCTCTTCACTTTCTGCAAGAAAAGTTGTGTCATCTGCACATCGCAAGTTGTTGATGAGCTTTCTTCCTATCCTGCTGCCACATTCTTCTTCATATAGTCCAGCTTGTCAGATTATTTGCTCAGCGTACCATTTGAATAAATATGGTGAAAGGGTACAACCGTGATGCATACCTCTTTCCTGAATTTAAACCACACAGTACCCCCTTTTTGTGTTGGAATGACTGCCTCTTCATGTATGTACAGGTTCAGTATGAGCACAATTTAGTACTCTGTAATTCCCATTCTTCTCAATGTTATCCATAATTTCTTATGATGTACACACTCGAATGCCTTGCATAGTCAATAACAGCCAGGTAAACATCTTTCTGGTATTCTCTGTCTTAGTCATCTAGTACTGCTATACCAGAAATACCACAAGTGGATGGCTTTACAAAGAGAAGTTTTTTCTCTCACAGTCCAGTAGGTTACAAGTCCTAATTCAGGGTGTCAGCTCCAGGGAAAGGCTTTCTTCTCTCTGTCAACTCTGGAGGAGTTAGTCTCTGGAGGAGTCTCGTCATCAGTCTTCCCTTGGTCTGGGAGCACCTCAGTACGGGAACCTCAGGTCCAAATGACGGGCTCTGCTCCCAGCAATGCTGTCTTGGTGGTTTGATGTCTCCTTGTCTCTCTGCTTGCTTCTCTCTCTTTTATATCTCAAAAGAGATTGGCTTAAGACAGTATCTGATCTTATAGACCTCATCAGTATAACTGCCACTAATCCATCTTGTACATCATAGTGATAGGGTTTACAACACATAAGGAAATCACATCAGAAGATAAAATGGTAGACAATCATACGAGGGAATCGTTACCTAGTCAAGTGGACAGATATTTTGGGGGCACACAATTCAATCTATGACGCTCTGTTTTCAGCCAACATCCATTTGACATCAGCAATGATGTCCCTCATTCCCAACCTCTTCTGAATCTGGCTTGAATTTCTGGCAGTGTCCAGTCAATGTACTGCAGAAACCACTTTTGAATTATCTTCAGCAAAATTTTACTTACATGTGATATTAATGATGTTGTTTCATAATTTCTGTATTCTGTTAGATCACCTTTCTTTGGAACGGGCACAAATATGGATCTTTTCCAGTCGGTTGGCCAGGTTGCTGTCTTCCAAATTTCTTGGCGTAGATGAGTGAGCATCTCCAGCTGCATATATTTGTTGAAATATCACAGATGGTTTTCCATCAATTCCGGGATCCTTGTTTTTTGCCAATGCCTTCGGTGTAACTTCAACCTCTTCTTTCAATACCATCTGTTCTTGGTCATGTGCTACCTCTGGAAATGGTTGAACATCGACCAATTCTTTTTGATACAGTGACTCTATGTATTCCTTCCATCTTCTCTTAGTGTTTCCTGCACCATTCAATATTTTGTCCATAGAATCCTTCAATATTACAACTGAAGTCTTCAACTGAACTAATGCACTATAATTATCAACTTAATAGGGACGCACTGCTTCATTGTTTATTTTCTGATTACTGTGGGACTATCAAACTCAACTCATTAGTCCTTGTCTGTGCTTTACAACTCTATTATACAATTATGATCAAAAGTAACATTTTTGGAGTATTTTTATACACACAAGCAGGTGATTAAAGAAAATGAAAACTATATAATTTACCTGTAATATGGGAGGATGGATGAATGAGTCCACAATTCACTTGTGGAAATGTCATGAGACATGCATGGTATATGCACGAGCATGCTGTACTAGAATTGTTTTACTTACTACCATGCATTATATGTGTGTGGGCACATTAATTGTGAAAAAATACAGTACTATACTGCAACCATAATATTTAAAATGCAATAGCAGTTGGAGTTCAAAACATTAGTGACATAAAATACAGAATGGAAATATTAGAATTAATGGACTCTACAGGTTTTTTTCACCACAGGTTTAGCCTGCACAATTATCAGATAAGACCTTCCAAGGGCACCCAGAAGGTTCATATTTACCATTTGAATCAGCTGCAGTCCAAATGCACTTTGCAGCAGGAGTCTATTAAGGATGATTTTTGGTCCTGTGGCTGGGTAAAATGGTCAGGAGAGTGGTATCAATCTATGGATTGCTCAGTCTTGATGTTGATTTTGCAAACCTGATGCAGGAGATAGGGTGCAGGACAATACTGAAGATTGAGGAGCCACCTCCACCTCCCTTCTTACTAAATTAAATTGCTGTTTGTCAACTAAGTCCAAATCTTACTTCCAAGTCCCTAATCAACTATTATTTAATCATGATAAGCCTAATATCTTTTGAAATTGTTACCTGAAATTTGCTACTTACAGGACATGTAGCAAGATTTTGTCGTAGTATGAGATACATTGATTTGAGTAAAGTGATTCAGAACTCAGTACCTATCCTACCACTTTGAAGTCTTCAATATACTCTTAAGAATTATTCTAGATTTATTGAGTTTATCTCCTATTTACTGTCAGTTACCATTCTTTCTGAAGATTTCTGAATCTTCTTGTGTGGAGAAGAATATCCAATCATCTGTTTTTAACATCTCAATGAATATATTCAAAATACCTCCATTTGCTGGTAAGCATTTGAGCAGACAGCATACAAAAGCATGCGGACCTGGTGGTATCAGGTAGGACTTATTTTGGGTTCAAGGACTTATCCATTGTTCTGTAACTTTGACAAAACACACAATGTGTTTGTCAGTGTACTCAATCAGTTTGCTATGCTCTTTTTGAAAAATCAAGTCCATTTGTAAGCAATCCGCTATGGAAAACAACCAAAAAACTTCAACCACCACCACCACAATGAAAGCAACAACAAAACCCCTTGTATTTGGTTTGGAAATGCTACTCTTGAAATGATTCCCAGTTTATCAAATAGTTCATGTTTCCTGCTCATACTAAATATACTCAAATCTAAGCGAACATTTCTATGAAAAGAACCATTGCCATTAATCAGATGTTGCACAGAATGCGTTTATACTAAATAATCATTTTTTTTTTTTAATCTGAGATTTAGATATAACTTGGTGTCCTGTATTTTCTCTGGAAGTTCTAACTAATAGATTCTCTTAGATGATAAATGAAGTTTTCAAATATAAAAAACCTCTCTTCTTTTGCAGCACCCACTTGGCAATAAGAGCGCATACAAATAATACATAATCGAGGTACATGTTTGATTCATAGGATTGAATGCCTTGAAAACAACACAAGGGCCCAGGAAACCCTGGTTAACAAAATAAATAATTACTGTTTGTGGTAAACTTGAAAGGGCTTAGCTGTGAGTAATCATAAGACTGTCTACAGTCGGAAGCCAAGAGTCATGGCCAATTACCAGGATCCAGGTGATAATCAAAATGAAAGGCAATTGTTACCTGCTCACCTTTATTGAGCCAGCAAATATCTTCTCCTAACTTATTTCTCCTCTTTGGTAGGAAGAATTTGATTTTTCTCTCTCTTTGTGATATTCCCTGAGGAAGAAGTATGTAATTCATTGATAATTTACCATACATCTGGAAGACTTAAAAAAAAAAAAAAAGGCTTTGGCACGCCTGCTAATTATCTAGGACACTTCACATATTCCCCCGTGAGAAAAGTTAAGATGCAATTCAAGGCAAGTAGCTAAGTGACATAAGTGATCTGAATAGTCCCACAGAGACTTATGTGATGTAAAGATACTTACAAACATAGTCAATGAGTAAAATTGCAACAGTAAAAAACAACTAGATGTAAGTTCAGTCTCAATAAAACTGAAACATTCGCAAAGTCATGATGGAAGCAATGACATTATTGTCACTAAATAAGATTTATTTTAACTTTATTGTTCAAAGAAAACGTCTAGTAAATACTGTGATAAATACATTATTTAACCCATTTATGTAAGGTAGATATTAAACAAAACAAAACCTATTCTCGTGGAGTCAATTCTGACTCATGGTGACCCCATGTGTCACAGAATAGAACTGCTCCATAGGATTTTCTTGGCTATAGTCTTCACGGGAGTAGGTTGCAAGGTTTTTCTTATGCAGTGCAGCTGGCTGGGTTCGAACCACCAACTTTAGGTTAGTTGCCAAGCACAAACAATGAGCACAACCCAAGACTATGAGATGGAAATTACTGTACCCATATTCAGAGTACAGTAAGCTCAGTTAAACTATGTAATTTGAAGTCACACAATTAATACTAGAGGATTTGGAATTCAAGTCAGATCTCTCCAGGTCTACATCACTGAGTGAGTGATAAATAGTGTTATATTAGCCCCATCCTCCTGTCCTTGGACATGGTAGTCTGCACTGTCAGCTTTGGGCAGCAGTCCCATCTCTTGGCCTACCTGAATGGCAGCCCCACACTTCAGAAATGACGTGGTAGAGACCTGACTCTTTGTAGCCCTGGAGGCAGTTTTTCACTCTTTTGAAACCTAGGAGGGGGTGTTTCTACCCTTGCAAGTACATGTAGCCCCCTTCGAGAGTTCTGCTGATCGGCAAACTTCACAGAAATGTGCCTTCTTTTTCTTGAAGGACAACAGATGTTTGCAACCAAGTTGCTCCATTGGTCTGCTTCCTTTCTGTAGAATTCCAGGAGGCAGGCAACTTTCATTCCTTCTGTCTTGGCTCGGTCCCTTTCAGTCAAAGCTGAAGGGGTTTATGCTAGGATTGTTGACTAGAACCATCTGTCACAGGCCTAATCTCTTTAGCAAAAGATTGTGTAACTGCTTCCTAGATGAAAGATTTCCAGGACAAGTTTCTTTAGTCTGTTCAACAGAATTTTCCAAATCTTTAAGTTCTGGTTTCATTTGCACAGTTCCTTTTAAGTCTATCTCTTTCTTCCTGAATTTTAACTACAAGCGGCAAGCAGAAACCATGCTGCCCCTTTAAGACATCAAGAACACAGACTGGGAAAAATGTCTAATCTGCTTTAAAGTCTATCCAGTAAAAATTTCATTTCAGATGTTATATTCTGTTACACAATTTCAATTTTCGTCTTTATTATAATTTATATATTTTTTATGCTTAAGCTTACCTTTAAATCTTTGCAAATGTTTATAATTATTTGAAGTTCTTGTCTGCTAGTTTCATCAAGTCGGTAATTCCGGGATACACTAGTGATGACTGATTTTTCTCAGAGTTATGGTTAATATCTCCCTGTTTTTTAACTTACCAAGAAATACTTCTTTGGATGCTGTACACTGTGAACATTGCACTATAAGTCTATGGACATTTTGGCCTTTCTTTAGCCAGCATTGTGTTTTGGCCACCAGTTTAAATACTTGCACATCAGCTTAATCCTTTTGAGGTTTAATTTTGAGCTTTGTTAGAGTGGAGTTTAGTAGAGCCTTTTCTTAAGTGCCAGTTTAGTTCTTTTACTTCCGCTGTCTCCACGGAGAGCCTTGCTTTCAACGATTTTACTCACTGTGGCATGGCAGGTTTTTAACATATCCTAAGTTGTTGTGAGCTCTACTAGGCTTCCATTGTACATGCTCCTGGCTCTTTCACTTTCCTGGTAGTTGCTTATCCCCTGACCTTAGGAATTCTCAGCCTAGCGTGTGTTGTTTAGGGTTCATACAAAGTCTGTAATTGGCCAAAGATGTATTTTTTGTACCTTTATTGCCTTCATTTCTTAGTCCATTACCCAGCTTCATATATTCCAAACATCTTCACCTTTCCAGACTCTGGATTTGTGTCCTTATCTCAACAAAATTAAAACTCTTCTTGTGCCCACCTCCCTCACCAACCCTGATGTGTGGGAACAGCAAATGCCTCCCTTCTCTCACAGATCATGGTCCTGTGGCTGACAGCTGTCAAAAACCTGTTACTATTATTGCATATATTTTCTCCAAACTTCCATTTGCTTTCAACAGTGGAATCATAAAAGCCCTGGTTAAAACTCAAGATTCTGTTACAGAGATTGCCAAATACCCTCAGGAAATCATACAACTGTTTTTCCCTTGTCGGTTTAATTTTAGCATTCTTCTCCTTTTTCCCCCATGGTGAATATATATTTGTTTGCCTGTGATTTAAACAATCAGTTTTGAAATGTTTCTTATTTTTAGAGCAGCATCTGTAGAGATTCTTATAAACATGCTTTTTTTTTTTGGTAGGGAGGCTTATATTTTCTTCAATCTTTTAAAAAATGGATGCCCCAACACTTTTGACAATTCTTTTTCTCTAATGTCTAAAATAATGCCAAGAGCATATCACCTTTCAGTAAAATTAGTTTAAGGAAAAAAAAAAAAAAAGATAAGAGAAAGTAAAGAAAGAAAATAATTGTTTCCTCACCTTTTCCTTCTGTGGTTTTTTTTCTTTGACTGTAATACTTTATCCCAGGCAGCAAATGTCTGTTCATTTGTCTTTCTTATTTATTTATTTATTGTGTGGAATGTCCCAGTTTAGCTATTTTTTGCCTGAGAGAGTCTCCAGTTAGGGGGAAAAAAAACGTCGAAAGACTTGTGTCATTGCTTAAGAAACCCACAGAAAAGTCCAAAGAGATAAACACAGTTCCTGTGAACAGGGTCCTTCCTGTTCCATCTGGAAGCAGGTGCTCACACTTGTAAGGTAGGCCGATGTCTTCCAGACCACCTACCACTGCACCAAAGAGGAAGAAGTAATAAGCAAAGTAAAAACACCACAAAGCTCTCCTACTCTGTTTTAGCTGTCTTTTTCTTGATTCAGCTTCATCTGGCTTTGATAAACTTTGGATTACTTTTTAGAGTTCTGACAAGTTTTATTGGGGCTGTTTTTTTTTTTTCCTTATTTTTTTAGTGTTTCTGTGGAGGAACATGCCTTTATAGCTTTGGACTTCACCATTTTCACTGGCGTCCCTTTATTCATAGTAATTCTAAGAACAAAAAAATTAGACTATAGATAAAGGGAATTAATAAAGTGAGTTTAAAAAACACTCTGACTTCTGTTCTAAGGCTTTATTGAGCATTTTCATTCTTCAAATTAACATATTTAATTGGCCAACCTACTTGACACAGGTCATTCTTTATTTCAATAAAAATGAATGGCTAATCAAATAATTTCTTGAATTGTGTAAATTTATTGGATATTTATGAGACTAGAGAGAGAGTCATTGCATTGCCTCTCTACAGCTCTGGCTTCTTTCTTCCACTCTGAGAATTAATTAAATTCCTTTCTTTTCCCCACACAGAGTACTTTCAGTTTTTTAGCCTAAGCCTTACTAGTCATCAACCATGGTATTGAAGGACTTATATCATGCACTGAATGCCTGCTGTCTTTTTAAAAGTTTAACATTTCTGTCTGGAATTAGAAAAAGGTATACATATTTCTAATAAAAATTTTTCAGGTTTGTATTCCCTTCCATTATGTCACTAGGAATCTCTGGGTGACTTAGATGGTTAAGTGCTGGGTTACTAACAAATAGGTTGGCAGAGACGTCTCAGTAGAATGGTGTTGTGATCTTTTTCTGAAAAATCAGCCACTGGAAATTGTAAGGAGCACAGTTCTACATGGGGTTGCTATGAGTCAGAATTTACTCAGTGGTAACTGGGGTTGGCTTTGGTTTTTTAGGATCAGACTTATTTCCACAAATGACTAGAAAATTGCAAAAAAAAAAAAATGTAGCAGACATCTGACACACATGGGGTTGCTATGAGTCAGAATTTACTCAGTGGTAACTGGTGTTGGCTTTGGTTTTTTAGGATCAGACTTATTTCCACAAATGACTAGAAAATTGCAAAAAAAAAAAAAATGCAGCAGACAAAAGTATTCAGACATTTTACAAGTAGAACAGGAACTTGATTCCTAAGAGACAGAGAACAACGGAGGTAAGCCCCAAGACATTCCTGGTAACCTGGACTGAGCCACTTACTGGAATTCAGGCACTTCTGGACTTCAGGGCACTCCAAGCAAAGAAGAATGAGCGCTTTAAACCCAGGGCACACACACTGGACTTTGAGGAGACTGTAGTAGCTGAAATTTGTCACAGTATTTTACTAACTAAAGTCAAATTCCCTTGAGCTCATATTTTTCTTTTTGATGAATTTTTTTAGTTTGTTAATAGTCTCAAATGCCATAGACCATATTTGTCTATTTTTTATTTTGGATTCCTCTAATTATTTATGTGCTAACTCTATGTATTATATCTATGCCACATGTAGAGTAGTATTCCTGTACTCATTAATGCAAATTAAAACTATCCCTAAATCTGTAATTTTATTAATAAGGTGATAAGATTACAGGTAAATAGATTTCTGTTTACCTCTGTATTCCTACAGTAGTTTCCCAAGCTTGTCATTCTGATTGCTCAAACTGTTTTAATTTGTACTTCTATTATCTTTCTATATTTATGATGTATTATCCATACATCTATCTATATTAAAGATGTATTATCTTTCCATATTTATGATGAGGTCTCTGTTTTAGTTCATTATGGGGTATTGTGTGTATTTTCTAGCTGTGTTAAATATTGTTTGATTCCCAAGAAAATGAAGGAAAATGCACTTTGGATGTATCGAACTTTGTACTTCTCTAGATTAGTGGCACAAGTTCCTGTGGAGACTAGGCCAAAATCAACAAATAGGGTAAGAAAGACTGCCAGTATTATGGTTAAATTTCTCTACGTGCTTGTTTTACTAGTCATCATATTTATTAGTTCACAAGTTTTTCTCAGAATTCATTCCATGCCAAGGCTAAATAGGAAGTAAAAAACTTTTATTTTGTGTGTGTGTGTGTAAACAACAGAACTTGTTTGAGAATTTTCTCTTGTAATTACATTCTTAATTTATGTGTCTAAGATTAAACAAGCACTAACTATAGGAAACCAAACAAATTCATTGCTGTCCTGTCGATCCTGACTTGTAACGACCCTATTGGGCAAATTTGCACAAAGGACCTCTTTAAAGTGTCGAAAAGCAAAAATGTCACCTCAAAGACTAAGATGCGCCTGACCCAAGACATGGTATTTTCAATCTCATCATAAGCATGTGAAAGCTGAACAATAAATAATGAAGACTGAAGAAGAATCGATGCCTTTGAATTGTGGTGTTGGTGAAGTATATTGAATATATCATGGACTGGCAAAAGAATGAACAAATCTGCCTTGGACGAAGTACAACCAGAATGCTCCTTAGTAGCAAGGATGGTGAGACTGCGTCTTACATACTTTGGACATGTTGTCAGGAGGGATCAGTCCCCAGAGAAGGACATCATGCTTGATAAAGTATACGGTCAGTGGAAAAGAGAAGACCCTCAACAAGAGAGATTGACACAGTGGCTGCAACAATGGGGTCAAGCATAACAACCATTGTAAGGATGGCGCAGGACCAGCAGTGTTTCCTTCTGTGGTACACGGGGTCGCTATGAGTCGGAACCAACTCGATGGCACCTAACAACAACAACACAACTATAGGAAGATATTTGTTTATTTGAAAGGAACAAGAACTTCAAATAAAACAAATATTTGTCCCCAAAGATTTATAGTAACTAAGCCTAAAAATTTATAGTGACTACGATGCAACAATGGACTCAAACGTATCAACAATCACGAAGGCATGCAAGATTCGGGGACGTATTGTTTGGTTGTGTAGAAGATCGTCATGAGCTGGAGGCATCTCAATAGCATCTAACAGAAACGACAAGATGAAATAATGGCAGAAGTGTATATTACTTCATAAGAATGTGTATAAATTCAGAATGTTACCATTTTTAACATAATGCTTTTTGTATGGCATATAGTGTTCAGTAAAAAAAAAAAAATCGTCCTAGACTTATTTGTCCTGTTTATATGATGCTTTTCATATTTACTGATATAGAATTATCTAAATTCACTGGAAGTATGATTTAGAAAATGTGTAAAAGTTCTTCTGGTTCTGACAATAGTTTTTCACCATGTTCTCTATAAGTTATCATCTATAAAAAATCTTGGGAAGGAAAAGACATTTAATTTAAAATCTCCAAAGTGAGAATGCAGTTATATCTGCTAAAAAATTATCATGACATTTGCATTTTTTCATAGGTTTTTAGAAAATATTGCATATTGAGTGTGAAGTACAAATTTTGCGTTGTTTCTTAAAGATGATTGGAAAGCATTTTTACCTCTTTGTTCTTTAAGCTGTATATGAAGGGGTTAAACATAAGAATGGATAAAGTATAAAACACAGAAGCTATTTTTTTGTTATGATAAGAATGAGCAGATTCAGGCTGCAGGTACATAATAGTATAGGCCCATAGAACAAAACCATCACTTTCAGATGAGAACCACATGTGGAGAAAGCTTTTTTCCTGCCCTCAGCAGAATGCATTTGAAATATGGCTATCAGAATCAGCATAAGTCAGCAAACACTCCCAGCAATCCACTAACCCACTGCTGTAGAGTCGATTCCATGAGGATTGAAATCACATTAAACGCTGAAAACATTATGATCAATAATTCAATTTCTCATGCATTCAAGCAGAGAAAAGGTATTAAGGGAACATCATCACAATAGAAACGAACAACGACGTAAGTATCACAGAAGGTCAATGTAAATACCTTACTGTTGAGAATCAGAGACTAAAAGGTACTGAAGAGGTGTGGAATACCAACAAGCACGTGACAAAGTCTCTGGGACAAGACAGTATTGTAGAGCATTGGGTTACAGATGGTCACATAATGGTCATAGGCCGTGGTTGCCAGGATATAAAATATACAAATAATGTACAAGAGGAAGAAAGCCGTCTGTCTGGCACATGCATAATAGAAAATGGTATTTTGATTCAAAATTAAATTAGGATTTTATCTTAGGCTAAACAACAGCAGAGTTATCAAGATCAATCAAGGACAAGTTTCTGATTAAAAAAAAAATACATAGATGTGTGTAGGTGGGAGACCACCTAGGTCAAGATGCTCATGCCTAGGTTGCCCAATAGTGTGATCATGTAGAAGACAAGGAAGCTGCCAAAAAGAGGGAACTGTATTTCAATTTGCTCTGTGACTCTTAGTATAATGAATTTAGTCAGCGTTGTTAGATTTCGCTGCCCCATTTAGTCTAGAAATCTCTTCCAGGAAGAAACAGAGGTATTGATATTAGTTTTCATAAGGCATTATCTAGACAAATTATATTGCTTGTAGACAGAATGGAGTCTCTTTCTTCATACTAGAAAAAAAAATAGAAAAAATAATCCCCCCATGTGATTTTAAACTAAAGTAGATTAGAGAAGATCCTACTTCCCAAAATTGGAAGATACACATGAAACTTATTATACACTGGTATGACATAGATTCAGCAGCGTTTGGAGCACATATATTTATAATAAAACCATATAATTGTAATATAGTAATAACATCATTGTTGTTGTTAGATGCATTCAAATTGGTAACAACTCATAGAGACCCTAGGTACAACAAAATGAAACACTTCCCATTCTGGGCTATCCTCACAATAGTCGCAGTGCTTGAGCCCATTGTGGCAGCCACTGTGTCAGTCCAAGTCATTGAAGGTCTCTCTCTCTTTTGCCAACCCTCTACCTTACCAAGCATGATGTCCTTCTCCAGGGATAAGCCCCTTCTGATAACATATTCAAAGACTATGAGATGAAATCTCACCATTCTCATGTCTAACGAGCCTTCTGGCTGTAGTTCTTCCAAGAAGGTTTTGTTCTTTATACTGGCAGCCCCTGTTATATTCAATGTTCTTTCCAATACCGTAATTCAAAAGTATCAATTATTCTCTGTTCTTCTATATTCGTTGTCTAAGTTACTCATGCATATGAGATGATTAAATATACCATGCCTTGGGTAAGGCGCACCTTAGTCCTCAAAGTGACACCTTCACTTTTTAACAATTTGACGTGGTATTTTGCAGCAGATATGTTGAATGCAATAAGTGGTTTGATTTCTTGACTGCTGTTTCCATGGTTGTAGATTGTGCAGCCAAATAAAATGAAATTCTTAACAACATCAATATTTTCTCCATTTTTCATGATGTTGCTCATTGGTCCAGTTGTGAGGATTTCTGTCTTTTTTATGTTGAGGTATAACCCATACTGAAGGCTATAGTCTTTGATCTTCCTCAGTAAGTGCTTTATGTCCTCTTCACTTTCAGCAAGCATGGTCGTATCATCTGCATATAGCAGGTTGTTAATGAGTCTTCCCCAATCCAACAATAACAACATTTAATAAGTTATAGAGCTCATTAGAGACTACTATTAAATGTATATTTAGCTACCCCATCTTTCTAAACTTGTCCTTTCAGAGGAAATAATTAAGTATGTCAAACTTTGTAGGTTAGTTTATTGTTCTGTTTGTTTATATTCATGACTATGACTTATCTTCAACTATTTTGCCTGGAATTGTTGTTGTTAGGTACTGTCAAGTTGGGTCCTACTCATAGCGACCCTATGTACAACAGAATGAAACAGTTCCCAGTCTTGCACCAACCTCACAATTAGGCTAAGTTTAAGCCCATTGTTCCAGCCACCGTGTCAATCCATTTCATTGAGGATCTTCCTCGTTTTTGCTGACCTTCTGCTTTACCAAGCATGAAGTTCTCTGGGGACTGGTCCCACCTGGAAACATGTCCAAAGTATGAGCTATCCATAAGGATTTCACTAGCCCATTTTTTCAGAAGTAGGTAGCTAGGTTCTTTTTCCAGTCTTAGTCTGGAAGCTCTGATGAAACCTGTCCACCACAGGTGACCTTGCTGGTATTCGAAATACCAGTGGCGTAGCTTCTAGTATCGCAGGAACATGCAAGCCACTGCAGTATGACAAACTGACAGTTGATGGTGCCTGGAACTACAACCAATTTTGTTAAGGGATTTAGTAACGACATATCATGTAATGAGAAACTAAAATTATTTTGGTTAAATGTTAGAAACCACAGAAAGGGATGTGAAGGTTATAAAGCTGATAGTAAGTTTTCTCCCAAGTTCAGGAACAAGACAACGATACCACTTCTGCCGTTTCTATTATATATTGCACTAGCCTTTCTGCCCAGAGAAATTAGCCAAGAAAAAGATTAAAGGATTCAAATTGGAGAGGGAAAATAAAATGATCTCTTTTTGTAGATGGTGTGGTCTAACAAATAGAAAAATTGTAAAGAATCTAGAAAAAAAGTCTTGAGCTTACAGAAAATATTCAGCAAAGTTGTAGTATGTAATATCAACACATATAAATCAGTTGCATTTCTACATACTAAAAAAAAAAAAACTAGTGCTGTACAATATGAAAACACAATCAAAAACGCAATATATTAAAAATATTATCAATGAAGATAAAATAAATGTTGATAACTTTAACAAAAAATTTGCAAGACTTATACACTGAAAACTACAAAACGTTGATGATACTCTCCAAATGTAAAATTTCTGTATATTTAATGCAGTCCCTAGCAAAATGTCAATAGATTTTTTTTTTTCAGAAGAGAAAAAAGATGATCCTAAAATCCATACATGATGGAAAGAGGCTCAGATAACTCTAATAATCTAGAAAAAGAAGAGCAAATTTGGAGAATTTGCAATGTCAAAGCATACTACAAAACTATAGAAACCAAAACACGATAAAAAAATAAAACATAAAGTTTTTCTAATACAAAAAAAAGTGAAAAGACATTGGAAAATATATTTGCAAATCATATATCTAATTAAGGTTCACAGTAGGGTCACTGAAAATGCTGGTGGTATAGTGGTTAAGTGCTTGGTTGCCAACCAAAACGTCAGCAGTTCAAATCCACTAGGCTGTCCTTGGAAACTCTGTGGGACAATTCTGCTCTGTCCTATAGAGTCACTATGAGTCAGAATCAACTCAATGGCAATTTTTTTTTAATCCAGATTATATAAAAAACACTTATCACTCAACCACAAAAAGACATCCAACCCAATTAAAAAACTAGTAAACACATTGAATAAATATTTTTCCAAAGAAAATATACATTATGGTCAATAAGAACATGAAAAGATGCTCATGGACATTATAAAAAAACAAACAAAAAAACAAACCCAGAGCCATTGAGTCAATTCTGACTCACAGAGACCTTATAGGACAGAGTAGAACTGCTCCATAGATTTTCCAAGGAGCATCTGGTAGATTTGAACTTCCAGCCCTTTGGATAGCAGCTGTAGCACTTAACCACTATGCCACCAGGGTTTCCTTTAGACATTATAGAAAGTCAAATAAAAATCACAATGAGATGCCATTTCACACCAATGAGAATGAAAGCAATAATTAAAAAAAATTGAAAATAAAGTGTTTAAGAGAGTTGGGAGAAATTGGAAGCCTCACACACTGTTGGTGAGATTGTAAAGTTTGCAGCCACCATGGAAAACCATTTGATGGTTCCACAATAAGGTAAATACAGAATTACCTTTCGATGCAGCAAATCCCCTTTTAGGTATACGCCTAAAAGAATTGAGAACAGGTATTCAAACAAATTCTTGTCCACAAATGTTCATAGCAGCAGTAGTCACAACAGCGAAACAAGTAAAAACAACCCAAATGACCATCAACAGGTAAACAGATTAAAAAAAAAAAAAAGGCATATCCATGCAACAAAATGGAATCCTGGTGGTACAGTGATTAAGAACACGACTACTAACCAAAGGTCTGCAATGAAATATTATTCAGTCATAAAAAAATGAAGCACTGATACTTGCTATGATGTGTATCAACCTGGGAGACTCATGCCATGTGAGAGAAGCTAGCAACAATAGGTCACATATTCAATGTTTTCACTTATATTAACTAACCAGAATAGGAAAACCCATAGGAAGCAGATTAGTGGTTGTCAGGGGCTGAGTGGGGTTAGAGAGGTTGAGGAGACATTTCTTAATCCATAGAGAGTCGTGTCTAGGGGTGGTGGAAATATTTTGGAGCTAGATAAAGTGATGGCTGCACAGCATTGTGAATAGACTGAAAGCCACTGAATAGGTACTTTTAAATGATTAATTTTATATTTTTTCAGTTTTGCCTCAATAAAAAATATTATAAGTGCATATGTTGTTGCTGTTGTTGTTGTTAGGTGCCATCGAGCCGGTTCCAACTCATAGCAACCCTAGGCACAACAGAACGAAATACTGCCCGGTCCTGTGCCATCCTTACAATCATTGTTATGCTTGAGCTCATTGTTGCAGCCACTGTGTCAATCCGACTCGTTGAGGGTCTTCTTCTTTTCCCCTGACCCTACACTTTGATAAGCATGATGTCCTTCTCCAGGGACTGATCCCTTCTGAGAACATGTCCAAACTTTGTAAGACCCAGTTTTGCCATCCTTGCTTCTAAGGAGCATTCTGGTTGTACTTCTTCTAAGACAGATTTATTCCTTCTTTTGGCAGTCCATGGTATGTTCGGTATTCTTCGCCAGCACCACAATTCAAAGGCGTCAATTTTTCTTCGGTCTTCTTTATTCATTGTCCAGCTTTCACATGCATATGATGCAACTGAAAATACCATGGCTTGGGTCAGGTGCACCTTAGTCTTCAAGGTGACATCTTTGCTCTTCAACACTTTAAGAGGTCCTTTGCAGCAGATTTGCCCAATGCAATGCATCTTTTGATTTCTTGACCGCTGCTTCCATGGGTGCTGATTGTGGATCCAAATAAAATGAAATCCCTGATAACTTCAATCTTTTCTCTGTTTATCATGATGCTGCTCATTGGTCCAGTTGTGAGGATTTTTGTTTTCTTTATGCTGAGGTGCAATCCATACTGAAGGCTGTGGTCTTTGATCTTCATTAGAAAGTGCTTCAAGTCCTTTTCAATTTCAGCAAGTAAGGTTGTGCCTTCTGCATAATGCAGGTTGTTAATGAGCCTTGCTCCAATCTTGATGCCCCATTGTTCTTCATATAGCCCAGCTTCTGGTATTATTTTCTCAGCATACAGATTGAATAGGCATGGTGAAAGAATGTAACCCTGACTCACACCTTTCCTGACTTTAAACCAATCAGTTTCCCCTTGTTCTGTCTGAACATTTGCCTCTTATTCTATGTAGAGGTTCCTAATAAGCACAATTAAGTGTTCTGGAATTCCCATTCTTCACAATGTTATCCATAATTTGTTATGATCCATGCAGTCAAATGCCTTTGCAGAGTCAATAAAACACAGGTAAACATCCTTCTGCTATTCTCTGCTTTCAGCCAGGATCCATCTGACATCAGCAATGATATCCCTGGTTCCACGTCCTCTTCTGAAACCAGCCTGAATTTCTGGTGGTTCCCTGTCGATATACTACTGCCGCAGCTGTTTCTGAATAATCTTCAGCAAAATTTTGCTTGAGTGTGATATTAATGATACTGTCCTATAATTTCCACGTTTGGTTGGATCACCTTTCTTGGGAATAGACATAAATATTGGCCAGGAAGCTGTCTTCCATATTTCTTGGCACAGACGAGTGAACACCTCCAGCGCTGCATCTGTTTGTTGAAACATCTCAGTTGGTATCCCATCAATTCCTGGAGCCTTGTTTTTTCCAACACCTTCAGTACAGCTTGCACTTCTTCCTTCAGTACCATTGATTCCTGATCATATGCTATCTTTTGAAATGTTTGAGCATCGACTAATCCTTTTTAGTGTAATGACTCTGTGTATTCTTTCCATCTTCTTTTGATTCTTTCTGCGTTGTTTAATATTTTCCCCATGGAATCCTTCACTATTGCAACTTGAGGTTTGAATTTTTCTTCAGTTCTTTCAGCTTGAGAAATGCCGACGGTGTTCTTCCCTTTTGGTTTTCCATCTCCAGCTCTTTGCACATGTCATTATAATACTTTACTTTGTCTTCTCGAGCCACCCTCTGTAATCTTCTATCAGTTCTTTTACTTCATCATTTCATCCTTTTGCTTTAGCTGCTTGACGTTTGAGAGCAAGTTTGAGAGTCTCCTCTGACATCCATCTTGGTCTTTTTTTTCCTTTCCTTTCTTTTCAATGACCTCTTGCTTTCTTCATGTATGATCTCCTTGATGTCATTCCACAACTCATCTGGTGTTCGGTCACTAGTGTTCAATGGATCGAATCTATTCTTCAGATGGTCTCTAAACTCAGGTGGAATATACTCAAGGTCTTATTTTGGCTCTCATGGACTTGTTCTGATTTTCTTCAGTTTCAGCTTGAACGCCCGTATGAGCAATTGATGGTCTGTTCCACAGTCGGCCCATGGCCTTGTTCTGACTGATGATATTGAGCTTTTCCATTGCCTCTTTCCACAGATGTAGGCAATTTGATTTCTGTGTGTTCCATCTGATGAGGTCCATGCGTATAGTCACCGTTCGTGTTGGTGAAAAAAGGTATTTGTAATAAAGAAGTCGTTGGTCTTGCAAAATTCTATCATTCAATCTCTGGCATTGTTTCTATCACCAAGGTCATAGTTTCCAACTACCGATCCTTCGTCTTTGTTTCCAGCTTTTGCATTCCAATTGCCAGTAATTATCAATGCATCTTGATTGCATGTTCAATCAATTTCAGACTGCAACAGCTGATAAAAATCTTCTATTTCTTCATATTTGGCCCTAATGATGATGCATAAATTTGAATAATAGTTGTATTAATTGGTTTTCATTGTAGCCGTATGGATATTATCCTATCACTGACAGCGTTGTACTTCAGGATAGATCTTGAAATGTTCTTTTGATGATGAATGCAACACCATTCCTCTTCAAGTTGTCTTTCCCAGCATAGTAGGCTATATGATTGCCTAATTCAAAATGGCCAATACCAGTCCATTTCAGCTCACTTATGCCTAGGATATTGATGTTTATGTGTTCCATTTCACTTTTGATGATTTCCAATTTTCCTAGATTCATACTTCATACATTCCAGGTTCTGATTATTAATGGAAGTTTGCAGTTGTTTCTTCTCATTTTGAGTTGTGCCACATCAGCAAATGAAGGTCCTGAAAGCTTTACTCCATCCACCAAATATACATATTAAATAGTTGATAAATGCATGTATCGACTATTTAATATGTATAAAAATACCAAAACCAAACACATTGCCTTCAAGTCGATTCCGACTCATAGCAACCCTATAAGACAGAGTAGAACTGCCCCATAGGGTTTCCAAGGAGTGCCTGGTGGGTTCAAACTGCCTTCCTTTTGGTTAGCAGCCTTAGCTCTTAACCACTATGCCACTAGGGTTTCCTTTAGTATGTATTTTGCCTATTAATGCTTTATCACATTCTTCAATTTATTCCTTTCTTCTGAGTGATAGGATTTTAAGAATTGTGCTATTTCTGAAATAACCAAAACCAAACCAAACGTGTTGCCATTGAGTCAATTCCAACTCATAGTGACCCTATAGCACAGAATAGAACTGCCCTGTAGGGTTCCCGAGGAGTGGCTGGTGGATTCAAACTGCTGAACTTTTAGTCAGCAGCCAAGCTCTTAACCACTGTGCCACCAGAGTTTATTTCCTAAATAATAAAGTAAAATATAAATTTAATGGGGTATTGATTCTTGAAGTTTGGCTTAATAAATAAACACGTATAATGAATGGAGCTCTAGTGGCTTAGTGGTTAAGGGCTCATCTGCTAATCAAAATGTTGGCAGTTCAAATGACCATCAGTTCCTTGAAAACCCTAGAGGCCAGTTCTACTCTGTTCTATAAGGTCCATATGAGTTAGAATTGATTTGATGGCAGTGGGTTTGGTTTTTTGAGTTTTATATTGAGTGAACCAAAACACCCAACCAAAACTATTGCTGTCAAGTCGATTTCAACTCATAGTGACAATATAGGACAAGGTAGAACTGCTCCAAAGTGTTTCTAAGGCTGTATATCTTTATGAAAGCAGGCTGCTGCGTATTTCTTCCATGGAGAGGCTGATGGGTTCAAACGGGCAATTTTTGTTTAGCAGTTGAGTGCTATAACCATTGCACCACCAGGTCTCCTAATGTATTTTTAAAAAAAGCAAAAAAACAACCAAACCCTTGGTCACCAAGTTCATTCCGACTCATAGCAACCCTATATGACAGAGTAGAACTGGCTCATAGGGCTTCCAAGGAGCGGCTGGTGAATTCAAAATGCTGACCTTTTGGTTAGCAACCAAGCTCTTAACCACTATGACACCCGGTCTCCAATACATACATACATATATAAAAAATACACAAATCATAATAGTTTACTCTGCAATGGAGAAAACCTGTCAATGTTCACATTTTGTCATTTGCAGTAGTAACTCTACATGTGGAAGTTCTGGTTCACCTGGATTGTCCCTGGGACTGTGGATGGCATGTCTGGTCAGAAAATTAGAGTTGTTTGTATGGTGCATTTCTTTTTTTCTTCATACATTTTGCTGTAACATCTCACTGCTTCCAGAATCTGCCTATCAACTTTAGCAAAGGTATCAGCGTTTAGTTTTCAAACTGAAGCCCCAGATTTAATTTAGAAAATTAGATCTATATGGCAGTGTTTTGAACAGTAAATCATAAAATTGAATATCTGTGAATGAATATCTGAGAATTATATCATCTATAAATTATACCCTGCAGTATTTATGTAGTATATATTACTATTAATAAAATGTACGTTAAAAAATGGATGGTCATAGATGCAGTCTGTCTTAACTAAAATACGTTATAAGTTGCAGACTACCTGTATTTCTTTTATATGAAATGTGTTTATTTTGAGGTCATAGTATCTCTTTTTTGTCAGCGCAATGTAGCCTTAAATCATATATATATATGATTATATATACATATGTAATCATATAGCAAATATAAGCTACATGTAGAGAAAATTATTGTATTAAATAATACTCCAAATTAAATCTATTCCTAAATCTGTAATCTTACTAATAACTGTGATGTTATGATTTCATACTTAATTTTCTGATTACCTGTTTAACTACAGTAGCTTTTCTGACAGGGAGCCCTGGTGGCACAGTGATTAAGAGCTTTGCTGCTAATCGAAGGATGGCAGTTTGAATTTTGAATCAACCAGCTGCTCCTTGGAAACCCTTTGGGGCGGTCCTACTCTCCTATAGGGTCGTTATGAGTTGGAATCGACTTGAAGGCAAATTTTTTTGTTTTGTTTTTTTCCTGACATAACTTGTTTTTCAGAAATTCTTAAACAGTTTCTATTATTTCCAGAATATGTAATTAGTTTGCATTTCAAATGAAGTTTCGGTTTCAATTCAGTACTGGGTATTGTGTATGTTTTCTAGCTCTGTCAGACATTATTAAATATTCAAGCAAATGAAGGAAAAATGCACTTTAGATGTACTGAAGTTTGTATTTCTCTGGATTACGGCACAAGTGCTAGTGGAGATTAGGTCAAAACCCACAGCAGGTGATGACTGTCAGCAGGATGGTAAAATTTGTTTACATTCATTTTACCAGCTGTTTTATTTAGCAGATTACAAGTTTCTCTTAGAATTCTCTGATGCCAAGACAGAAAATAGAGTAAACATTATTCTGCCTTTGTTTTTAGTAAATTATGGTACTTGATTGATAATCATTTTGTAATTAATCTCATATTTGGCTAAAATGAACAAAGTGTGGAAAATGGAACAATTTTTTTGTGTGTTTGGAAGGAAGAATTTGAAATTATGTATTTGTCCCAAATTTTTTTTTAGTGAATAAACATAAGAAGCATTTACTACTTCAGTAGAATATCTATTTATTCAGTAGACATGAGCTCAACATTATTTTATACATCTTCTATAAAGGAATGATCGTAAATCCACATTTTGCCATTAATAACATATGTCGGTGTCAAGCAATAAAGCTGTTTCACTTTAAGGTAACATGCTCTATTGATGTGTTTTCCTTCCTTTTGTACACGTAAATGTTCTTCAACGTATTGAGAATATGAATCAGAAATGTATCAACATATTCTCTTGGTTCTTACAATGCTTTCTAATCATCAGATTTTGCATCAATCATCACCTTTAATAAATACTTTAGTTCTTCCCATCAGGCATGCATAATATCTTTGTTCACCCTTCCTCCTATTCCCAAGTGTATTCGCTTTTTATTACCTTTTTTTTATATTTCTCTTGACTAACTAGTTTCTGCATCTGCAATATAGCCAAAATCAGAATCATCATACAAGGCACTAGTTAGCTCAGGAGAAAGGATATCAAATTAAATGATAACCAAGCAAAATATTCTAGCCCACTTTACACATATTTGAGTACAGTGTAAATAAGAAATGATAATCACATTAGAAAGGAAACAATACCCATAAATTATTCATTGTATCAACAGGGACACATAAATAACTCTTCGTCTCCAATTTTGCTTATACTGTTGTTTTAGGATCAGAAAATGTGATGAAAATAAGATTCAGAAGACCCCCACCATCTTTACAAAAACGCTTACAAATATACACACATAATTTACTGCTGTAGAGTGTAATAGGTATTCCATTGCGTAAAGTCTGCTTTTCAACAAAATCACATAAGGAAACATTGAAAGAGAAACAAGGAAACACAGGAATGGTATAACATTTAATTTGAGATCCAAAATACGATGATTAAAATATATTTGGATGGATATAAGGAAAGCAATCCACTTGTATGTGCTCTACACTATGTCTTTACTCTGGAACCAAAGAGAATGTAATTGTGTATACTAGAAATATTTTTATGTGGCATTTGCCATTTTCAAAAATTCATTAAAACAATATTATCTATTGAGTATCAAATAGAAGTTTGCATGGCCTCCTGAACACCCTGTTAAAAGCATGTTTTACTTCTTTGTTCCTTAAACTGTAAATGAAGGGGTTCAGCATGGGGATAACTAAAGTGTAAAACATGGACGCCATTTTGTCAGTATCAGAGGAACGAGCAGATTTAGGCTGAAGATACATAAATAACAGAGTTCCATAGAACACAACCACCACTGTCAGATGAGAACCACACGTGGAGAAAGCTTTTTTCCTGCCCTCTGCAGAATTCATTCGAAATATAGCTGTCAGAATCAGCATGTAGGAGACCAGAACTACCAGAAGAGAGGAAATTAAATTAAGTGCTGAAAATATTATGATCAACAATTCTATTTCTCGTGCATTTGAGCAGAGCAAAGGTATCAAGGCAGTATTATCACAGTAAAAATGACTGATGATGTTAGAGCCACAGAAGGTCGATATAAAAATCTTACTGGTGACCATCAGGGACAGAAAGGTGCTGTAGAGATATGGAATGCCCACAAGTGCATAGCAAAGTTTCTGGGACATGATAACATTGTAGAGCAGAGGGTTACAGATGGCCACATAGCGGTCATAGGCCATTGCCGACAGGATGAAGAGCTCACTGATAATGAACAGAATGTAAAAAGCCATTTGTGTGGCACATGCATAATAGGATATGGTATTTTGATTCACAACAAAATTTACTAGCGTCTTGGGATAAATCACAGTAGAATTACCAAGATCAACAAAGGCCAGGTGTCTGATAAAAAAATACATAGGTGTCTGTAGGTGGGAGTCTGCCTTGGTCAAGATGATCAGGCCCATGTTTCCAACTACTGTGATCATGTAGATGACAAGGAAAGCTGCAAATAGGGGGAGCTGCAGCTCAGGGCGCCTTGTGACTCCCACTAGAATGAATTCAGTCAGTACTGTCAGATTCTGATGGCCCATTCCATCCAGTTCTCTTTTCTGGGAAGAAACAGAGGCATTGGTTTCAGTGTTCATGTCGTATTATAAAGAAAATAAACTTGTGGAAAGAGTGGACACGTTTTCTCCGTACCAGAGGATGGAAAAGTAATTGCTACTTCTGATTTTAATTAAAATAAAGTGTAGAAGATTCCACTTCTCAAAATTGGAGGATACTTCTGAAACATTATAGTCTGACATAACATAGATTACACTTTAAATCAATTCAGCAATGTTTGCAGCACATATATTTATAATAAAACCATGAAGTTGTTAATATTGAGATAATAGTCTTAATTTCATCTGCACAACAACATCACAGTTTTCTTTAGTGTACTTCCATTTTTGTTTGAGAAATCTTGTGAGATTTTCTTATTCTTGTAGAGAGGCAAAGATAATTTGAAGTTAATAAAGCTTAAATTTGAGCCTCTTTACGGGTTGTGGGTAGGGACTTAGCAATGCAGTCACATAGTGATATACCTTGTAAAACCTGGGATAGAAACACATTTATTCTTTTGTTGCTGTTTGTGACTTTAGCAGTATGTTTATAATTTTAAAATGTTTTATTACTTTTTCTAACTAAATGTTCACATTTAGGGTCAATTTGCATTCATAATTTTAATTTATTTTTAAATTGTTGCTAGCTACCACTGAGTTAATTTTAGAGTCATAGAGACCCCATGTGACAAAGTAAAATTGCCTTGTAGGGTTTCCTTGGCTGTAATCATTATGGAAGCAGATTGCCAGG
Organism: Elephas maximus indicus; assembly: GCF_024166365.1. Classification (NCBI taxonomy): domain Eukaryota; kingdom Metazoa; phylum Chordata; class Mammalia; order Proboscidea; family Elephantidae; genus Elephas; species Elephas maximus. Next base: position 107,267,545 of record NC_064825.1, on the reverse strand, counting down.
TCTTTTTCCCTCAGAGCTACTGGATAGGTTTGAACCACCAACCTTTTTGATAGGAGCTGAGCTCTTGACAGTTGTGTGTCACCAGTTCTCCTTTAAAAAAAAAAAAAAAGAAGCATACTTTTTACAAGCTTCAAGACTCATAAGATCTTTATCCATTGCCACTAAAATCTAAGTTTATATCAGTATTTGAAGATTTTGAGTATTTCATTTTATGTGCTTTATTTCCTTTAATACACCATTGAAGTAATGATGGAGTCTGTATGGCATTTAAAATATGTGTGCATTTATTGTATCATATGTTGCTTTTTTTTTTCTGGAAACTGTACAATGGAGAAATGAAAGAGAACACCACTGTGCTTTTCAAGTATATCACCTGTAAGTCTCAGCCCTGTCATCACTTATACTTACATAAGAAAGTCAGAAAATAAAGGGAAAATATCCTGAATGGAGCTAATGAAGCTGCTATAATCTAAACCACTTGGATTCCCTTTTAATCACCTCTCACATTGAATGAGGATCCCTGTTAGGTAACATAGGGGTTAAATGTTGGGGTGCTAACTAAAAAGTCAGCAGTTGCTCCTTTGGAGTAAGATGTGGCCGTCTGCTTCCATAAAGATTACAGCCTTGGAAACTCTAATGGGCAGTTCTAGTCTATCCTATAGGCTTGATATGAGTTAGTATTGACTCCTGGCAATTCTTTTTTGTTTTTCTTTTTCCCACATTCAGTGTCCTTTTGATGACACCAGAACTCTGCAAACATGCTTTTTGAGTTGGAACAGTAGCTTGAGTTCAAAAAGTTCAGTGACATAAAATACAGGATATTAGTGGTGGGCTGTAATGGAATGCCAAGGTTTAGGTTACAAAACTATCAGGTTGGATCTTGCCGGAGCTGCCAAGAAGCTTCACACTTACAGACGGGAAGAGCTTCAGTCCAGAGTCACTTTGCAGCAGTTTTCTGTTAAGGATGATTCTTGGTTCTGTGACACCTGGAGTAGCAGCCTTCAAGGAAACTGCTAATTCTTGGTGTCAATTTTGGCAGCCTGATTCAGAAAATTGGGGTGAAGGGGCAAGACAATACTGGAGTTTGTTAGCCACCTCCACCCTTTCTTCCTAGGTAAATTTGTCTGCTGTTTCTCCACTAAGTCCCATTCTCCCTTCCAGGTCTCTATTCACCACCATATAAGAATGACAAGCTTACGTCTGGGAAATTTTACCTGGAATTTACTAATGACAGGACCTGCTATCACAGGATTTTCTGTAGGATAGGAGATGTACTGCACTGAGCAAAGGGATTCAGAACTCAGTACCAAGCCTACCACTCTGAAGCCTTCAGTGTTTTCCTGGAAATCATACTAGTGTATATTGAGTCAACCTCCTTGTTCATTGTCACTTTCTACCTCCCTCTAAAATATCCGGATTGTTCTATTCCTCCCATCCTTCTTGCATGAAGAAGAGTACCTATGACTTGCTCTGAATATCTTAGTGTGTACATTTGAGACACCTCCCTCCTAAGCAGACAAGAACCAAAGGTATGTGGACACGGTGATATAAGTTTGGATTGATGTTAGGTTTAGTGCATTCTCCGCAGTTCTGTAACTTTTAAAAAACACTGAGTGTATTTTTCGGTCTACTCAGCTTCAGTGCCTACTTTGAAAAATCAGACCTATTTGTAGACAATTTACCAAGGAAAACACATAACAAACAAATGATACAGTGATAGCACTTAAAACAGCAAAAGGCCATGTTTTCGCGCTGTTAATGCTCATCTTAAAACTAGTCCCAGTTTATCAGTTATTGCATGCTTCATACTTACGCTAAGTGTATTTATTTCTTAGCAAATATTTGTACACAAAGAACACTTGTTATTAACCAAATATTGCATAGGACATATTTACAATAAAAAAAAAATCAGCTTTTGATGCATAAAATTCAAATTCACTAGATGTCCTGAAAGCTCTAACCTGAGTCAATTCATTTCGGTGAGGCTGATGATGAGGTTTTCAGATATTCCCAACTCTGTTCACTTGGAGTATCCAAATGCCACAAGCAGCTCGTACAAATCAAGTAGATTTGGGGCAGATAGTCAGATAAAAGAACATAATGCCCGCCACAAGGACCCAGGGAACCCCAGTTAATAAAGGAGGTAATATCTGTGGTGTAGTGAAGGGATTAGCTATACGCGGCCATAGAGTGTCTACAGTCAGAAGCCATGGATCATGAGAAATGACCAGGAGCCAGGTGATAACCCCAGCGGAGGACAATTCTTACCCTCTTGCCTTTAATAAAAAATTGGATTTTCTTCTCCCAAATTATTGCTTCTCTTTCTTTGGTAGGAAGAATTTATGGTCGTTCTCCCCCTTCGCAGTGTCCCCTGAGGAAGTAGGGCGTAACTGGTTGATTATGTGAAATTATCTGAGATACTTAATAAAAATTGCCTTGTTGTGGTTTCTAATTAACTAGGATGCCTTACACATTCCCCAGAGAGAAAAGATGAGGGGGAATCCCAGGGGGGAAAAAAAAAAAAAAACTATAAATGATCCATACAGTCCCATGGAGACCTGCATGATGGAAAGACACTTCACTCTTACCATTAAAGTTACCATGGCGGTGGGGGAGATGTCAGTGCAATTCCGTTGAAACTGGAATAGTCGTGAAGTCATGGCAAAAGTGTAATTGACATTATCATCATTTGTGTGTGTATGTGTGTACTTATTCTTTTTGAGTCTCTTTAAATTTCTTGATCTGAATTTACACATTTCACCAAATTTGGAAAATGATTTGCTGTCATGTTTTCAAATATATTTTCACATATGTGTTATAGCCACCTCAGACTTTCCAGATTATGATTTTGTCTCATCATCTTAACATGACTGTTGTGCTTTACTTGCCCCACCCCACCTCATGTCAAACCAAAATCAAACTTACTGTCATAGAGTCAATTCCCACTCATGGTGCTCTCATGTGTTATAGAGTAGAACCGTCCCATAGGATTTTCTTGATTATAATCTTTATGGAAACAGGTCACCAGTCATTTCTTCTGCAATGTCACTGGGTGGGTTTGAACCACCAATTTTAGGTTATTAATTGAGCACAAGCCATTTGCACCACCCAATGACCAATAAAATTATTTCTTCTCTTATATAACAAGTCCTGTGCTGCCAGTGAAGTTGTGCGTGTATGTGCGTGTGGTGAAAATATATGTAACAAAACATCTACAATCTCTAAGTGTACAATTCAGTAACGTTGATTACATTCTTGAAATTGTGCAATTATTCTCATTAGTTATCCTTTTCCAAATCGTTCCATCACCATTAACATAAACTCAGTGCCTCCTAAACAAATCTTCCCCCTTCCCTTCTACCCCTGTTAACCACTAATAATCTTTTGTTTCTGTATATTTACTTATTTCATGTAACTGAGAACATACAGTATTTGTCCTTTTGCAACTGATTCAATTCACTCAGCATGATGTTTTCAAAGTTTATTCACGCAGTGGCATGCATCAGAATTTCATTTTTCTTTGTGGCTGAAGAGTGTTCCATTGTGTTTATATACTCCATTTTGTTTATCCATTCATCTGTTGATGGATATTTTATCTTTTGGCTATTGTGAATGGTGCTGCAATGGACATTAATATTCAGGTTTCTATTTGCATTCTTGCTTCCACTTGATCTGGGTATGTACCTAGGATTGGGGTTGTTGGGTCATATAGTAGTTCTCCCCTACGTGTCTGTCAGTTTGTCGTACTGTGGGGGCTTGTGTGTTGCTGTGAGGCTGGAAGTTATGCCACTGGTATTCAGATACCATCTGGGTCACCCATGGAGGACAGGTTTCAGCTGAGCTTCCAGACTAAGACAGACTAGGAAGAAGGACCCAGCAGTCTACTTCTGAAAAGCATTAGCCAGTGAAAACCTTGTGACCAGCAATGGAACAGTGTCTGATATAGTGCTGGAAGATGAGCTCCCCAGGTTGGAAGGCACTCAAAAGACGACTGGGGAAGAGCTGCAACCTCAAAGTAGAGTCGACCTTAATGATGTGGATGGAGACCTGGGACCTTCATTTGCTGATGTGGCATGACTCAAAATGAGAAGAAACAGCTGCAAACAGCCATTAATAATCGGGCCTTGGAATGTATGAAGTATGAATCTAGGAAAATTGGAAATCATCAAAAATGAAATGAAGTGCATAAACATCAATATCCTAGGCATAAGTGAGCTGAAATGGACTGGTACTGGCCATTTTGAATTGGACAATGGTATAGTCTACCATGCTGGGAATGACAACTCGAAAAGAAATGGTGTAGCATTCATTGTCAAAAAGAATGTTTCAAAAATCTATCCTGAAGTACAATGCTGTCAGTGATAGGATAATATCCACACACCTACAAGGAAGACCAGTAAACATGACTATTATTAAAATTTACACACCAGCCACTAGGGCCAAAGATGAAGAAATAGAAGATTTTTATCAGCTGCTGAAGTCTGAAATTGATCGAACATACAGTCAAGATGCATTGGTAAATACTGGCGATTGGAATGCAAAAGTTGAAAACAAAGAAGAAGGATTAGTATTTGGAAAATATGGTCTTGGTGATAAAAACAATGCCAGAGATCGAACGATAGAATTTTGCAAGACCAACGACTTTTTCATTGCAAATACCTTCTTTCACCAACATAAACGGCGACAATACACATGGACCTCGCCAGATGGAACACACAGAAACCAAACTGACTACATCCGTGGGAAGAGACTATGGAAAAGCTCAATATCATCAGTCAGAACAAGGCCAGGGGCCAACTGTGGAACAGACCATCAATTGCTCATATGCAGGTTCAGGCTGAAACTGAAGAAAATCAGAACAAGTCCATGAGAGCCAAAATATGACCTTGGATATACCCCACCTGAATTTAGAGACCATCTGAGGAATAGATTTGACACATTGAACGCTAGTGACCGAAGACCAGACGAGTTGTGGAATGACATCAAGGACATCATCCATGAAGAAAGCAAGAGGTCACTGAAAAGACAGGAAAGAAAGAAAAGACCAAGATGAATGTCAGAGGAGACTCTGACACTTACTCTTGAGTGTTGAGCAGCTAAAGCAAAAGGAAGAATTCATGAAGTAAAAGAACTGAACAGAAGATTTCAAAGGGCCTCTTGAGAAGACAAAGTAAAGTATTATAATGACTTGTGCAAAGAGCTGGAGATGGAAAACCAAAAGGGAAGAACACGCTTGGCATTTCTCAGGCTGAAAGAACTGAAGAAAAAATTCAAGCCTCGAGTTGCAATAGTGAAGGATTCCAAGGGGAAAATATTAAATGATGCAGGAAGCATCAAAAGAAGATGGAAGGAATACACAGAGCCATTATACCAAAAAGAATTAGTCGATATTCAACCATTTCAATAGGTGGCATATGATCAGGAACCGATGGTACTGAAGGAAGAAGTCTAAGCTGCTCTGAAGGCATTGGCAAAAAACAAGGCCCCAGGAATTGATGGAATATCAATTGAGATGTTTCAACAAACAGATGCAGTGCTGGAGGTGCTCACTCTTCTATGCCAAGAAATATGGAAGACAGCTTCCTGGCCAACTGACTGGAAGAGGTCCATATTTATGCTAGTCCCAAGAAAGGTGATCCAACCGAATGTGGAAATTATAGAACAATATCATTAACATCAGACTCAAGTAAAATTTTGCTGAAGATCATTCAAAAACAGCTGCAGCAGTATATCGACAGGGAACTGCCAGAAATTCAGGCTGGTTTCAGAAGAGGACGTGGAACCAGGGCTATCACTGCTGATGTCAGATGGATTCTGGCTGAAAGAAGAGAATACCAGAAGGATGTTTACCTCTGTTTTATTGACTCTGCCAAGGCTTCGACTGTGTAGATCGTAACAAATCATGGATAACACTGCGAAGAATGGCAAATTCCAGAACACTTAACTGTGCTCATGAGGAACCTTTACATGGATCAAGAAGCAGTTGTTTGGACAGAACAAGGGGATACTGATTGGTTTAAAGTCAGGAAAGGTGTGTGTCAGGGTTGTATTCTTTCACCATACTTTTTTAATTTGTATGCTGAACAAATAATACAAGAAGCTTGACTATATGAAGAAGAACGGGGCATCAGGTTTGGAGGAAGACTCATTAACAACCTGCGTTATGCAGATGACACAACCTTGCTTGCTGAAAGTGAAGAGAACTTGAAGCACTTACTAATGAAGTTCAAAGACCACAGCCTTCAGTATGGATTACACCTCAACATAAAGAAAATAAAAATCCTCACAAGTGGACCAATGAGCAACATCGTGATAAATGGAGAAAAGATTGAAGTTGTGAGCATTTCATTTTACTTGGATCCACAATCAACAGCCATGGAAGCAGCAGTCGAGAAATCAAAAGACGCGTTGTATTGGGCAAATCTGCTGCAAAGGGCCTCTTTAAAGTGTTGAAGAGCAAAGATGTTACCCTGAAGACTAACGGGTGCCTGACCCAAGCCATGGTATTTTCAGTCACATCATATGCATGTGAAAGCTGGACAATGAATAAGAAAGACTGAAGAAGAGTTGACACCTTTGAATTGTGGTGTTGGCGAAGAATATTGAATATACCCTGGACTGCCAAAAGAACGAACAAATCTGTCTTGGAAGAAGTGCAGCCACAATGCTCCTTAGAGGCAAGGATGGCGAGACTGCCTCTTATATACTTTGGACATGTTGTCAGGAGGGATCAGTCCCTGGAGAAGGACATCATGCTTGGCAGAGTACAGGGTCAGCGGAGAAGAGGAAGACCCTCAACAAGGTGGATTGACACAGTGGCTGCAACAATGAGCTCAAGCATAACAAGGATTGTGAGGATGGCTCAGGACCAGGCGGTGTTTCGTTCCGTTGTGCATAGGGTCACTATGAGTCAGAGCCGACTCGACGGCACCTAACAACAACAACAACATAGTAGTTCTACGTTTACAATCCACCAAGTGTCTGTCAGTTTGTCTTACTGTGGTGGCTCGTGTGTTTCTGTGACACTGGAAGCTTTGCCACACATATTTCAAATATGAGCAGGATCACTGTTGGTGGACTAGTTTCTGCTGAGCTTCCAGACTAAGACAGATTAGGAAGAAGGACATGGCTGTCTACTTCTGAAAAAACTGGCCAGTGAAAAGCTTGTGAATAGGAGCAGAAAACTGTCTGCTATCGTGCTGGAAGATGAGCCCCTCAGGTTGGAAGAAACTCAAAATACAACTGGGGAAGAGCTGTCCCCTCAAAGTAGAGTTGAACTTAATGACGCGGATAGAGTAAAGCTTTTGTTACCTTCATTTGTTAATGTGGCACAACTCCAAATAAGAAGAAACAGCTGCAAACATTCATTAATAATGGAAATGTGGAATGTACGAAGTACAAACCTAGGAAAATTGGAAATCATCAAAGATGAAATAGAACATATAAAAATTGATATCCTAGGCATTTGAAATAAAAAAACCAAACCTGTTATCGTTAAGTTGATTCTAACTCATAGCGGCATTACAGTGACCTGAAATGGACTGTTACCGGCCATTTGGAATCAGACAATCGTATGGTCTACTATACCTGGAATGATAAATTGAAAAGGAATGGAATCACCTTTATCATCAAAAAGAACATTTCAAGATCTATCCTGAAGTAAAACGTTATCAGTGATAGCATAATACCCAGACACCTTAGGAGGAAGACCAGTTTATATAATTATTATTCAAATTTATGCACCAACCACTAAGGCCAAAAATGAAGAAATTGAAGATTTTTACCAACTTCTGCAGTCTGAAATTGATCAAATATGCAATCAAGATATATTTATAATCACTGGCAACTGGAATGCAAAAATTAGGAACAAAGAAGAAAGATTGGCAGGTGAAAAATACTGCCTTGGAGACAAAGACAATGCTGAGACTGCATGATAGAATTTTACAAGATCAATGACTTCTTTATCACAAATACCTTTATTCAACAAAATAAACAGTGACTGTATACGAGGACCTTGCCAGGTGGAATATACAAGAATCAAATTGAGTGCGACTGTGGAAAGAGAATGAAAAAGCTCAGTACCACCAGTCAGGACGAGGCAGGGGCCAACTATGGAACAGGCCATCAATTGCTCTTAAGCAAGGTGAAGTTGACGAAAATTAAAACAAGTACAGGAGTGTCAAAGTATGGCTTCGATTGTATCCCACCTGAATTTAGAGACCACCTTAAGAAAAGACTTCATGCAATGAACACTAATATTCAAAGATCAGACAAGTCATGGAATGACATCAAGGACATCATGCATGAAGAAAACAGAAGGTCATTAAAAAGACAGAAAGAAAAAAAGACCAAAATGCCTGTCAGAAGAGACTCTGAAAGTTGTTCTTAAGCTCACAGTAGCTAAAGCGAACAGAAGAAGTGAAGTGACGTTCTCATTGTAGTTTTGATTTGCATCTCTCTAAGGAAAGGAGCCCTGGTTCCTCTATAGTTAAAGTGCTAGGGTGCTAACATTAAAAAAAAAAAAAAAAAAGGTCGGTGTTTTTAACCCACCAGCAGCTCCGCAGAAGATGTAGCGGTCTTTTTCCATTAAGATTTCAGCCTTGGAAACACTATGGGGCAGTTCTGTTCTGTTGTACGGTGTTGCTGTGATTCAGAGTCGACTCCATGACAATGGTTTTAATGGTTAATGAAGTGGAGCGTCTTATCTTTGTTTGTTGGCTATTTGATATCCTTTTTAATGAATTGTTCTAATCCTTTGCCCAATTTTTTATTGTTTTTCTTTTTAGTGTTAAGTTGGAGAATTTTTTTTCTTCATATATATATACTTTGGATATTAGGCCCTCATCAGATATGTGTTTCCTGAAAATTTTCTCCTAATCAGAAGCAGAGTTATTAAAATCTAAAATGCCAGTTACAGAGATTGAAAAAAGCCTTCAGGCAATGCATATATTAGTTCATTTTTACATCTTTCTCATTTCTTTTCTTCCAGGAGGGTCTTCCTTTATCTGCTGTGGTTCACCTATCAACTTGAAAGATGCTCCATAATTTTAAAACACCATTTTTAGATATTGTCAAATATGTGTTCTGGGAAGTCATTTTTTCTTCAATCTTTCTAAAAATAAATCCCCAGTGATGTTTTGTAACTTCTTCATCTTTAATGTGTAATAAAATGCCAAGAGTTTATCATCCCTCCATAATAATTTAATGAATATAAATATTGAATTTAAAATAGATTTCTAGCAGGATTCTTTCAAAACCCACACTGCACATTAAAATGAAAATAGAGTTACTCAACTCACAGAAAATCATTTCCACGCTCTGTGTGTGTGTGTTGTTGCTTCTAAAGAAGTTTTTAAAAATAGTAACACTTGTCATGATTCCTTATGTGGCAAATCTGCATAAGGTCAAGGTTTAGCAAAAGCATAGTAATATATCTAACCATGTCTTATTTAAACAATTCACAGGTTTATTGACACAAATTGTTTCTGATTATTGTTTTTGCTATATTTTACTGAATATAGGAATTCTCCCACCTACTGCTTGATGTTTTCCTCAACTTTTTAAAACATTTTCTTTAATTGTACACTTCAGGGAGGGAGCTACCTCGTCCATGGGCAAATGTGAGATCCCTTAAGCAACAGTGTTTCCGAAGGTTTCATTTGTCCCTGTGTAGCGGTTGCTCAGTGATTGCTCACTAGAGGCTGCTGTAGAAAGTATATAGTACTCTCCCTTCTATCCAAATTTGTCCTCTTAGAGGGCATAATTAAACGTGCTAAATTTTTGTTATTTTCTGTTCGGTTAGTTACGTATTAACAACTAAGATTTACTTTCAATTATTTTACCTGGAATTCTGTTTAGCTTCTTACTATGTAAATATTTAATGATCCTTTCAGCTAATCTGAATCTGAATTTTTTTTTCAGTAAAAGAGAAAAAGAGACAAAAAACATGGAAACAGACATGAAGTTTCTAAAGCTGAAACTTTAAACCTTTTGGTAAGTTATTTATTTTGTTAAAATGTTTCACTTTTTATTTAAATATCCTCATATTTAGCAGATTAGTAACAAAATTTACATATTAAATCAGATAGTCAGGTGAGGGTAAAGGATATAAAATTTTTTTTTTTTTTTTGATATAGAGGTTATTTAATGCAACTCAGCCTTCTACCACTCGATTACCTTTGTAACAGCACCTCAGATGTGCAACCCCAGGACAATGAATGCAATTAAACTTCTAAATTCCATTCAGAAATGCTATTCCCTTAATTATCCTCACAATAAAAGCTTCACAATAGATCCACTTGTCTTGAGAAATGTCACTCCATGGATTCTTTAAAAAGATGAGGCAGAGAGTCAGAAGAGCGCTCTAGCCAATGGAAATTTTTGCAGTGATGGAGTCATGCTAGAACCTGTAACATTCAATATACCAAAACCAAAACGAAACCCAGTGCCGTGGAGTCGATTCCGACTCATAACGACCCTATAGCGACCCTATAGGACAGAGCAGAACTGCCCCACAGAGTTTCCAAGGAGCGCCTGACAGATTCGAACTGCCGATCTCTTGGTTAGCAGCCGTGGCACTGAACCACTACGCTAGCAGAGTTTCCCAAAATCTAGTATAGTGGTCACTAGTTACATATGGGTGGTACAGTTGCTAACTTGTGTCCATATGGCTACTGTGTACCTGAAATAATAGTTCAAAGAACTGAATTCCACATAGGCCAGGTGCAGCTTTTTGTTCTGTGAGTGTCAGAGCTGGATGATTCCACTAAGTGTCTCCATCACAGATGCTCCTGAGGAAGAATTGGGAGAAGACAGAGATTTGGGCACTTTTATGAACATCATAGGATCATATGTGGAAATTAGGCCCTGTACCTCATAATCTAGGCTAGTTCTCTGGCTATGTAATAGTGTGTCTGTAAATTCACTGCATAATCAATAACCCAAAACCCAGATCAATAGTACATATGATTTTAGATCTTTTCATTTACTCAGTCTATATCCCAATTTGTAGAAAGCCCTGGTGGCGTAGTGGTTAAGAGGTGCAGCTGCTAACCAAAGGGTTGGCAGTTCAAACCCACCAGCAGCTTCTTGGAAATCCTGTGGGGCAGTTCTACTCTGTCCTAAATGGTCACTACGAGTCACAGTCTTCTCAAACGCAATGGGTTATATCCCAATTGAGAGTTGAAAATAGAATTTAATTAACTTTATGGTTACTTTTCAGTTGCCACCAGTGTTCTTCATGCCAATACCATCTTTCTATTGAGTCAGACGCTTTAGTAACACATTAAAATTTTTTGAAATTCAAAATGCTTTTACACATATTTGCTCGTAAGACAGAAGCATAACTAACAATGTAAAAATTTTGAGACAATCTAGTCATGCTCCTAATATTATAAATGAGGAAATTTAGGTTTGGGAAAAAAATCATATTTATCCAAGACACAGCTATAGGAATGCTTCCAGCTGATGTTAATACATGCCAAATATGCCTGTATCCATAATAATACACTTTCCTTTTTCACACTAGATTTCAGGAAAAAAGAATTAACGAGTGGCTGAAAAGAATTTGACAGTTGTTACTGAGTTTATTATTTTAGGACTGACGGATCAGGCTGTATTGAAAATTGTGCTTTGGGGGTTGTTCCTGGAGATCTATGCCATTACCTTGGTGGGGAATCTGGGCATGATCTTCTTAATCCACGTCACTCCCAAGCTCCACACACCCATGTATTTTTTCCTCAGCTGCCTTTCATTTGTAGATGCCTGTAATTCATCAGTTATTGCACCTAAAATGCTGATCAACTTCTTGGTTGTGAGGGAAACCATTTCGGTCTCCACCTGTATAGTGCAGCATTTGTTTTTTGGGGCGTTCGTTACCTCAGAAGGATTCTTACTTTCAGTGATGGCCTGTGACCATCATGTGGCCATTGCGAATCCTTTGCTTTATACAACAGCCATGTCTAAGAGAAAGTGTGTAGGGTTGGTCGTTGGGTCTTGCACTGGTGGGATGATTAACTCATTGATACATACAACAAGTTTGGGGAGACTGTCTTTCTGTGGATCAAATGTTGTCAGTCACTTCTTCTGTGATGCTCGCACACTGCTAAAGCTGTCATGTTCTGATACCTCCGTGAATGAGTTGCTGCTGTTAATCTTCTCTGGAGTCATTGCCATGACCACCTTCTTGATTGTGATCGTTTTCTACATGTTCATCCTTGTTGCTATACTGAGGATCCGCTCAGCATCAGGCAGACGGAAAGCCTTCTCCACCTGCACCTCTCACCTGACTGCTGTGACCATATTCTATGGTACCTTGAGCTTTAATTACATTCAGCCAAGCTCCCAGTATTCTATAGAACAAGAGAAGATAGTTTCTGTGTTCTATACACTGGTGATTCCCATGTTAAACCCATTGATTTATAGTCTGAGAAACAAGGAGGTGAAGGATGCTGTGAAAAGAGTCATAGAAATGAAATACCGCCCCTGTTAATTTCAAGTCAATAATTTTTTTTTTTTTTTTTTTTTTATGCATAGTACAAGGACCCTGGTGGCAAAATGATTAAGCCAGGGATGCTAACCAAAAAGTATGTGGTTCAAACCCAGCAGCTGCTCGGTGGAAGAAAAGACCTGCTTATCTGTTCCCATAAAGATCACAGCCTAGGACACCCTATGAGACAGTTCTGCTCTGTCCTATAGGGTCACTATGAATCAGAATCAACTGGATGTCATGCGACAAGAACAATGTTAATACTACAACATTCTACAGGTCAGTTCTCCATCTACGAATGTTCACATGAATTCAAAGAATTCTAGAGTTTCTAATTATTACACAATTTTTTTTTCTTAATGTGAATTGTTCACCCAAAACACAAGCCTGAAAAGTGGAAGTGACTTTCTGCATAGCTGTGTTTTAGAAAATGGTAGCTTAAAATTCAGCTCTTCTAAGAATGTAGGCCATTAATATTTGAATCTACCAATCAATCCACTGAGTTAAGCGTATCATTTGTGATACATGAAGAACTGAATACACACACATGCTAAGATTTAGAGATATATAGTTAGGTCTTTTTCTAAAAAAATCTTTTTTATATACTGAGAAAATTAAAATAATTTTATGCCTGATATTTTTCTTTATTTTTAAAACTTAAATCACAATTCAAACTTCTCTAAATCTTCATGTTAGCTAAAAAGGTGAATTTAATTTGAAACAAGATTTTCCTCTTCTTAAACCTCAGTGCCCTCAGCAATAAAAGAGTTATTGTGGGAAAATCATTGTATTATATAATTCTCAGCTTGCAATAATATACTCTTACTAAGAAATTTACTTAACAAATTTAAATACATGTATGGAATGACCCCTAAAGTAATTATGGAGTAGGTAGAATTCAAAATCCTTCTTTTCTTTTAAAAATCCCATTCACTTCCTTTCAAACAATTAAATAATATATGCCTACCCAGCAATCTTTAAATCAGATGCTTCGTGCTAACACCTGCCTAGAGCATCAATTTTGTAATGATGGGTTTCTTAATTGTATAGCTTTCTACCATTTTAGAAATGCTATTCTGTTACCAAACGTGCAGTGGATAATATTTATATCTCAAATAAAAATGACTAATACCAGAAACATTTGTATGTATTTTGAAACCTCTCTTAACCACTGATATCTTGGAGACAATCTGAGGGATTTCAAACTATTCAGAAAACTTTTGAAATAATTAAACAATTTTATATTTGCTAGCTCATAGTTAACAATGAATGTACAATCAATATGCTAGCAAGAATGACAATCTGTAGAAGAGGAAAAGTAATTTTTATCTTTCATATTAACAAAATAAGCTATTGTAAAACTGATTGGCTTTACAGGTACACGTTGGAACAGGACATGGATGTAAGTTGATTTAAAGAAATAAGACATTTACTAATGTGAGATATGAATCTCAATCCATACAAATGTATTTCCAAAGGGGATGATCATCACAATCATTGTAATGCTAATTATAGTTATTCGACTAATATATTTAAGTGTAATACTTCAACTCTGTGACAAATATGCATACGTGTGCATTTACTTTCATGTGTATTCATATGTATGGTGGTTAATATGAGTAAATTAATTATAAGTGAAAGAAAACCAACTTGTCACAGCTCTTTAGATAACTGATTTTATTTCTGGTTCTTCCATGGACTGATCAGGATTTTTTTCCATCTATGTTCTGATAAATGCATGTTATGTACATATGGGTAAAAACAGTATTCCCTCTACCACGAAGGATATGCTAATATATCTTATTAAATATTTATTCATACTTGGAGGTGTGCTTGTTTTTGTATTCCATAGAAACAATGATTCAGTGGGAAAACAATACTCATGACCTTGGCTATATTTAAGCAAACAGTAGCTTGATGGAGCATTGGTTACACACACACATACACACACACATAAGTGTACAAATAATTACATTTTTAAACTCTGTCTTCACAACTGTTATATACAAATTCTACCTTTTCCATAAAATTTCAAATCACTGGGGAAGACAAGCTAAGAAAATGAGAGTTCTACAAAGTGAGTAAGAATTCCATTTGGCAACTAAAATATGCCTTACTCTAAGAATTATTGAAAATTAAATGGATCACAAAATCAACCAAAAAGAAAAATCAAAGAGGTTCTCAACAATGGGGATAACAGTGAAAATGAAATTTTAGATATAAGTAAACAACTATTATCAGGGCCCTAGCTCCATGCTGCCCCGCTTAGTCTATATAAGAAATTAGAATGAAAATAACAATAACACCAGGAGAAAATTAACAATGAATTGATTATTAATTAGGAAAACATTTTCTAAACTCTGTGTAGGTCTCCATCAAATATATTTTAATTTTGTATTTTGCCCATAAATATATTTGACATTGAGTTTATAAGCCAGAAATCAGTGTTAGCCAGCTCACTCACCAACATCCAGGTCAACACTTTTTTATTCTTTAAACCTAAATAATTAGATTTTGGCTCACCCTGTGGAAGGCTTTCTAATAGCACTACCATCCTCTCTTACAGGATGTGGAGTTAAAGAAGTGAGTCTCTTTAGGTGCCTAGTTATTTTTAGCGTCAAACTCATATTCCTCTGGAGAATTCTGTCCCTTGGCCAATTATGGTTACCCACGGCTAAAGGGCAGAGCCTCATAACTCATGTTGGTGAGTTATTGAAAGCAGGACATTCTTCAAAATGAGAAAGTATCAGTTGTCATCACACCTCCCATTAGTCTCTCACCCCATCCCATTATGTCCCTTATGAAGCAATCATGCCAGCACAGAACCTCTCTAACTTTTCCCAGGATGCTTCACTTTTCAAAGCCTTTTATGCCTTAAGTTCACAAGCAGGTAGAAAGGAGTGTCAGAAAGAGGGTATATGCAGTAGTCATCCACTCTACCTCATATATTCTTATTTTAGTCACAATCTACAGTTTCCTACTGACCTAAGGGGAAATATGGGTTGCCCTTGTTTTTTTTTTTTTTTTGACTGGTGTCAGAAGCAGTGATATTGGGAGATAATGTTCCTGCCAGGACAATTTTGGAGACAAAACAAATGAACCATTTATTGTCCTTTCCACAGAAGAGTTTCTTACTATGATCTAATCTGTCTCAAAGCAATAGGCTACCATTTCTTTCCCACACAAACACACAACTCCTTTCTGTCTAGCTAGGTTTATTCGTAGGTATTTGTTTGTTCTCTTCCAGAACCATTGCGTAGAGTAGAGCCAGTTCGTTCATTCTGTAACCCTGGTTTTTTTGGAAGAGGTGTCATTCCTTTTACTCTTTAAAAAGTGTTTTGACAACCTTTACTTCTTTAAACATTTAAAGTATGTTTATTAATTTCTGGACTCTTGCTTTTGGAGATGTGCTTTCCCTTTGTTTTGCAATTGCTTACTGAGTTCACATTTAACAGAGCCTTTTCTTTGTGATAGGGTCCCTGGCAACTCAAATTGTTAAAACACTGCTGCTAACCTGAAAGTTGTACATTCAAGTCCGTTCAGAAGTGCCTCAGAAGAAAGGCCTGGTGATCCACTTCTGAAAACCACCCACCGAGTAACCTATGGAGCACAGTTGTCCTCTGACGTACATGGGATCGCTGTGAGTGAGAACTGACTGAAGGCAACTGTAGCTATTGATTTTTTTGTTTGCTTATTTTTCCCTCTTGATAATCCTAGAAGGCTGTTTGAGATTGTACCCCTCCATAGAAGATTACCATTTGCTCCTGTGAGAGCTCCCACAGTGCTACTAACCTGAACACATTTAAGCTGATTTCTCAGGTTGAAGTTGCCTTAGTTGTGTGGTCAGCAATACCCACATTTTCACTTACCTGAGGCCAAGTCTGTGGTTACAGGTTCTCAGAGGCGGCTCTTTGCCCTAACAGGGCGCCATGTTATGCTCGGTAAGCTTACTGAAAAGTTTTGCTTATAAGCAGTTTTATTTAGCTAGCATTTGCAAAGAGAATGTCATTTTTTCAGAGGTAACACACTTATATGTGGGTTACAATGAGCTTTCTTATTTTTTTGTGGTGCCAAAGTCTTAACATCTTTTTCTTTTTTTTTAAATTGTGCTTTAGGTGAAAGTTTTTAGAGAAAATGAGTTCCTCACTCAGCAATTCTGACATTGGTTGCAATTCCTGTGATGTGTCAACACTCTCCCCTTCCCCATCCTGGGTTCCTAGTTTCTATCCATGTGTTTTCCCTCTCCCTTCCTGCTTTCTTGTCTTTGCTTTTGGGAAGGTGTTGCCCTTTTTGGCTTTTATATATGACTGAACGAAGAAGCATGTTTCCCAGGTGTCTAATCGTTTGTTTTATAGACCTGTCTAATCTTTGGCTGAAAGGTGAGCTACATAGAGCAGTATTTTCAGTTCTGAGTGAAAAGGGTGCTGGGAGGCATAGTCTCAGGTGTTCCTCCAGTCACTGTCAGACCAGTACGTCTGTTTTTTGTTTGTTTTTGTGTATGTGTATGAATTTGAATTTTGCTCTCCATTTTTCTCCTGCTCTGTCAGGGACCTTCTATTGTGATCTCTGTCAGAGCCCTTCCTTGGTAGTAGCCAGACACCAGGCACCATGTGGATCTTCTAGGCTCGGGCTGGTGGAGGCTGGGGCTCATGTGGTCCATTAGTCCTCTGGACCTCCATTACGTATCTTAGATGGCTGCTCACAGGCTTTCGATACCTCAGACGCTACTCACCAAAGTTGGATATAGAACATTCTCTTCACGAACTATGTTATGTCAGTTGACCTAGATGACCTCCATGACAGTGGTCCCCAGCTCTCAGCCTCAGTAACTCAGTGCCTCAGAGTGCTTGGATGTGTCTATGAAGCTTCTATGACTGCTGTGGTCCAGATATGCATCTTTTTGCATATATTGAACTCCGTGTGCTCAATCATGAAGTTTAACAAAATTTCTAGGAGAATCATGGTACCACTCTCAGTGTTTACCTCAGGTTTTTGCTTTTTCTTCATTTTGAGTTCAAAGACAATTAGTTTTTGTTTTTAATAAGTTAATCTATAAATCTTACAGTGTTTTACACTTACAGGCAGTATTTCAAGTATCCCCATTTATCTATCTATCCATCTGTCAGTCTGATTATCTATCATCTATTTATTTAAATTTTTGAGGAGAGTTTAGTTAAATCTAGTCTCCCATTTTGTTAGAAGTGGAAGTCCAACTATGTATGTTTATTTATTTTTCATAACCATTATCTTCATGGTGTCCAACACAATGTCTACTTTGTATTTGTCCCTTAAGCAATACTTCTTAAAAGAATGATAATATTGAAGCTAAATATGATATCTGATAACAGTGTCATGTGGCCATTTTGCCATTTATAGAGTGCACCTTTAGGCTATCTATCAACACAAGTGTGTGTAGGAGTGGTGGGGTGTTGCTTTATAAGAAGTTATTAGAAGAAAATAGCTACGATCAAGCCTGATCCCATTTATGTATTTCTGCCTTACCAAGGGTAGTCCCAGACCACATTACATGTTAATGAAACGCTATTTCTTTCAGACAAATTTTTTACAACCAATGTTTCTAATATTTTCTCACCCTTGGCTCCATGATTCCCTCCACTTTTTGTAATATTTTGTGTATTACCTACCTTAGAGGAAACCAGATCCATGGAGATACTTGAGAAAGTCCCTGGAGAAATCAGAGCACAGTCCAAAGGGTAATTTTTGTTTTTGTGGTTGTATTAGTTTAATCAGTGTCTGAACTGATGAGCAGGACTCTGGCCTCATTAGAACAAAAGTTATATATATATACCTGTCTGTCCCTTTTTTCAAATTTGCCCTCTGTGGGGAAATAATTACAGATGTAAAACCACTGCTGCAATTAGGTTGTACATTTTGTAATGAAGCCTAAACTTTACTTGTCTAAAATAATCTTCAGCTTTCTACTCTTAAAATTTGAATATTTGTATTTTCAAAAAAATAAAAAAAAATACTTCCCCTTTCTGAATAAATTTGAAGAAACCATGGTAATAGACATGAACATTCTCAATAAGTTGTTTCCAAAACTTTCTTCCATCTTTGGTAAGTTAAATTTATTTATTTGATTGCCTTCCTAATTCTTTGAATATTCTTATATTTAGCAATTATTCTTCAGATAACTGAAAATTTCAACTATGTAGCATTCTATCAGACTTTGGAATCAAAGAGCATGTAAGCCAACACCTTATCTTCTTATTTAATACCTTTTACATCATTGCCACCAACTTCTCCTATCAAAGTTATATAGTGTTATAATTGGGTAATTACTATAAGTCCATTTCTAACTTTTTTAATAATTTTATTTCCTAAATTATAGTTTGAAATTAAACTCATATGTATAAGTCTTACTCTTTCATTGATAAAAATATTCAGTAGGGTGGCAGAAGAAAGAACAGATGGAAATTCAATCTATAAAAGTGCAGTTCTTCAATATTCAGGCTTATAGTTGTTTGTTGACCTTACTCTTCCAAATTGTCAAATTTGTTGATAGTCTCTAAAAACAAACCAACCAACCAACCTGTGGGTAATCATGAAAAAACACAGATATGTATTTTATTTATCTTTTACTTAACAAGGCTAATAAGTAAACAATTATTTGGAATGTCCATTTAATTACTAAAAATAAAAATAGTTACATAAACAGTACTTAATCATTGTGGGAATGCTCCAAAATACAAAACAGCATGATTACACAATATTTTCAAACTTTTATATCAATCACCCTGAAGCCAAAGATTTCACACCCTAAATGTATAGAGCAGTTCTATCTAGGTAACTAGGTAGCTAGAATTCATATAACTATGTAACAATCTAAATAATAAAGTGCTTAATTTGACCTCAGTGAAACAGTAAATATTTGTTAGAATTGCCTCCTTCAATCCTCCTCAGCAATGTTAGAGAAGTAAATATAATTATATCCAGAATCTAAAAAGTGAAATAACTTGTACAACAAAATAAAGCCAGTTATTGGGTGGGGTATGATTTGCTACCTGTCTAAAGGATTCATGCCTCCTTCCTGTTGTATCAATTAAAATGTTTTAATTAAAATAAATTTAAAAAAACAGTTATAGTCCAGTTGACCCTGACTCATGGCAACCCCATGTGTGTCAGAAGAGAACTGTACTCCATAGGGTTTTCAATTGCCCATTTTTCAGAAATAGATTTTCAGGCTTTTCTTCTAGACACCTCTGGTGTACTTGAGCCTCCAATCTTTAAGTTAGCAATCCAGTGCGTTCTCTGTTTGTACCTCCCAAGGACTCCAAAATAAATAAGTACTATAAAATACAGACACGTTAAATTCATCACTATTTGTATCTACTCACGTCTAAAACTACACTCTCATAGAGAATAAGGGAAAGACAGAGAGAGTGAGAGAGAGTTGGTTCTTAATAAGGACAGCTTTGAAAATAAGGTGTAGGTAACTAGCCATATAACAGAAATGTGTTTTTTTTAGAGAGTCTTAAAGAGTCTTATGTATCTATTATAGGATGAAGAATACGAAGGAGTATCAAAGATCAATTGGTGAGTATATATAGTTGTATTTTCAATTAGTCTGTTTGTTTAGTTTTATAAATTTATGTGTGGTCTCATGAAAAGCAGAGATTCCTTCTGTTCCTGACATGAAAGTCACAAGTTTCTGAATCCATTCCCAGAGTTAATAACTCTGCAG
Source organism: Elephas maximus indicus (assembly GCF_024166365.1). NCBI lineage: Eukaryota > Metazoa > Chordata > Mammalia > Proboscidea > Elephantidae > Elephas > Elephas maximus. The sequence goes on along the minus strand of NC_064825.1, from coordinate 107,247,353 downwards.
GGCTGTTCTTCTACCATGGCCTTGGAGAAGATCCCCCAGACACCAGAAAGGTGGCTACTTTTAAAGGTAGCAAACGAGGGACAGACTTTTGTATAACGAGTTTCAGAGTTAGCCAATGCCACTAAAAGCCTTTGATGGCTCCACAAACTAGATTCCTTGACGCTTTTAAATGTCATCTCTTGATAGATACATGAGCTATGTTGCCATAATGGTGGCCTCTTTGATTTCTATAATCCACCACTCGTCTTTCAGTTTGTGGTACTGTGGTCCCTATAATAATGCATTTGTGGATCAATTCCATATACAACTTCAAAAATAAAGATTATTTTGGAGACTTCCTATTCAATAATTTCATATTAAAAAAAAAAAACAAAGAAACGTGGTACACTGAGTGATGATTTAATTATTTAACTACATGTATTATGTATGCTCTCGTTAGTTTCAATGACTGTCTGGGTTTTCTTAGTGCTAGCATCACTCTGTCAACGAGATAGACATGTTAGAGTCAGGCTAAAACTTTGAGAGACGCTTCTGTTTTTTTGGCACATTGGTTTCTATGGACTATAATAATAATTAAAATTTTTTTCAGAAGAAAATTAGTACAAAATCCAAACCAGTTTCCATCACATCGACCCCAACTCATGACAGCCTCGTGTGTGTCAGAGTGTCAGAGTGCTCATTAGGGTTTTGAACAGATAATTTTTTAAAATAGATCACCAGACCTTTCTTCTAAGGTGCTATTGGGTGGTCTCGAATCACCAACTTTTTAGTTAGCAGTGAGCAGGTTAAGCCTTTCAAACACTGAGGGACTTCTGGAAAGAAAATTTGAGACCATCTAATCCAGCTATTAATTTTATTGGTGACAAAACTCAGAATGGGAAAAATACATATTATTATTTCAAAAACCAATGCAGTCATTCTCTGCACTTGATCTTAATCTGTATTTACCATCTTTGCCTGATAAATTATAACCCCTGTATCTTTTTTCTCAGCAGATTTTGTGAAAACAAACAAGCACATGGCTGCAGAGAATTTGAGAGTTGTTAGTGAGTTTATTCTTTTGGGACTGACAGATCAGGCTGAAATGAAAATTGTGCTTTTCGTGTTCTTCCTGGTGATTTATGCCATTACCTTGGCGGGGAATCTGGGCATGATCTTCTTAATCCACACCACTCCCAAGCTCCACACGCCCATGTATTTTTTCCTCAGCTGCCTTTCATTTGTAGACGCCTGCTATTCATCTGCAATTGCACCCCAAATGCTGAGAAACCTTCTGGTTGTGAAGGGAACCATTTCTTTCCCTGCTTGCATGGTGCAGCATTTGTGTTTCGGGGTGTTCGTTACCACAGAAGGTTTCTTGCTGTCGGTGATGGCCTATGACCATTATGTGGCCATCGTGAACCCTTTGCTTTACACTCTAGCCATGTCTAAGAGAAAGTGCGTAGTATTGGTCACTGGGTCATGGGCATGTGGAACAGTGAACTCATTAATACACACGATAAGCTTGGGCAGACTGTTCTTTTGTGGCCCAAATGTCGTCAACCACTTCTTCTGTGATATCCCCTCACTGCTAAAGCTGTCGTGGTCAGATACCTCTGTGAATGAGTTGTTGCTGTTAACCTTCTCTGGAGCCATTGCCATGGCCACCTTCTTGATTGTGATCATTTCCTATGTGTTCATCCTTGTTGCAATACTGAGGATCCACTCAGCATCAGGCAGACGGAAAGCCTTCTCCACCTGTGCCTCTCACCTGACTGCTGTGACCATATTCTATGGTACCTTGAGCTTTAGTTACATTCAGCCAAGCTCCCAGTATTCTGTAGAACAGGAAAAGGTGGTTGCTGTGTTCTACACACTAGTGATTCCCATGTTAAATCCATTGATTTACAGCCTGAGAAACAAAGAGGTACATGTTGCAGTGAAAAGGGCCATAGAAATGAAACATTTGCCTTGTTGATTTTTCCTTTTGACCTTACAATATTCTATAAGTTTTCGGTTACTTACATTCACAAGATTTCTATGAATTAATGCTAAAGCTTTTAGGGTTTGTATAGATCCTTTCATTCTGTACACTTATTTTTCATACCAGGAGGCTGACCTGAAAGGGAGAGTTATTTAATCCATACAGCTGCATTATACAAAAGATATCCTACCACATTAATCTTTGAATCAATGCAAAACACAGTATTACATTGGTATTTCTCTGTTAGCTTAAAACGATAAATGTATTTATAACACTTGCATTAAGAACAGGAAGAAAGGTAATTTCTTTTTTTAATTGCACTTTAGATGAAGGTTTACAGAACAAACCAGCTTCTTATTAAACAGTACATATATTGTTTGGGGACATTGGTTAACAACCCCACAGCATGTCAACACTCCCCCTTCTATACCTTGGGTTCTCTATTACCAGCTTTCCTGCACCCTCCTGCCTTCCAGTCCCTGCCCCTGGGCTGGTGTGCCCCTTCAGTCTTGTTTTGTTTTATGGGCCTGTCTAAAGCTTGGATAAAGAATGAACCTCGGAAGTGACTTCATTACTGTGCTAAAAGGGTGTCTGCTGGCCATATTCTCAGTTTCTCCGGTCTCTGTCAGGCCAGTAAGTCTGGTCTTTTTTCGTGAGTTAGAATTTTGTTCTACATTTTTCTCCAGCTCTGTCCCCCAGGACCCTCTATTGTGATCCCTGTCAGAGCATTCAGTGGTTGTAGCCAGGTACCGTCTAGTTGTACTGGACTCATTCTGGTGGAGGTCATGACAATTGTCTTCCATTAGTCTTTCAGACTAATCCTTCCTTTGTATCATTAATTCTTTTCATTTCCTCTTGCTTTGGAAAGGGTGAGACCAGTGGAGTATCTTAGAGGGCCGCTCGCAGGCTTTTAACAACCAAGACGCTACTCATCAAAGTAAAATGTAGAACATTTTTTATAAACTACGTTATGCTATGCCAACTGAGCTAGATGTTCCCGAGAACATGGTCCTCACAGCCCTCAGCCCAGTAATTCAGTCCCTCTGGGAGTTTGGATGTGTCAATGAAGCTTCCATAATTTTGCCTTATACTAGCTGTGTTTGTTTCCCCAGGACTGTGTACTGTTTTACCCTTTGCAAAGTTACCACTTATTGTTATCTATTTAGTGTATTTTCAATCCCCAACCCTCCCCTCCCAAACCACCAAAGATTGTTTCTTTTTGTGTGCAGACTTTGTCATGAATTTTTATAGTAGTGGTCTCATAGAATGTTTTTCCTTTTGTGGTTGACTTATTTCATTCAGCATAATGCCCTCTAGATTCCTTCATGTTATCAGATGCTTTGTAGATTCATCGCTGTCCTTTACCGTTGCATAGTACTCCATTGTGTGTATGTACCATAGTTTGTTTACCCAGTCATCTATTGATGGACATCTAGGTTGTTTCCATCTTTTTGTAATTGTGAACAATGCTTCAATGAACATGGGTGTGCATATGTCTATTCATGTGACAGTTCTTAACTCTCTAGGTTATATTTCCAGGAGTGGAGTTGCTGGATCATATGGTATTTCTATTTCTAGCTTTCTAAGGTAGTGCCATGTTGTTTTCCAACATGGTTGTCCCATTTTGCATTCCCACCAGCAGTGCATGAAGAGTTCCAGTCACATCACAGCCTCTCCAATGTTTGCTATTTCCTGTTCTCTTGATTTGTGCCAGTGGTCCCAGGGCGAGATGGTATATCGCTGTGGCTTCGATTTGCATTTCACTAATGGCTAGTGATTGAGAGCATTTCCTCAAGTGTCTGTTAGCTACTTGAATGTCTTCTTTGGTGAAGTATCTGTTCATTTCCTTTGCCCATTTTTTAATTGGATTATTTGTCTTCTTGTTGTACAGGTGTTGGAATTTCTTGTAGATCATAGAGATTAGACCTTTGTCTGATTTGTAATAGCCAATTTTTTTTTTCCCGGTCCGTAGGTTCTCTTTTTCTCTTTTAGTGAAGTCTATTGATGAGCATAAGTGTTTAGTTTTTAGAAGATCCCAGTTGTCCAGCTTATCTTCTGGAGTTCATGTTGTTAGTTATGGTTTTGTGTTCTGTTACTGCCATGTATTAGGGCCTCTAGCGTTGATCCTAATTTTTCTTCTAGGATCTTTACAGTTTTTCATTTTATATTTAGACTTTTGATCCATTTTGAATTAGTTTTTGTATATCATGTGAGGTATGGGTCCTATTTCTTTTTTTTGCAGATGGACATCCAATTTTGCCAGCACCATTTGTTAAAATGACTGTCTTTTCTGCATTTGATGGACTTTGGGCCCTTGTCAAAAATTAGTTAACCATTGGTGGATGGATTTACATCTGGGTTCTCAATTCTGTTCCATTGGTCAATGTATCTGTCAGTGTGCCAGTACCAGGCTGTTTTGACTACCATAGCTGTATAGGAGTTTCTGAGGTCAGGTGGCGTAAGTCCCTCTACTTTATTCTTCTTCTTCAATAGTACTTTACTTCTTTGGGGCCCCTTCCCTTTCCATATAAAGTACATGATTAGTTTTCCCACCTCTTTAAAGAATGTCGTTAGTATTTGAATCAGGATTGAATTGTATTTTCAGATTGCTTTGAACGGAATTGTCACTTTCACAATGTTAAGTCTACCTATCCATGATCATGGAATGTTTTTCCACATACGTAGATCTCTTTTGATTTCTTCAACTCATGTTTTGTAGTTTTGTTTGCATTGGTCTTTTACATCCCTGGATAGATTTATTTCTAGGTGTTTTATTTTTTTTAGGGGCTATTATAAATGGTATTTTTTTTTCCTGATTTCCTTTTCATCCTTCTCTTTATTTGTGCATAAGAATCCAACTGATTTTTCTATGTTTACCTTGTATCCTGGTACTCTGCAAAATATTTCTATTAGTTCCAGTAGTTTTCTCATGGAGTCTTGGGTTTTTTATGTATAGAAGCACATCATCTGCAAATAGGGGAAAGTTTTATGTCTTTATTGTCAATTTGGATCCACTTGATTTCCTTTTTTTTTTTGCCTTAATGCTCTAGCTAGGACTTCCAGCAAAATGTTAAACAGGAGTGGTGATAAAAGGCATCCTTGTCTTGTTCGTGTTCTCAAGGGAAAGGTTTTCAGCCTCTCTCCATTAAGAATGACATTGGCTATTTGTTATACATTTGTTTTGTATAGATGCCCTTTATTATGTTGAGGAATTTCCCTTCTATACTTATTTTATTGAGAGTTTTAATCAGGAATGGGTGTTGGACTTTGTCAAGTACCTTTTCTATGTCAATTGAGATGACCATGTGATATTTTTATTTATGTGGTGAATTATGCTCATTGATTTTCTATTGTTGAACCATGCTTGCATACCTGGTATGAATCCTACTCGGTCTTGGTGTATTATCTTTTTGATCTGACACTGAATTCTGTTGGTTAGAATTTTGTTGAGAATTTTTGCATCTATATTCATGAGAGATATTGGTCTGCAATTTTCTATTTTTGTGGTGTCTGTGCCTGGTTTTGGTATTAGGGTTAAGCTGGCTTCACAGAATGACTTTGGAAGTGTCACTTCCTTTTCTATGTTCTGATATAGTTAGAGTACTACTGGTTTAAGCTCGTCTCTGAATGTTTGATAGAATTCTCCAGTGAAGCAATCGGGGCCAGGGCTTTCTTTTGTTGGAGTTTTTTTGTTGTTGTTGTTACATTTTTGATCTCCTATGGTTTGGTTCTGATTTTAAATATCATTTTATGTTAGTTTCAGTAGGTAATGTGCTTCTAGAAATTTGTCAATTTCCTCCAGGTTTTCAAATTTGTTGGTGTATAATTTTTTATAATACTCTGTTATGATTTTTTATTATTTTAGTTTGGTCTGTTTTAATGTCCTCAATTTCATTTCTTTGGATTACTTGCATCCTCTCCTGTTTTTATTTTGTCATTTTGGCTGCTGGCATTTCGATTTTGTTGATACTTTCAAAGAACCAACTTTTGGTTTTGTTGATTCTTTCTATTGTTTTTCAGCTCTCTATTTCAATTCTCTATTTCTGCCCTGATGTTTATTATATCCTTTCTTCTGGTGGCTTCGGGCTTCTTTTGCTGTTCTCTTTCTATTTGTTCAAGTGGTGTAACTAATATTTTGATTATGTCCCCTTCTTCTTTTTTGATGTGTGTATCTATTGCTATACATTGACCTCTGAGCACTGCCTTTGCTGTGTCCCAAAGGTTTTGGTGTGTGTTTTCATTCTTATTTGATTCTAGGAAATTTTTTATTCCTTCTTTGATTTCTTCTTTTACCCAGTGGTTTTTAAGCAGGGTGTTATTCGGTTTCCATGTAATTGATTTTTTTTTTTTTCCTTTTTCTTCCTGTTGTTAATTTCTACTTTGATGGTGTTGTACTCAGGGAAGATACTTTGTATTATCTCAGTGTTTTTGGATTTTGTTAACTTTACTTTGTGGCCTAAGATGTGGTCTATTCTGGCAACAGTTCCATGTGAGTTGGAAAAGAATGCATACTTTACGGTTTTGGGATGGAGTGTTCAATATGTCTCCGAGTTCAAATTCTCTGATTGTGACCTTTAGATCTTCTGTATCTTTGTTGAGTTTCTTTCTAGATATTTTATCCTTTACTGAGAGAGGTTTGTTGAATCTCTTGCTATTATTGTGGAACTGTCGATCTCTCTTTTTTCTCCTGTTAGAGTTTTTTAATGTTTTTTGAACCCCTGTCATTAGGTGCATAGATGTTTGTTATTGTTATGTCTTCGTGATAGACAGTCCCTTTAATCATTATAGAGTGCTCTTCAATGTCTTTTATGATGGATTTTGTTTTAAAGTCCATTTCATCTGAGATTAGTGTTGCCATTCCTTCTCCTTTTTGGTTGCTGCTTGCTTGATATATTTTTGTTTCATCTTTTGATTTTTAATAAATTTACATTTTTGTTTCTAAGGTGTGTCCTTTTGTAAAAACCAAAAAACCTAATGGATTCTGTTTTTTTTTTTAATCCATTTTCTCACTCTCTGTCTCTTTTGGGTGTATTTAGGCCATTTATGTTCAGTGTAATTATTGATAGTTGTGAGTTTATTGCTGTCATTTTTTTCATGCTTTTTTTGTGGTGCTGACATTTTCTTTGTTCTTCTTACTCCCCTGTGTTGAATTCCTTTTGTTTGTGGATTTTTTTTTTCATTTGTTTTGGTTTTTGTAGATTGTTTTTACTCAGACTTTATGTTATTCTTCTTTATTTTGACGGGAATTTTTTTTTTTTTTTTACCTTTCTTGTGGTTACCTTGAAATTTATCCTTGTCTTCCTAAGTTTTAACCAGCTTTTTACTACTTGGTACCACCTTGCCTTCCTCTCCACCATTTATTCTGTCTTTTATTTTTCTGAAGTTGTCATTTGCAGATTAACCTCTCTGGTTCACTGTTGTAAATCTTTTAGTTTTGATAGTTCTTGAGAGTTCGTTTCCTAGGTTGTTATCTCTCTGATGACATCTTGCACCCTAGATTCAGGCTGTGGTCAGATGTTATTTGTTCTTAGACCGACAGACTCCCTTTACTACTTCTTGTAATTTTGGTCTGGTTTTTATATATTCCTTTATTCTCTGTTTATCTGGAAATGTACTAATTTCACCATCATATTTGATCAAGAGTTTTGTAGGATGTATTATTATTGGTTGGATTTTTTTTTTCTTTCAAGGTTTTGTATATGTCATCATTTGTCTTCTTGCTTGCATGATTTTTGTAGAGTAATCAGAGCTTAGTCTTATTGTTCCCTCTCTGTGTGTGACTTTTCCCTTTTTCTTGAGTTGCTTTCAGGAGTCTTTCTTTGTCTTTGGTTTTAGCAAGTGTGATTATCATATGCCTTGCCGTTTTTCTCTTGGGGTCTGTCCTATATGGGATTCGTTGAGCTTCTTAATGGTCAGCTTTTCATCTTTCACGATTTTAGGGAAGTTTTCTGTCAGCAGTTCTTCAATGATCCTCTCTGTGTTTTCTGTTTTCTTCCCCTATTCTGGAACTGCGACCACTCACAAATTTTTGCTTTTGATTGTACCGCACATAATTCTCAGATTTTTTTCAGTTTTCTTCATTCTTTTTTTTTTCTGATTTTTCCTCAAAGTGGTATCCAACTATTTATCTTTAATTTCACTGATTCTCCCTTCCATTGTTTCAAATCTGTTCCTGAGAGCTTCTATGACACTGTCGATTTCTGAAATCTAGTTGTTTGTCCTTTGGATTTCTAACTGTTGTTTTTGATTCATTTTTAGTTGTGCATTTATTTTGGCATTTTATTCTTGCATTGTTTTTCTGGATTATTTCATTGTTTTGCCTGTGTTTTCCATGATTTTCTCTACCTTTTCCATGAATTTGTGTATTTATTCCTCATTTTCTTTGTTTTTGCTTCAACTCTTGGATAGCTCAGAATATTAGAGATTTGAATTCCCATCATGTACTTCCAGTGCCTTTTTTTCTACTGAAAAGTCATCTGGTTTTTATTTTGGCTGTCTATTGGAACTACCTTGTCCTTTTTTTTATTAAATGTTTTGATATAGTCTGCTTTCTTTGTGACATTCAGCAGTTATTGTCTTCATTTATTGACTGTAGATTTGTTTGTTTCATCCTTGCTTTTGTTTTATTTTGCTATTTCTGAGCAGGTGAGCTGTGCATTCTTTGTTGTTTGCTTGTCTGTGGGCATGATACTTTTCACCTCCTTGTTCAATGGTCAGGGCCAGTCGCTCATCTATGTTGCAGCCAGGCAGGTCCATCTGAAGGGAAGGGGCTGGGATGGGTTGTTTGTGGCACATACTGGGACGAACAGGGCAGGCCAAGGATCAGTGCAATGCAGGTTCTGGTAGGCCATGCCTGTGCTTTTGGGGGTGCAGTGTTCAGTACACAGTACAGATTGGCAGGAGGGAGTTGAGAGGTTGTGATATCTGAAGCTAAGATGGCTATGGAAAAGAAGAGAGAAGAAATAGCAACCAAATAAAACCAAACAAGAAACAGTTCTGTGGAAGCCTGCTGTTGAAGTAGAGAGATAAGAAACTGAGAAATGAAGAAAAACAAAAAGGAAAAGAGAAAAATAATTAAAGAAAATAAAAAGAGAAAAAACAATTTCTCCAGGGATCCCACTGGCAACTGGGGATTTGGCTCCCAGGCCTCGGTACACATCCTATCTAAAAGGGGTAGAGATGGCACACAATTCCAAGTATTCAGAGGACAGGGAAAGAAGGAAAATAGAGACAGATGAGAAACTTAGAAATGAAAAAAACAAAAGGAAAAAAAGAGAAAACAAAATAAAAATGCCCCCAGGGATCCCACTGGCAACTGGAGAAATGGATCCCAGTCCTGAGAAATGGCAGAAATGGTACACAGCACCAGGTTTTCACAAGACAGGAAAAGAAGGAAAGTAGAGAGAAATGGGAAACTGAGAAATGAAGAAAAACAATAGTGAAAAAAGAGGAAAAACAATAATAAGTCTAAAGAAAATAAAAAGAAATATCCTCAGGGATCCCACTGATGCAACTGCTAAGATGGGGGAAGTGGTTCCCAAGCTGTTCAGTCCTGCTAGAAGGGACGTAGACGGCACACAGCACCAGGTATTCAAGAGATAGGAAAAAAAGGTAAGTAGAGAGATGAGAAACCGAAAAATGAAGAAAAACAAAAAGTAAAAAGAAAAAAAAATAACTAAAAAGAAGAAAAATAAAAGCTCCCAGTGTTCCCACTGAGGCAGATATGCAGACTAGGGAGATGGCTCCTGGCCCAGCTAGAAGGGGCAGAGATAGCACACAGTACCAGGTATTCAGGACACAGGAAAAGAAGAGGGAGATAAGAAACCTAGAAATGAAGATAAACAAAAAGGAAAAATATAGTAAAAAGGCCCCAGGGATCCCACCAGCATGGTGGCTACTGGTCTGGGGAAGCAGTTCCCCAGCCAACAGGTGATTCACATCCTGTCAAGAAGAAGCAATGGTGGCATATGGAGCTAGATGTTTGAGAGAAAGGAGGCGGAGGAGGTGAGATACAGGGAAGAAACCAAAGGAAGCTGACAAAACCAACACCAGCAGGAAAGAAATGGCACTGAAGGTGTGAGCAGAATGAATCCAAGTGGCACCAAGTGGTGCCTCCCAGCCCAGCGACCACAGCCTGCTGGGAAGTGGTGGAGGCTGAGCACTTGGGAGGAAGGGTGGGGTAGGAAAGCATGTATCACTGGTTACCAGTTGCTGCCTCCTGCTGGGAGTTCTGTGAAGCTGCTTTCCCATACTCCCTGTCTGCTTATCTCTGACAGGAGTCCAAGATGGCAAATCCATACTGCCTTAGCTGATAAGGGACCTCTGCTCTGTTTCTCCCCTTACGCTAGGTTTTCTGTTAGTTTCATATTCCATTCAGTACTTGGTTGAGTTCTTTATTTCTCCATTTGATCCTCAGGGTTCCAGGATTGATGTTTATGTCTGTTTTACATAATTTTGGGGGCCGATGGTGTGGTGTTTTTGTCTATAGCTCCATGTTGGTTCTGCCCCTTCTGAACTTCAATTTTTTGAGAATTTAAGAACAAGATATTGGTAAATATATTAACCTTGATAGTGCTGAGCTACTGAACCAATGAGAGACATCAGACTCCACTACTGGACTTTTTCTTTTTAAATGAGAAATTAAACCCTCTTTCTTGCTAATACTTATATTTAGTGAACCACTGGTTTATTGAGGATTTCATTACATGCACAGGAAAAGCATTCCCAGATGATATAACGGGGGAAGCCAGGAACACCACAAGCAACTGCAAATACTGACTACCATGGAATTCTAAGTTGCGCCAATCATACAGTCTAAGACGTAAAAGATCCGGCTGAAAATGTGCAATATATTGGGTATCGCCATGATTAATGTAAACATACAAGAGCTCCCCACCACGGTGATCATACAGATCAAAAGGAACAACACACAACTCAGGGATACCCATTAACCCAATGAAAATAATTTTTTTGAATTCACCTGGATAGTTTTTCATTGAAGGAGCTACTGAAAATATAAGAGAGAGAGACAAGCAGAGAGACAGAGATACAGAGAGAAAACAACAAGAAAATATTAATTGAGGAGCTTGAGTAAAGAAATTAAACATAGTTACAGTTAGAATAAGAATGATCCGTGGTTCATTAAAACATTTAATGGTCCCCACAAATGTCAATACTACTGTTGTTGTTAGGTGCTATCCAGTCTGTTCCAACTCCTAGTGAGCTCATGTACAACAGAACGAAACAGTGCTTGGTCCTGCACCATCCTCATAATCATTGTTATGTCTGACCCCATTTTTTGCAGCCATGGCATCAATCCATTTCATAAGGTCTTTCTCTTTTTTGCCAACCATCTACTATACCAAGGATCATGTCCTTCTCCAGGGACTGGTCTCTCCTATCATGTGTCAAATAGTATCTGCATATAGTTTTTCTGTTAGGGAATTTACCACAGAGAAGAAGGAGTTGAGGGAATTGACAAATTGCTACCCATATATTCCAGGATTCCCTGGAGAAAGAGTAAACAAGAGGAGAGCTGAACAGAAATACCGTGATGTAGGGAAGTCTCAGAAGTCAAGTTATAGGAGGAGTGATATTTTAATTTCCAGCACATGTGAATGATACATCCTAGAACTGTGAAGGGCTTGCCCTTCACTACATCATGTGGTGTTTCTCCCTGGGTCCACTATGTCGTATTCTAGCATAAGTTCACCTTGATTTATAGCTGGTCTTACCTGTATACTACAGCAACTAACAACCACAACCTATGTAGGCTCCTTGATTGGAAGAATAAAAATATTAAGTATGATACTATATTGCTTAAATCCCAGCAAACAAGCAGAATATAATATATGAAATAACAGCAAAGCATAAGATCAGATGTATCTATTTACATAATTCTTAGCTCAAAATATTATTTTATTACTTGGAGCAATAGAAATAAGTAGACCCTAGAGTAGGCAAAATAAAAATTCAATGTTTAATATCTCATAGAAAATATTAGCATTTTGAAAACTCACTTCTTCATGAACTTTTTCTTTGACCATCAAACCAATTGATTCTATGGAACTTATGAACTTATTTTGAAATAATTGCTATAGAAATAAAGTATAAGGATTTTTTTCCAGACTTTATTTTTTTACAAAGTCATTAAATTTTCATGATTTTTTCTAACCGTAAAGACATTTAGTACCTGCTGGAATAAGAGTGGGTTCTGCATCTTTTAAAGTGCTTTATATATGAAAAAATCTCTTATTTCAGATCTAGAAACTTAGATAAATTGGACTTTTTTCTTGTTACTTTTAACTCCACCAAAATATTCTTAGAAATTCCAAAACCTTCAGATTTGAGTGCTTAGCTAATACCAACTAAAGGAGAAAATTAATTGTAGACCCATCTAAAAAACTTTTTATAATTCCAGTTGTTTTCCTCCATTTTTATTGTCATAAATATTTTCTACAATGTTTAGGGCAACTTATGCCCTATACCTGAAAGTCTTTTCGACCATTCAGGCTGCCCAAATAATCAAGCTCAAAATTGAGGTCAAAATATCAAGAGGTCACTGGGGGAAGTAAAAGCAACTTGACCAAGGCAAGGTCATGGAAGCTTCATAGACGTATCCAAACTCCCTGAGGGACTGAATTACTGGGCTGAGGGCTGGGGACCATGGTCTTGGGGGACATCTACCTCAATTGGCATAACACAATTTATAAAGAAAATGTTCTAATCTTAAATTGGTGCATAAAGTCTGTGGTCTTAAAAGCTTGTGAGCAGCCATCTAAGACACTCCATTAGTCCCACCCGATCATGAACAAGGGTCAATGGAGAAAGCCAAAGACACAAGGGAAAGATTAGTCCAAAGGACTAATGAACAACTATCACAGCCTCTACCAGACTGAGCCCAACACAATTAGATGGTGCCTGTCTACCACCACCGACTTTTCTGTCAGGGATCACAATAGAGTGTCCTGAACAGAGCCTGAGAAAAATGTAAAACAAAAATCTAACTTACAAAAAAAGACCAGACTTACTGGTCTAACAGAGACTGGGGAAACCCCAAGAGTATGGCCGCTGACACACTTTTAACTCAGTACTGAAGTTGCTCCTGGGTTCTATAAAACATAAGAGACTAAATGGGCACTCTAGCCCAGGGGCAAGGACAAAAAGGCAGGAGAGGACAAGAAAACTGGTAATTGGGAACCCAAGGTCGAGAAAGGGAGAGTTTTGACATGTCGTGAATTTGGCAACCAATGTCATAAAAAAAATGTGTATTAATTATTTAATGAGAAACTAATTTCTTCCATAAAACTTTGTCTAAAGTACAATAAAAAATATACCCAGAGATCAGTTGCAATACCATTTTCATTAAATGCTGTGTTGACTGTTTTGAGGCTCTGGCTGAATGCAAGTCTACTACTCCCCTTCTTGAGCAGCTGATTTTGTCCACTATCTACCCACTCCTCTTATTAGGTCTTCACCCTCCTTGGCAACTATGTACCTATCTTAATCACCACAGGGCCTAGGTACCAAGTAATTAGTGATAGGGCTTATACTACCTAAGCCAGCAGAATTATTCAAAATGCCACATATCCAGGGAACTTGAGAAGGCTAGCTAACCCTACTCTACTTGCCATTCATAAACCTACTCCTACAATTCCAATTTGCTGCTACCTTTTCCCCAGTTATGACGTGATATGCCACTCTATCTACGAGAACTGTGACTATAATCAACTTAGTTACTTTTCATGGCCTCCATTACTCTTCTTTCTTGTGTCTTGGGTTCTTTAGAGCAATAGATGCCCTCTAGTTATTCTTCCCCTACTGTGTATGTCAGATTTTCATATTGTGGGGGCTTGTGTTGGTGTGTTGCTGGAAGCTATGCTACTGGTATTCAAATGCCAGTAGGGTCACCCATAGGGAACAGGTTTCAGCTGAGCTTCCAGACTAAAACAGACTAGGAAGAAGGGGCTGGTGGTCTACTTCTGAAAAGAATTAGCCAGTGAAAACCTTATGAATAGCAGCAGAACATTATATGATATAGTGCCCAAAGATGAGCCCCTCAGGTTGGAAGATACTCAAAATTCAACTGGGGAAGAGCTGCCTCCTCAAAGTAGAGTTGACCTTAATCACATGGATGGAATCAAGCTTTCAGGACCTACATTTGCTGATGTGGTATGACTCAAAATAAGAAGAAATAGCTGCAAACATCTATTAAAAATTGGAGCCTGGAATGTACAGAGTATGAATCTAGGAAAATTGGAAATAGTCAAACATGAAAGGAAACTCATAAACATTGATATCTTAGGCATTAGTGAGCTGAATTTAGAGACCATCTGAAGAATATATTTGACCCATTGAATGCTAATGGACAAAGACCAGACACGTTGTGGAATGGCATCTTTTTCATGAAGAAAGCTAAAGATCTTTAAAAAGACAAAAGAGAAAGAAAAGACCTAACTGGATGTTAGAAGAGACTCTGAAACTTGCCCTTGAACACTGAATAGCTGAAGCAGAAGGAAAAAATGATGAAGTAAAAGAGCGAAGCAGAAGGTTTCAAAGGGCAGATCGAGAAGACAAAGTAAAGTATTATGATGACATGTGCAAAGATCTGGAGATAGAAAATCAGAAGGGAAGAACACTTGTAGCATTTCTCAAGATGAAGGAACTGAAGAAAAAATTCAAACCTCAAATTGCAGTACTGAAGGATTCTACTGGGAAAATGTTAAAGGATGCAAGAAGCATCAAAAGAAGATGGAAGGAATGCACAGAATCACTGTACCAAAAAGAGATGGTCGAAGTTCAACCATTTTAGGAGGTAACATATGATCAGGAACTGATTGTACTGAAGAAAGAAGTCGAAGCTGCACTGAAGGAGTTGGCAAAACACAAGGTTCTTGGAATTGGCGGGTTACCAACTGAGATGTTTCAACAAATGGATGCAGTGCTTAAGTGCTTTCTATAACTTGCCAAACTGAGTTATGAGGTTTTGCTCTTTAGCCGTGGGTAGCCATAACTGGTCAAGGGACAGAATTTCCTCTTGGCTCCCTTGACTGTGTGGGTCAGTGGAGCCACAAGGCAAATGGTAGGAGGAATACTGGAGACATTGTTCTTCCCGGACAATTATACTAGTCTTTGTGTAGTTGTGGTTAAACTCAATGTC
This sequence comes from Elephas maximus indicus, assembly GCF_024166365.1. NCBI lineage: Eukaryota > Metazoa > Chordata > Mammalia > Proboscidea > Elephantidae > Elephas > Elephas maximus. The sequence goes on along the minus strand of NC_064825.1, from coordinate 107,232,231 downwards.
AAATATATTTATATGCAAAATATAAAATTAAAATATATTTGATGGAGACCCACACAGAGTTTGGAAAATGTTTTCCTAATGAATTATCAATTCATTGTTAATTTTCTCCTGGTGTTATTGTTATTTTCATTCTAATTTCTTGTATAGACTAAGGGGGGCAGCATGGAACTAAAAAACCAAAAGCCGATCTTGTTGCCATTGAGTCAATGCAGATTCATGGCAACCCTGTAGGTCAGAGCAGAACTGCCCCAGAAATTTCCAAGGAGCGCCTGGTGGATGCGAACCTCAGGCCTTTTTGGCTAGCAGTCACACCTCTTAACCAGTACGCCACCAGAGTATCCAGCATGGAGCTAGGGCCTTGATAATAATTATTTATTTATGTCTAAAGTTTCATTTTCACCATTATCCCCATTGTTGAGAACCTCTTTGATTTTTCTTTTGGTTGATTTTGTGATCCATTTAATTAAGTTTCAGCAATTCTTAGAGTAAGGCATATTTTAGTTGCCAAAAGGAATTCTTACTCGCTTTCTAGAACTCTCGTCTTCTTAGCCTATCTTCCCCAGTATTTTGAAAATTTATGGAAAAGTGGAATTTGTATATGACAGATGCAAAGATGGGGTTTTGAAAATATAATTATTTGTACACTTATGCATGTGTGTATATGTGTGTGCTGTGTATGTGTGTGTGTGTAACCAATGCTCCATCAGGCTACTGTTTGCTTAAATATAGCCAAGATCATGAGTATGATTTTCCCACTGAATTATTGTTTCTATGGAATACAAAAAGAAACACACTTCCAAGTATGAATATACATTTAATAAGATACATTGACATATCCTTCTTTGCAGAGGGAATACTGCTTTTACCTGTTATGTATATAACATACATTTATCAGAACACAGATGGGAAATAATCCTGATCAATCCATGTCAGAACCAGAAATAATATCAGTTACTTAAAGAGCTGTGACTAGTTGATTTTCTTTCACTTATCATTAATTTATTCATATTAACCACCATACATCTGAATATACATGAAAATATATATGCATACATATGAATATTTTTCATAAAGTTGAAGTGTTATACTTAAATATATTAGTTTATTAACTATATTTAGCATTACAATGATGAATACAAAGATAATTTCATTTGGAAATACATTTGTATGGATTGTGATTCATATTTTATGTTAATAAATGCCTTATTTCTGTTAAATCAACCTATATCCCTGTCCTGTGTTCCAACATGTACCTATAAAGGCAACCACTTATAGAAAAGATTTTTTTGTTAATATGAAAGATAAAAATTAGCTTTCCTTTTCTAAGTATTGTCATCCTTCCTAGCACATTGATTGTACCTTCATTGTTAACTATGAACAAGCAAATATAAAATTGTCCATTTCAAGAGTTTTCTAATTAGTTTGAAATCCCTCAGATTGTCTCCAAGACATCAGTCTCCAAGATATGAATGTCTTTAAAATTCATACAAATGTTCCTGGTATTAGTTATTTTTATTTGAAATAATAATATCTACGGCACATTTCTGGTAACAGAATAGCAGTTCTAAAATGGTAGAAAGTTAGGAAGTCAAGAAATCCATCATCACAGAATTGATGCTTTAGGCAGGTATTAGCAAGCAGCATCTGATCTAAAGATTGCCAGATAGGCATATGATTTTTGGTCTTGAAAGAAGGTGAAGGAGATTCTTAAAAGAAAAGATAAGAAGGGCTTTGAATTCTACCTGCTCCATAATTAGGAGTCATTCCATACATGTATCTAAATTTTCTAAGTGGGTTTATTAGTAAGAGTACATTATTGCCAGCTGAGAATTACAATACAATGATTTTCCGACAATACCACTTTTGTTGCTGAAGGCACTGAGTTTTAAGAAGATTAAGGACAGTAGGAAAATTGTTTGGAGTCAAATTCCCCTTTTTAGCTAACACGAAGATTTACCAATACTTAAACTTTAATGCAAGTTTTAAAAACAAAGACAAATATCAGGTATAAAATTATTTTAATTTTCTGAGTAAATAAAAAATATACCTTTTAGAAAAGATCTAACTATATACATTTCTAAATGTTAGTGTGTCTGTATTCAGTTCTTCACATATCAGAAATGATATACTCAATTCTGCGGATTGACTGGTAGATTCAAATATTAATGGCCTACAGTCTTAGGAGAGCTGAATTTAAAACACAGCTATGCAGAAAGTCACTCCCACTTTCTAGGTTAGTTTTTCTGGGTTAAAAAGTCACTTTTAGAAAAAAATGATTTGTATAATAATTAGAAACTCTAGAATTCGTTGAAATCATTTGAATGTTAGTAAATGGAGAACTGGCTTGCGGAATGTTACACTATTAATGTTGTTCTTGTTGTTGCATGACATCCAGTTGATATCTTTTCATAGCGACCCTACAGAGCAGAGTAGAACTGCCCTATAATGTTTCCAAGGCTGTGACCTCTGTGGGAGCAGATAATCAGGTCTTTTCTTCTATGGAGCAGCTGCTAGGTTTGAACCACAGACCTTTTGGTTAGCATCCCAGTGCTTAATCATTGTGTCACCAGAGCCCTCATACTGTTCCTAGTGACTTGAAATTAACAGGGGCAGTATTTCATTTCTATGACTCTTTTCACAGCATCCTTCACTTCCTTGTTTCTCAGACTGTAAATCAATGGGTTTAACATGGGAATCACCAGTGTGTAGAACACAGAAACTATCTTCTCCTGTTCTGCAGAATACTGGGAACTTGGCTGAATGTAATTAAAGCCCAAGGTACCATAGAATATGGTCACAGCAGTCAGGTGAGAGGCGCAGGTGGAGAAGGCTTTCCGTCTGCCTGATGCTGAGTGGATTCTCAGTATAGCAACAAGGATGAAGATGTAGGAAATGATCACAATCAAGAAGGTGGCCATGGCAATGACTCCAGAGAAGATTAACAGCAACAACTCATTCATGGAGGTATCAGAGCATGACAGCTTTAGCAGTGGAGGAACATCACAGAAGAAGTGGCTGACAATGTTTGGTCCACAGAAAGACAGTCTCCCCAAACTTATTGTATGTGTCAGTGAGTTAATCATCCCACCTATGCAAGACCCAGTGACCAGCCCTACACACTTTCTCTTAGACATGGCTGTTGTATAAAGCAAAGGATTCGCAATGGCCACGTGACGGTCATAGGCCATCACTGAAAGTAAGAATCCTTCTGTGGTAATGAACACCCCAAAAAACAAGTGCTGCACTATACAGGCGGAGAACGAAATGGTTTCCCTCACAACTAAGAAGTTGATCAGCATTTTAGGTGCAATAACTGATGAATAGCAGGCGTCTACAAATGAAAGGCAGCTGAGGAAAAAATACATGGGCGTGTGGAGCTTGGGAGTGACGTGGATTAAGAAGATCATGCCCAGGTTCCCCACCAAGGTAACGGCATAAATCACCAGGAACAACCCAAAAAGCACAATTTTCAATACAGCCTGATCTGTCAGTCCTAAAAGAATAAATTCAGTAACAACTGTCAAATTCTCTTTAGCCATTTGTTAATTCTTTTTTCCTGAAATCTAGTGTAAAAAAAGGAAAGTGTGTTACTATGGATACAGGCAAATCTGGTATATATTAACATCGACTGGAAGCATTCCTATAGTTGTGTTTTTAAAGAATCAATTGAGTGACATTTCCCAAGAAAAGTGTATCAATTTTAAAGTTTTTATTATGAAGATTATGAAGGAAATGGTATTTCTGAATGGAATTTAAAAATTCAATTGTATTATTCATTCAGAAGCTGCACGTTTGAGGTGATGTTGCAAAGGAGAAATGAATGGTGGGATGTGGAGTTGCATTAAATAACCCCCATATCCTTTGCCTTCATGTGACTTTATCTGATTTAATATGTAAACTTTATTACCAGTCTGAAGACATTTAATAAAAAGGGAAACATTTTAACAGAATAAATAACTTACCAAAAGGTTTTAAAATTTCAGCTTTAGAAACTTCATGTCCATTTCCAATTTTGTTTTGTTTATCTTTTACTCAAAAATAATTTCAGTTTCAGATTAGCTGAAACAGTCATTATATATTTAAATAGTAAATCCCAGTCCCGATCCCAGTGCCTTCGAAATAGTTAAATATAATTCCAGGTAAAATACTAGAAAGTAAATCTTAGTCATTAATACATAACTTACAGAACAACATAATGACAAATAAAAAATTAGCACATTTAATTATTCTCTCTAAGAGGACAAATTTGGAAGGAAGGGAGAGTACTATATACTCTCTACAGCAGCCTCCAGTGAAGTATCACTGAGCAGCCATTACACAGTGACAAATGAAGCCTTGGGAAATACTCTGTTTCTTAAGGGATTTCACATTTGCCCATGGCTGAGGTAGCTCCCTAAAGCGTACAATTAAAGAAAATGTTCTAAAAAGTTGAGGAAAACATCAAGCAATAGGTGAGAGAATTGTTGCTTTCAGTAAAATATAATAGAAACAGTAATCAGAAATAATTGTCTTCAACAAAATGATGGGTCTTTTAAATAATGCATGGTTAACTATATTACTACGTTGCTGCCAAACCTTGCCTTTATGCAAATGTGCAAGATAAGGCATGACAAGAGCTACTATTAAAAAAAAAAAATTTTAGAAGCAACACACACACAGAACATGCAAAGAAATTTCTGCAAGTCGCATAGCTCTACTTTCAGTTTAATATGCAGCATGGATTTTGGAAGAATCCTGTTAGAAGTTTGGTTTAAATTCAATTTTTACACTCATTAAATTAATATTTAATTTATTAATTTAATTTAAATTAATACTCTTTGCATACTTTTTTTTTTTTTTTTGCATTACATTACACATAAAAGACAAAGGGGTTACCAAACATGTCTGGAGGTTTATTTTTAGAAAAATATACCTCCCAGAACACATATATGACAATGTCTAAAAATGGTGCTTTAAAAGTATGGAGCATACTTTTAAATTGATAGTTAAATCATAGTAAATAATGGAAGATGCTTTGTGGGAGGCAAAAAAAATGAAGAGTATGCTAAAAATAGGCTGATGTGCATTTCTTGAAGGCTTTTTGTCTAGTATACAATGAAATTTTTGGATTTTAATGACTCTGCTTCTGATTAGGAGAAAATATTCAGGAAACATATCTGATGAGGGCCTGATATCCAAAGTATAGTAAAAAAAGAGAAATTCTACTACTTAACAATAAAAAGAAAAAGTGACCCAATCAAAAAATGGGCAAAGGATTTGAACAGACAGTCAAATGGCCAATAGTGATAAGATGCTCAGCTTCATTAGCTATTAAACCCATTGCCATGGAGTCGATTCTGACTTACATTGACACTACATGACAGAATAGAACTGTTCCATTGTGTTTCTAAGGCTGAAATCTTAACAGAAGCAGACTGCCACATGCTTCTCCCTCGGAGCTGCTGGTAGGTTCAAATCATTGACTTTTAGGTTAGCGGCAGAGCACTTTAACCACTACACCACCAGGGCTGCTTTCTTTAGCCATTAAAACCAAAAAAAAAAAAAAAACCGACTGCCATTGAGTCGATTATGATTCATAGCGGTCCTAAAGGACAGAGTAGGACTACAGCATATAGTTCACAAGGAGTGCCTGGCATTTGAACCGCTGACCTTTTGGTTAGCAGCCATAGCACTTAACCACTATGCCACAAGAGAGAGATGCAAATCAAAACTATAACGAGATACCTCCTCAGTCCCATTACAATGGCAATGATCAAAAAAAGAAAAGAAAACAACAGGTATTGGCGAGGTTGTGGAGAAACATAAACCCTCTTCTACTGCTTGCGGGAATGTAAATTAGTACAGACACTGTTAACACAGAGCTACTATATGACCCAACAATCCAAATTTTAGACACATACTCAGAAGAAGTGAAAGCAGGAATGCAACTGGAAACCTGAACACCAATGTTCATTGCAGCACCTTTCACAATAACCAAAAGATGGAAACAACTGAGATGTCCATCAGCAGATGAATGGATAAACAAAATGGAGTATATACATACACACAATGGAATACTACTCAACCATAAAGAAAAGTGAAATCCTGATGCATGCCACTTCATGGATGAGCCTTAAAAACATGCTGAGTGAAAGAAGTGAGTTGCAAAAGGACAAATGTTGTATGAATTAATTTATGTGAAATAAGTAAACGTATAAAACCAAAACCAAACCCACTGCCGTCAAGTTGATTCTGACTCATAGTGACCCTATAGGACAGAGTAGAACTGCCCCATAGAGTTTTCAAGGAGCACCTGGTGGGTTCGAACGGCCGACCTTTTGGTTAGCAGCAGTAGCACTTAACCCCTACGCCACCAGGGTTTCCAGTGAACATATAGAACTGAAAAATTATTAGTAGTTAACAGGGGTGGAAGGGAAGGGGGAGGGTTTGCTTAGGATGCATTGAATTTATGTTAAGGATGGTGCAACAATTTGGGAAAGGATAACTAATGAGAATAGTTGCACAATTTCAAGAAAGTAATCAATGTCACTAAATTGTACATGTTGAAATTTTTGAAATGGTGGATGTTCTGTTATGTATGTTTTTACCACACACAACTCACTGGCAGCACATGACTGGGTACGTGAGAGAAGAAAGAAATTTATTGTTCCTTGGGTGGTGCAGATGGCTAGGGCTCCATTAATAACCTAAAGTTGGCAGTTGGAACCAACCCAGCAGCATTGCAAAAGAAAGGCCTGGCGACCTGTTTCTGTAAAGATTATAGCCAAGAAAACCTTATGGAGTAGCTCTACTACCCTATAACACTTGGGGTCACCATGCGTGGGAATTGACTCTGGCAACGGGTTTGGTTTTGGTTTGACATGAGGCTGGGTGGGACAAGTAGAGAACAATAGTCACGTTAAGATGAGAAAACAAAATCATTCTAGAAAGACTGAGGTGGCTGTAATATTCAACACTCAGTAGCAGAGTGGAGATACCTAGGCAAAGAAAGTGAGTAAGAAAACTTCATAGGGTTCCTCTGAGATTTGGGATTAGCCTTAATCTTATGGCAAGGCAAAGGACCATTACCAGGAAAAGAGAAATTACCAGGGGTTTGGATGATGAAAAATTACGGTGGTTCAGCTGGGTTGCCATAGGTTGTGCCAAACCAGAGTGAGGTAGCCATTGAATACCTAAGCTATTCAGTGGAGACACCAGAAAGAAGACCCAAAATAACTCTAGAGGAAATGCTTCACTAAACTCCAAACTAACAGAGCTCAAAAGTGAGCATCAAAAAGAGTAGATAAACTGCTGGTCGAAACAACACACAACATTGTTAATTTATTGGCAAATTCAAGAAGTAGGAAGATGGTACCTATAACTATGAGAAAAATCACCCAGCAGACTCAGGAATAACAGAGATGATAGAACTAGCAAAGGAAAAAAAAAAAGGATTTTAAAAATTATAAATGTTTGCAAGCACTTAAAGGTAAAACCAAAAACCAAAACCAAACCCATTGCCATCAAGTCGATTCCAACTCGTAGAGACCCTATAGGACAGACTAGAACTGCCCCATAATGTTTCTAAGGTTGTAATATTTACAGTAGTTGAATGCCACATATTTCTCCCACTGACCTGTCGAATAGCTGCCGAGCACTAAACCACTGGGCTACAAGGGCTCCTGGTACATAAAAGTGAACATAAATAATATAAATAAAAAATATAAAAAAAATAATATAAATAGAAATTATAAAAAACACTATATTGAGTTCTCAAAGCTGGATATAATATCTGGAATGAATTTTTTTTTTTAATAATTTTTATTGAGCTTTAAGTGAACATTTACAAATCAAGTCAGTCTGTCACATATAAGCTTATATTTTTTTTATACCTTACTCCATGCTCCCACTTACTCTCCCCCTAATGAGTCAGCCCTTCCAGTCTCTCCTTTCATGACAATTTTGCCAGTTTCCAACCCTTTCTACCCTTCTATCTCCCCTCCAGACAGAAGATGCCAACACATTCTCAAGTGTCCACCTGATACAAGTAGCTCACTCTTCATCAGCTTCTCTCTCCTACCCATTGTCCAGTCCCTTCCATGTCTGATGTGTTGTCTTCGGGAATGGTTCCTGTCCTGGGCCAACAGAAGGTTTGGGGACCATGACAGCCGGGATTCCTCTGTCTCAGTCAGACCATTAAGTCTGATCTTTTTATGAGAATTTGAGGTCTGCATCCCACTGATCTCCTGCTCCCTCAGGGGCTCTCTACTGTGCTCCCTGTCAGGGCAGTCATCGATTGTGGCCGGGCACCATCTAGTTCTTCTGGTCTTGGGATGAGGTCAGTCTCCGGTTCATGTGGCCCTTTCTGTCTCTTGGGCTCACAGTTATCCATGGGCCTTGGTGTTTTTCATTCTCCTTTGCTCCAGGTGGATTGAGACAAATTGATGCATCTTAGATGGCTGCTTGTTAGCATTTAAGACCCCAGACGCCACATTTCAAAGTGGGATGCAGAATGTTTTCATAAGAGATTTATTTTGCCAATTGACTTAGAAGTCCCCTTAAGCCATAGTCTCCAAACCCCTGCCCTTGCTCCGTTGACTTTGAAGCATTCAGTTGATCCCGGAAACTTCTTTGCTTTTGGTCCAGTCCAGTTGAACTGACCTTCCCTGTATTGAGTATTGTCCTTCCCTTCACCTAAAGTAGTTCTTATCTACTAAAAAAAATTTAATCGGTAAATAACCCTCTCCCACCCTCCCTCCCTCCCCCCCTTGTAACCACAAAAGTATGTGTTCTTCTCAGTTTATACTATTTCTCAAGATCTTATAATACTGGTCTTATACAATATTTGTCCTTTTGCCTCTGACGAATTTCGCTCAGCATAATGCCTTCCAGGTTCCTCCATGTTATGAAATGTTTCACAGATACGTCACTGTTCTTTATCGATGCGTAGTATTCAATTGTGTGACTATACCACAATTTATTTAACCATTCATCTGTTGATGGACACCTGGGTTGCTTCCAGCTTTTTGCTATTGTAAACAGAGCTGCAATAAACATGGGTGTGCACATATCTGTTTGTGTGAAGGCTCTTATTTCTCTAGGGTATATTCCGAGGAGTGGGATTTCTGGGTTGTATGGTAGTTCTATTTCTAACTTTTTAAGAAAATACCAGATAGATTTCCAAAGTGGTTGTACCATTTGACATTCCCACCAGCAGTGTATAAGAGTTCCAATCTCTCCGCAGCCTCTCCAACATTTATTATTCTGTGTGTTTTGGATTAATGCCAGCCTTGTTGGAGTGAGATGGAATCTCATCGTAGTTTCAACTTGCATTTCTCTAATGGCTAATGATCGAGAGCATTTTCTCATGTATCTGTTAGCTGCCTGAATATCTTCTTTAGTGTAGTGTGTGTTCATATCCTTTGCCCACTTCTTGATTGGGTTGTTTGTCTTTTTGTGGTTGAGTTTTGACAGAATCATATAGATTTTAGAGATCAGGCACTGTTTGGAGATGTCATGGCTGAATATTCTTTCCCAGTCTGTAGGTGGTCTTTTGACTCTTTTGGTGAAGTCTTTAAATGAGCATAGGTGTTTGATTTTTAGGAGCTCCCAGTTATCTGGTTTCTCTTCATCATTTTTGGTAATGTTTTCTATTCTGTTTATGCCTTGTATTAGGGCTCCTAGGGTTGTCCCTATTTTTTCTTTCATGATCTTTATCGTTTTAGTTTTTATGTTTAGGTCTTTGATCCACTTGGAGCTAGTTTTTGTGCATGGTGTGAGGTATGGGTCCTGTTTCATTTTTTTGCAAATGGATATCCAGTTATGCCAGCACCATTTGTTAAAAAGACTATCTTTTCCCCAATTAACTGACACTGGGCCTTTGTCAAATATCAGCTGCTCGTATGTGGCTGGATTTGTATCTGGGTTCTCAATTCTGTTCCATTGGTCTATGTGCCTGTTGTTGTGCCAGTACCAGGCTGTTTTGACTACTGTGGCTGTATAATAGGTTCTGAAATCAGGTAGAGTGAGGCCTCCCGCTTTCTTCTTCTGTTTCAGTAATGCTTTACTTATCTGAGGCTTCTTTCCCTTCCACAGGAAGTTGGTGATTTGTTTCTCCATCACATTAAAAAATGTCGTTGGAATTTGGATCAGAATTGCATTGTATGTACAGATGGCTTTTGGTAGAATAGACATTTTTACTATGTTAAGTCTTCCTATCCATGAGCAAGGTATGTTTTTCCACTTAAGTAGGTCCTTTTTAGTTTCTTGTAGTAGTACTTTGTAGTTTCTTTGTATAGGTCTTTTACATCTTTGGTAAGATTTATTCCTAAATATTTTATCTTCTTGGGGGCTACTGTGAATGGTATTGATTTGGTTATTTCCTATTTGATGTTCTTTTTGTTGATGTAGAGGAATCCAAGTGATTTTTGTATGTTTATCTTATAACCTGAGACTCTGCCAAACTCTTCAATTAGTTTCAGTAGTTTTCTGGAGGATTCCTTAGGGTTTTCTGTGTATAAGATCATGTCTTTGTCTAGCCTAATTGCTCTGGCTAGGACCTCTAGCACAATGTTGAGTAAAAGTGGTGATAAAGGGTATCCTTGTCTGGTTCCCGTTCTCAGGGGAAATGCTTTCAGGGTCTCTCCATTTAGAGAGATGTTGGCTGTTGGCTTTGTATAGATGCCCTTTATTATGTTGAGGAATTTCCCTTCAATTCCTACTTTGGTGACAGTTTTTATCATAAATGGGTGTTGGACTTTGTCAAATGCCTTTTCTGCATCAATTGATAAGATCATGTGGTTTTTGTCTTTTGTTTTATTTATATGGTGGATTACATTAATGGTTTTTCTAATATTGAACCAGCCTTGCATACCTGGTATAAATCCCATTTGGTCATGGTGGATTATTTTTTTCACATGTTGTTGAATTCTATTGGCTAGAATTTTGTTGAGGATTTTTGCATCTATGTTCATGAGGGATATAGGTCTGTAATTTTCTTTTTTTGTGATGTCTTTACCTGGTTTTGGAATCAGGGATATGGTGGCTTCATAGAATGAGTTAGGCAGTATTCCGTCATTTTCTATGCTTTGAAATACCTTTAGTAGTAGTGGTATTAACTCTTCTCCGAAAGTTTGGTAGAACTCTGTAGTAAAGCCATCCGGGCCAGGGCTTTTTTTTGTTGGGAGTTTTTTGATTACCGTTTCAATCTCTTTTTTTGTTATGCATCTATTTAGTTGTTCTACTTCTGATTGTGTTAGTTTAGGTAGGTAGTCTTTTCCTAGGAATTCATCCATTTCTTGTTGGTTTGCTAATTTGTTAGAGTACAATTTTTCATAATAATCTGATATGATTCTTTTAATTTCAGTTGGGTCTGTTGTGATTTGGCCCATCTCGTTTCTTATTCGGGTTATTTGTTTCTTTTCCTGTATTTCTTTAGTCAGTCTGGCCAATGGTTTATCAATTTTGTTAATGTTTTCAAAGAACTAGCTTTTGGCTTTGTTAATTCTTTCAATTCTTTCAATTGTTTTCGTGTTCTCTAATTCATTTCATTCAGCTCTAATTTTTATTATTTATTTTCTTCTGGTGCCTGATGGATTCTTTTGTTGCTCGCTTTCTATTTGTTCAAGTTGTAGGGACAGTTCTCTGATTTTGGCTCTTTCTTCTTTTTGTATGTGTGCATTTATCGATATAAATTGGCCTCTGAGCACTGCTTTTGCTGTGTCCCAGAGGTTTTGATAGGAAGTATTTTCATTCTCGTTGCATTCTATGAATTTCTTTATTCCCTCCTTAATGTCTTGTATAACCCAATCTTTTTTGAGCAGGGTATTGTTCAGTTTCCAAGTATTCGATTTCTTTTCCCTAATTTTTCTGTTATTGATTTCCACTTTTATGGCCTTGTGGTCTGAGAAGATGCTTTGTAATATTTCGATGTTTTGGATTCTGCAAAGGTTTCTTTTATGACCTAATATGTGGTCTATTCTAGAGAATGTTCCATGTGCGCTAGAAAAAAAAGTATACTTTGCAGCAGTTGGGTGGAGAGTTCTGTATAAGTCAATGAGGTCAAGTTGGTTGATTGTTGTAATTAGGCCTTCCGTGTCTCTGTTGAGCTTCTTACTGGATGTCCTGTCTTTCTCCGAAAGTGCTGTGTTGAAATCTCCTACTGTAATTGTGGAGGTGTCTATCTCACTTTTCAGTTCTGTTAAAATTTGTTTTATGTATCTTGCAGCCCTGTCATTGGGTGCATAAATATTTAATATGGTTATATCTTCCTGGTGAATCGTCCCTTTAATCATTATGAAGTGTCCATCTTTATCCTTTGTGGTGGATTTAACTTTAAAGTCTATTTTGTCAGAAATTAATATTGCTACTCTTGCTCTTTTTTGCTTATTGTTTGCTTGATATATTGGAATGAAATTTTTAATGAATAGGCTTAAAAGAAGATTGGACATTGAAGAGAAAAAACATCAATGAATTTGAATACAGAGCAATACAAACGATCCACACTTAAGTATTAATAATAAAAGAAAAAATAGATGAAAAATGAGAAATTCGTTATATCAATGGTGCGATACTATGTGATGTAAAATACATATGATTAGAACTCCAAAAGAAGACAAGCATAGGAGACAGAAAATCTATTTGAGAACATATCAGCAAATCATTTTCCAAATCTGATGAAATATGTTAATCCAGATCCAAGAAGGTCAAAGACCCTAAAAAGAATATACGTGCACACAGAAATGATGATGTAAGTCACTATTTCTGCAGGACTTTGCAACTACTCCAGTTTTAATGGAATTGAACTGTTTTCCCCCATTGTAACTTCAATGGTAAGAGTGAGGTACCTTTCCAACATGCAGGTCTCCATGATATAGTACAGATCATTTGTATTTTTTTTTTTTTTTCCTTACCTGCAATTGCCTCTTATCTTTTCTGACTGGGGAATATGTAGGGTGTCCTAGTCAATTAGAAAGCACATAAAGTCAATATTTTTTTTTAAGTTTCTCAGATAATTTGACATAATCAACCAATTATACCCTGCTTCCTCAGGGAACATTGCAAAGGGGGAGAACAGCCATAAATCCTTCCTACCAAAGAAAAAGAAGCAATAGCTTGGAAGAAGAAAATTCAATTTTTTATTAAAGGTGAGTGGGTAAGAATTGTCCTTCACTGGGATTACCATCTGTGTCCTGGTAATTTCCTATAACCCATGACTTCTGACTGTAGACACGTTTATGGCAGCGTATAGCTAATCCCTTCAAGTATACCACAGATATTCATTACCTTCTTTGTTAACTGGGGCTTCCTGGGTCCTTATGGTGGCCATTATGTTCTTTTACCTGCGTATGTGCCCCAAATCTCTTTGATTTGTATGAGCTGCTTGTATGGGTACTATTGAGATATTTCACATACGAGTGAAGAAAGAGTTGAGAATATCTGAACAACTCATCATCAACCTCACCTAAATGAACTTGGTAAAGTTAGAACTTCCAGAGCATCTGGTTAATTTGAATTTTATGTATCAAAAGATAATTATTTTTAGAGTATAAATATGTCCTATGCAATATTTGATTAATAACAAATGTTCTTTGTATACAAATATTTGCTAAGAAATAAATATACTTAGTATAAGTATGAACCATGCAATAATTGATAAACCAGAAATACTTTTAAGATAAGCATTAACAATGCAAAAACATGGCCTTTTGTCATGTTCAGTGCTATTGTTGTATGGCTTGTATGTTGTGTGTTTTCCTTAGTAGATTGTCTACAAATGGGTCTGATTTCTCAAAGTAGGCATTACAAACTGAGTAGACTGAAAAGTACATTGCATGTTTTTTTTAAAAGATACAGAAATGTGGAGAATACACTAAACCCAAAATCAGTCCTACATTATATCACCACGTGTCCATACTTCCGTTTCTTCTCTGCTTAGAATGGAGTGGTCTCAAATGTATACATTAAGATGTTCAGAGCAAGTCATAGACACTCTTCTTCACACAAGAAGAATGGAAGGAGTAAAAGAATCCAGATATCTTAGAGAGAGGTAGTAACTGACAGTGAAAAAGGGGATTGACTCAATACACACTAGTATGATATTTAGGAAAACATTGAAAATCTCAAGGTGGTAGCCTTGGATCTGAGTTCTGAATCCTTTTGCTCAGTGCAGTGCGTCTCCTATCCTACAGCAAAATCCTATGAGAGCAGGTCCTGAGATTAGTAAATTCCAGGTAAAATTGTCCAGACGTAGGCTTATCATTCTTATGTAGTGGTGAATAGAGAGCTGGAAGGGAGAATGGGACTCAGTGGAGAAACAGCAGACAAGTTTACCTAGGAAGAAAGGGTGGAGGTGGCTAACAAACTCCAGTTTTTCTTGCCTCTGCCCCCCAATTTTCTGGATCAAGCCGCTGAAATTGACACCAAGATTTAGCAGATTCCTTGATGGCTGCCACTCTGGGTGTCACGGGACCGAGAATTATCCCTACCAGAAAACTGCTGCAAAGTGACTCTGGAGTAGAACTACCCCATAGGGTTTCTAAGGCTGTAATCTTTATGGAAGCAGACAGCCACATCTTTCTCCTAAGGAGCAGCTAGCTGCTAACCTCTCAGTTAGCAGCCCAGAGCTTAACCCCTGTGTTATCCACCAGGCCTCCTCCCTGAATGTCAGAGATGGTTAAAAGGGAATCCAGGTGGTTTGGACTATGGCACCTTCACTAGCTCCATTCAGGATACTTTTATATAACCAGAAGAGATGACAGGGGTGAGACTTAACAGTGATATACTTGAAAATCACAGTGGTGTTCTCTTTCATTTCTCTGTTATACAGTTTCCAGGAAAAAAAAAAAGGCAATATATGATACAATAAATGCACATATATTTTAAATGCCATATAGATTCCATCATCACCTCAATGTTATATTAAACTAAATAAAGCACATAAAATGAAATACTCAAAATCTTTGAATACTGATATAAACCTAGATTTTAGTGGATATTGAGCTGGATCTTGTGGGTCTTGAAGCTTATAAAAATTATGATTTTTTTTTTTTTAAGGAGTCCTGATGACACGATAGTTAAGTGCTCAGCTGCTAACCAAAATTTTGATGGTTCGAGCCCATCTAGCAGTTCCGAGGGAAAAAAGACCTCACGAGCTGCTTCCATAATGATTAAAGCCGAGAAAACCTACAAGGCACTTTTACTCTGTCACATGGCTTACTATGAGCCTAAAATAGATTCAATGGTAGCTAGCAACAAAAAACAATATAAGAATACATTAATAAAATTATAAATTTAAACTGACCATAAACATGAATATTTAGTTGGAAAAAGTAATAAAACATTTTGAAATTATAAACATTGTGCTAAAATCACAAACACCAACAAAAGAAGAAACGTGTTCCTTCCCAGGTTTTACAAGATACATCACTATGTGACTGCATTGCTAAGTCCCCACCCAAGGCCTTTAAAGAAGCTCAAACTGAAGCTTCATTAACTTCACATTATCTCTGCCTCTCTCTACAAGAATAGGAAAATCTCACAAGGTTTCTGAATCGAAAATGGAAATACACTAAAGAAAACTATGGTGTCATTGTGTAGATAAAATTAAGATTATTTTCTCAGTATTAACAACTGCATGGTTTTATTATAAATGTATACTCTGCAAACATTGCTGAATCAATTTCAAGTGTAATCTACGTTATATCAGAAACCCTGGAGGTGTAGTGGTTAAGAACTATGGCTGCTCTCCAAAAGGTTGATGGTTCAAATCTACCAGGCACTCCTTGGAATCTCTACTCTGTCCTCTAGAGTTGGGATGAGTCAGAATCGACTCAACAGCAGTGGGTTTGGTTTGTTATATCAGACTATAATGTTTCAGAAATATCCTCCAATCATGGGAAGTGAGATCTTCTACAGTTTTTTTTTTAGGTAAAATCAGATGTAGCAATTACTTTTCCATCCTCTATTATGAAGAAAAGGTGTCCATTCCGTCTGTAACAAGTATAATTTGTTTAGATAATACTACGTGAAGGCTAATACCAATGCCTCTGTTTCCTTCTAGAAGAGATAACTGGATTAAATGGGCTCACAGAATCTAACAGTATTGACTGAATTCATTCTAGTGGGAGTCACAAGGCGCCCTGAGCTGCAGCTCCCACTATTTGCAGCCTTCCTTGTCATCTACTTGATCACAGTGGTTGGAAACATGGGCCTGATCATCTTAACCAAGGCAGACTCCCACCTACAGACACCTATGTATTTTTTTATCAGACACCTGGCCTTCATTGATCTTGGTAATTCTACTGCTATTTATCCCAAGATGCTAACAGGTTTTGTTGTGGATCAAAATACCATATCCTATTACGCATGTGCCACACAAATGGCTTTTTTCCTTCTGTTCATTATCAGTGAGCTCTTCATCTTATCGGCCATGGCCTATGACCGCTATGCAGCCATCTGTAACCCTCTGCTCTACAATGTTATCATGTCCCAGAAACTTTGCTATGCACTCGTGGGCATTCCATATCTCTACAGCACCTTTCTGTCCCTGATGGTCACCAGTAAGATTTTTATATCGACCTTCTGTGGCTCTAACATCATCAGTCATTTTTACTGTGATGATGCTTTCTTGATAGCTTTGCTCTGCTCAAATGCACGAGAAATAGAATTGTTGATCATAATATTTGCAGCAGTTAATTCAATTTCCTCCCTTCTGGTAGTCCTGGTCTCCTACTTGCTGATTCTGACAGCTATATTTCTAATGAATTCTGCTGAGGGCAGGAAAAAAGCTTTCTCCACGTGTGGTTCTCATCTGACAGTGGTGGTCGTGTTCTATGGAACTCTGTTATTTATGTACCTTCAGCCTAAATCTGCTCGTTCCTCTGATACTGACAAAATGGCATCCGTGTTTTACACTTTAGTCATCCCCATGCTGAACCCTTTCATTTACAGTTTAAGGAACAAAGAAGTAAAATATGCCTTTAATAGGGTCTTCAAGAAGTGATGAAAATTTTGTATTTGATATTCAATACATAATATTGTTTTAATGAATTTTGAAAAAGGCAAATGCTGCTTAACAAATAATTACATTCTCTTTGGTTCCAGACTAAAGACAAATTATAAAACACATACGAATGGATTGTTTTCATTATGTTCATCCAAATATATTTCAATCATTATATTTTAGATCTCAAATTAAATGTTATAGCATTCCTAAGTTTCCTTGTTTCTCTGTCAATGTTTTCTTGTGGATTCTGTTGAAGCGCAGACTTCATCCAATGGAAAACATATTACACTCTACATCAGTAATTATGTGTATACATTTGTAAGTGTTTTTATAAGGACGGTGGGGGTCCTCTGAATATTATTTTCATCGCATTTTCTGTTTTTTTGTTTGCTTTTTTTAAAAACTTTGCTTTAAATGAGAGTTTGCGAATCAAGTCAGTCTCTCATACAAAAACTCATGCATGCCTTGCTATGTACTTCTAGCTGCTTTCCCCCTAAATGAGACAGCACACTCCTCCTTTCCACTCTATATTACCCTTGTCCATTCAGCCAGCTTCTGTCCCCCTCTGTCTTCTCATCTCTCCTCCAGACAGGAGATGCCCAGCACTATCATTTTCTGTCTTATATTCCAGTCCAATCCCTGTCTGAAGAGTTGTCTTCGGGAATGGTTCCAGTCATGTGCTAACGGAGGGTCCTGGGACCAAGACCTCTGGGGTCCCTCCAGTCTCAGTCAGACCATTAAATCTGGTCTTTTTATGAGAATTTAAGGTCTGCATCCCACTGTTCTCCTGCCCCGTCAGGGATTCTCTGTTGTGTTTCCTGTCAGGGCAGTCATAGGGGGGTAGCATGGCACCATTTAGTCCTTCCAGTCTCTGGCTGATGTAGCCTCTGGTTTATGTGGCCTTTTCTATCTCTCGCACTCATATTTACCTCGTGTCTTTGGAGTTCTTCATTCTCCTTTGCTCCAGGTGAGAAAAATTGATGCATCTTAGATGGCCGCTTGCTAGCATTTAAGACCCTGGACGCCACTCTCCAAAGTGGGATGCAGAATGTTTTCTTAATAGATTTTATTATGCCAATTGACCTAGATGTCCCCTGAAACCGTGGTCTCCATATCCCCGTCCCTGCTACTCTGGCCTTTGAAGTGTTTGGTTGTACTCAGGAAACTTCTTTGCTTTTGGTTTAGTCAGGTTGTGCTGACCTCCCCTGTATTTTTTGTCTTTCCTTTCACCTAAAATAGTTCTTAATTAGTGAATTAAGTCAGTACCCCTAAGTAGTGAATACTTCTCTTCCCTCCCCCCCACCCTCATAACCATCAAATAATGTTTTCTTCTGTGTTTAATCTTTTTCTTGAGTTCTTATAATAATGGTCTTATACAATATTTGTCCTTTTACAACTGAGTAATTTCACTCAGCATAATGGCTTCCAGATTCCTCCATGCTATAAGTTGTTTCATGGATTCATCATTGTTTTTAATCACTGTGTACTATTCCATTATGTGAATGTACCATAATTTATTTATCCACTCATCTCTTGATGGGCACCTTGGTTGCTTCCATCTTTTTGCTATTGCAAACAGTGCTGCAATAAACATGGGTGTGCATATCTGTTCGTGTGAAGGCTCTTACTTCTCTAGGATATATTCCAAGGAGTGGGATTTCTGGATGGTATGGTAGTTCTATTTCTAGCTTTCTAAGGAAGCGCCTAATCTATTTCCAAAATGGTTGTACCAGCAGTGTATAAGTGTTCCAGTCTCTCCACAACCTCTCCAATATTTGTTAGTTTGTGTTTTTTTGAATTAATGCCAGCCTTGTTGGGGTGAGATGGTATCTCCTTGTAGTTTTGATTTGCATTTCTCTAATGGCTAATGATTGTGAGCATTTCCTCATGTATCTGTTAGACTCCTGAATGTCTTCTTCGGTGAAGTGCTTGTTCCTATCCTTTGCCCATTTTTTAATTGGGTTATTTGTCTTTTTGTTGAGTTTTTGCAGTATCATGTAGATTTTAGAGATCAGACACTGATCGAAATTGTCATAGGCAAAAACACTTTCCCAGTCGGTAGATACTCTTTTTATTCTTTTGGTGAAGTCTTTGGATGAGCATAGATGTTTCATTTTTAGGAGCTCCCAGTTTTCTAGTTTATCTTCTGATATTTATGCATTGTTAGTAATGTTTCGTATACTGTTTATGCCATGTATAAGGGCCCTAGCATAGTCCCTATTTTTCCTTCCATGATCTTATTGTTCTAGATTTTTTATTTAGGTTTTTGATCCATTTTTAGTGATTTTTTGTGCATGTTGTGAGGTATGGGCCTTGTCTGATTTTTTTGCAGATGGATATCCAGTTATGCCGGCATACTTTGTTAAAGAGACTATTTTTTCCACACTTAACAGACTTCAGAACTTTGTCATATATCAGCCACTCATATGTGGATGGATTTATGTCTGGATTCTCAATTCTGTTCTTTTGGTCTGTGTATCTGTTGTTGTACCAGTACCAGGCTGTTTTGACTACTGTGTGGTATAATACATTCTAAAATCAGGTAGTGTGAGGCTTCCCACTTTATTCTTCTTTTTCAGTAATGTTTTTCTTATCCGGGGCCTCTTTCCCTTCCATATGAATTTGTTGATTTCTTTCTCCACCTCATTAAAAAATGTTGTTGGAATTTGGATTGGGATTGCATTGTAACTATAGCTCGTTTTGGGTAAAATAGACATTTTTACAATGTTGAGTCTTCCTATCCGTGAGTAAGGTATGTGTTTCCACTTATGTAGGTCTCTTTTGGTTTCTTGCAATAGTGTCTTGTAGTTTTCTTTATATAGGTTTTTTATGTCTCTTGTTAGATTTGTTCCTAAGTATTTTATCTTCTTGGGGGCTATGGTAAATGGTAAATTGATTTGGTAATTTCCTCTTCGATGTTGTCTTTGTTGGTGTAGAGGAATCCAACTGATTTTTGCATGTTTGTCTTGTATCCTGATACTCTGCTGAACTCATTTATCCATTTCAGTAATTTTCTTGAGGATTCTTTAGGGTTTTCTATGTATAAGATCATGACATCTGCAAATGGAGATACTTTTACTTCTTCCTTACCAATTTGGATGCCCCTTATTTCTTTTTCTAGCCTAATTGCTCTGGCTAGGACCTCTACCACAATGTTGAATAAGAGTGGTGATAAAAGACATACTTGTCTGGTTCTGCATCTCAGGGGGTATGCTTTCAGACTCTCTCCATTAAGGATGATGTTGGATGATGGCTTTTTCCAAATGCCATTTATTATGTTGAGGAATTTTCCTTCTATTCCTATTTTGCTGAGAATTTTTTCATGAATGTGTGTTGGACTTTTTAAATGCCTTTTCTTCATCAACTGATAAAATCATGTGGTTCTTGTCTTTTATTTGTGTGACTGATAGCACTGACTGTTTTTCTAATATTGAACCATCCCTGCATACTTGGTATGAATCCCATTTGGCCTTGGTGAATTATTTTTTTGATATGTTGTTGAATTCTATTGGCTTGAATCTTGTTGAGGATTTTTGCATCTAAGTTCATGAGGGATATAGTTCTGCAATTTTCTTTTTCTGTGGTGTATTTACCTGGTTTTGGTATCAGGAAAATGCTGGCTTCATAAAATGAGTTCGGGAGTATTCCAACCTTTTCTATGCTCTGAAATACCCTCAGTAGTAGTGGTGCTGACTCTTCTCTGAAAGTTTGGTAGAATTCTTCAATGAAGCTGTCGGGCCAGGGCTCTTTTTTGTTGGGAGTTTTTTTAATTACCTTATCAATCTCTTCTTTGTTATTGGCTTATTTAGTTGTTCTATCTCTGTTTGTGTTAGTTTAGGTAGGTAGGGCGTTTCTAGAAATTTGTCCATTTTTCTAGGTTTTCAAATTTGTTTAGAGTACAATTTTTCATAGTAATCTTATATGATTCTTTTAATTTCAGTTGGTTCTGTTGTGATATCGCCCATCTCATTTATTATTTGGGTTATTTGCTTCCTTTTCTTTTGTCAGTTTGGCCACTGGTTATCAATTTTGTTAATCTTTTCAAAGAATCAGCTTTTGGTTTTGTTAACTCTTTCAATTGTTCTTCTGTTCTCTATTTCATTTACTTCTGCTCTAATTTTTATTATTTGCTTTCTTCTGGTGCCTGAGGGTTTTTTTGTTGCTCTCTACTAATTCATATATATATATATATGGCACTAGTTTTTTATATATATATATATACATATTTGATTTTGGCCGTTTCTTCTTTTTGGATGTATGCATATTTTATATAAATTGACCTCTGAGCACTGCTTTAGCTGTGTCCCAAATGTTCTCATAGGAAATGTTTTCATTCTCTTTGGATTCTATTCACTTCTTTATTCTGTCCTTAATTTCTTCTGTAACCCATTAGTTTTTAGCAAGGTGTTGTTTAGTTTCCAAATGTTCAATTTCTTTTCCTCGATTTTTCTGTTATTGATTTCTAATTTTATGTCTTGATAATCAGAGAAGATGATTTGTAATATTTCAGTGCTTTGGATTCTGTTAAGGCTTGCTTTGTTACCTAATATATGGTCTATTCTAGAGAATGTTCCATGTGTGTTGGAAAAGAAACATACTTGGATGCTGTTGGGCGGAGTGTTCTGTATATATCTATGAAGTCTGATTTGTTGATTGTGGCATTTAAATCTTCCCTGACTTTTTTGAGCTTCTTTGTGGATGTTCTGCCTTCACTGAAAGTGGTGTGTTGAAGTCTGCTACTATTATTTTGGAGCTGTCTATCTCACTTTTCAATGCTGTTAGAGTTTATTTTATGTATCTTAAAGACCTGTGGTTGGGTGCATAAATACTTAATATGGGTATATCCCCCTGGTATATTGTCCCTGTGATCATTATATAGTGTTTTTTTTTTTTCCTTATGCTTTGTGGTAGATTTAACTTTAAAGTCTATTTTGTCAGAAATTAATATTGCCAGTTCTGCTCTTTTTGACTGTTGTTTCTTTGTATATATATATATTTTTTCCATCTTTTGAGTTTTAGTTTGTTTGTGTCTTTAAGTCTAAGACGTGTCTCTTGTAGGCACCATATAGAGGGATCATGGTTTTTTATCCATTCTGCCACTCTCTGTCTCTTTAATTGGTCCATTTAGTCCATGTACATTCACCATGATTATGCATAGGTATGAGTTTAGCACTCTCATTTTGATGTCTTTTTTTTTGTATGTTCTTGACAGTTTCTTATCTCCACTAATTTTAGGAGGCTGAGTAGTTCTTGTCTATACATTTTCTTTTCCTTTTTTTCATTGTTGTCGATTTTGTTTTTGCTGAGTCTTTATGTTTTCCTTGTATTTTATTTTGATGTATAGGATTATTAGTTTCCTTTGTGGTTTCTTTCATATTTACCCCTATTTTTCAAAGTTTATACCACACTTTCAACTCTTTATATTGCCTTGACTCTCTCTCCATATGAAAGATCTGTGATTACATTTTTTAGTCCCTCTTTATTGATTTAATGTCATCTTTTACGTGATTGCATCACTGTTTCCCTGTTTTGAGCATCTTTTTTTATCTTGGTTTTTGTGATTTCCTTGTCTGGGTTGACATCTGGTTGCTCTGTCCTGTGTTCTAGTCAGATTTTTATCTGATGTTATGGATTTTCTAACCAGAGAACTTCCTTTAGTATTTCTTGTAGTTTTGGTTTAGTTTTTGCAAATTCCTTAAAATTCTGTTTATCTGGAAATGTCCAAATTTCCCCTTCATATCTTAGAGATAGTTTGGCTGGATAGATCATTCTTTGCTGGCATTTTTTTTTTTTTTCTTTCAAGGCTTTGTATATGTCATGTCATTGCCTTCTTGCCTGTATGGTTTCTGCTGAGTAGTCTGAGTTTATTCTCCTTTGTAGGTGACTTTTTGTTTATCTTAGCCTTTCTTAAAATTCTTTACCTTTGGTTTTGCTCAGTTTGATTATATCTTGGTGACTTTCTTTTGGGATCTACCTTGTATAATTATTTCTGAGATTGTAACAGAAGCCTCATTTGATTTCAACTTCAATTTTTTTTTTTTTTAATTTTTGTTACATGTGTAGCATGACTTAAAGAGTATTTTGGAGTAGTTAAAATTCAAGTCCCATTCTATCTCCTTTTTTAGAAATCTCATTACTTTTCATTCAAGATGTTTTAAAACATTTCCAGGAAAATATGTCACATTCAGGAAATATACCTTTTATAGAATACACTTCAGCTCTGTAGGCTAACACGTATTGGCTCAATTTTGTTATTATTAATTCTATGATTCTATGCGCTGTATTCTATAATGTCAACCTGTACCATTAACAAGACTTCTTTGAGAAATGTATTTGAATTAACATTAAATTAATTTGAATTTGTATTATTTTTCTGTATTTTTGATCTTCCAATTTCTACCAAGATTAGTATCAGCAACATGAATTTCCTAAATCAATGAGTTGAAGAAATTCTCAAATGACATTATAATTGCTATTTTAGAATTGACAGGATGGGCTCATTCAACTCGCCAACAAAAATATCTAGATTTAAAATGGAAAAAAACAGTTTTTAGTTATTCCTGAATAAATATATATATATATTTATAATCATAAAAGTGATTGTTTTAACAATTTTTTAAACGTATGTGATACGAACAAGGACCAATTTAAAATATATATGACAATCATTCATGGCAATAAGAACCTTATGGCATAAGAATTTGTTCCAACCACAGTAATAATAACCAACTCTATTATAATATTATTGTTGTTGTTAGGTGCCCTCAAGTCAGTTCTGACTCATAGTGACCATATGTACAACAGACTGTAGTACCGCCCAGTCCTACACCATTCTCACGCTGGTTGCTGTATTTGAGCTCATTGTTGCAGCCACTGTGTCAATCTATCTCCTTGAAGATCTTTCTCTTTTTTGTTGACCCTCTACTTTACCAAACAGGATGTCCTTCTTCAGGGACATGTCCAAACTATATGAGAAGAAATCTCACCATCCTCACTTAAAAGGAGCATTCTGGCTATACTACTTCTAAGACAAATTTGTTCATTCTTCTGGCAGTCCATGGTATATTCAATATTCTTTACCAACACCATAATTCAGGAGCATCAATTCTTCTTCAGGCTTCCTTATTCATTCCCCAGGTTTTGAATGCATATGAGCCAATTGAAAATACTTTGACTTCTGTCAGGTGCATCTTAGTCCTCAAAGTGACATCTTTGCTATTGAACTCTTTAAAGAGGTCTTTTTCAAAAGTTTTGCCCATTGCAATAAGTAGTTTGGTTTCTTGATTGCTGCTTCCATGGGCTTTGATTGTGCATCCAAGTAAAATTAAATCCTTAACAACTTCAATATTATCTCAGTTTATCACGATATTGCTCATTTGTCCAGTTGTGAGGAGTTTTGTTTTGTTTTTCTTTGTGTTGAAGTGAAATCCATACTGAAGGCTGTAGTCTTTGATCTTCATCAAGAAAAAAAAAAAAACATTACCACCAATTTTATTCTTATTCATAGCAACCCCGTAGGACAGATTAGAATTGCCCCATGGAGTTTCCAAGGTGTGCCTGGTAGATTTGAACTGCCGATCTTTTCATTAGCAGCTGTATCTGTTAACCACCACACCACCAGGATTTCCTTGATCTTCATCAGTAAGTACTTAAGTCATCTTCACTTTCAGCAAGCAAGGTGCATATCACAGGTTGTTAATTTGTCTTTCTAATCCTGACCCTGCTTTCATCTTCGTATAGTCTAGCTTCTCCGATTATTTGCTCAACATACAGATTGAATAAGTATGGTGAGAAGATACAACCCCGACACACAACTTTCCTGATTTTAAACCACACATTATAGTATCCCCATGTTCTGTTTGAATGATTGCCTCTTGGTCTGTGTACAGGTTCCTCATGAGCACAATTAAGTTTTCTGAAATTCACACTCTTAGCAATTTTATCCATAATTTGTTATGATCCACACAGTCAAATGCCTTTACATAGTCAATACAACACAGGTAAACATCTTTCTGATATCCTCCACTTTCAGCCAAGTTCCCTCTGACATCAGCAATGATATCTGCCCTCACATGCTCTCTTCTGAATCCCGCTTGAATTTTTGGCAGTTTCTCCCTGATGTACTGCTGCAAATACTTTTGAGTTAACTTCACCAAAAATTTTACTTTGTTGTTTTATTAATTATATTGCTCAATAATTTCCACATTCTGTTAGGTCACCTTTCTTTGGAATGGACACAAATATGGATCTCTCTAGGTTTGTGAGCCAGGTAGCTAGCTGTCTTCCAAATTTCTTGTCAGAGATGAGTAAGGGCTTCCAGTATTGTATCAATTTGTTGAAACATTTCTATTGGTATTTGGTCAATTCCTGGAGCCTTGTTTTTCACTAATGCCTTCAGTGCAGCTTATGATCAAGAATATCATCAGTTCTTGATCATATGCTACCTCTTGAAATAGTTAAACTAAGACCAGTTCTTTTTGGTATAATGACTCTGTATATTCCTTCCATTTTATTTTGATGCTCCCTGTGTTGTTCAATACGTTTCCAATAAAACCCACCCAACCCAGTGCCGTCGAGTCAAATAGAATTCTTTAAAATTACTACTGAGGCTTGAATTTTCTTATCCATTCCTTTCAGCTTGAAGAATGGTGAGCTTTTTCTTCCTTTTTGGTTTCATATCTCCAGGTTTTTGCACATGTCACTTTGTCTTCTCAAACTGCCCTTTGAAATCTCCTGTTTGGCTCTTTTACTTCATTTCTTCTATTTGCTTTAGCTACTTGATGTTCAAGAGCAAGTTTCAGAGTCTCCTCTGACATCCATCTTGGTCTTTTCTTTCTTTCCTGTCTTTTTTATGACCTCTTGCTTTCTTCATGTATGATGTCCTTGATGTCATTCCACAACTCATCAGGCCTTTGGTCATTAGTGTTCGATGTTTCAAATTTATTGTTGAGATGGCATCCAAAATTGAGGTAGATACACTCAAGGTCATACTTTGGCTCTCGGGGACTTGTTTTAATTTTTTTCACCTTCAAGTTGAACTTGCATATGGGCAATTGATTTGTTCTGCAGTTGGCCCCTGGCCTTGTTCTAAATGATGATATTGAGCCTCATTGCTTCTGTCCACAGATGTAATCAATTTGATTCCTGTGTATTCCACCTGGCAAGGTCCATGTGTATAGTTGCCATTTACATTGTTGAGAAAAGGTATTTGCCATGAGCAAGTCATTGGTCTTGCAAAATTCTATCCAGATATCTCTGGCATTGTTTCTATCACCAATGCCATACTTTCCAATTACAGACACTTTTTTGTTTCTGGGCTTCACATTCTAATCACTAGTAATTACTAATGCATCTTGATTGCATGTTTCACCAATTTCAGATTGCATAGGTTGGGAAATTTTTTTAATTTTTTTCTTCTTTGACCTTATCAGTTGGTGTGTATTAATAATGCATAATGGGAATAATGCATAATGGGAATTGACTCGACGGCAATGGGTTTTAATGGGAATGGGAATATGCATACAGAATAAAGAACTTCAGACTTTGATATAGACAGTAAGATATATTATTATCTGTGAGATTCCCAAGTATCTTGCTATTAGGTATGGCAAACATTAATGTTTGCAATTGAATGTTCAGTCAATAAAACATCAATTTGCCCAACCTCTTTAGAATTCTTGGATTATATTTCTAGTTCTGTGACTATTTTACATATGCTAATTTTTTGTTATGTTTTCAATAGTTAGCTTCCATTTTACCTTACTCTGTGTTGCACACAACAACAATAAATAAGAAAGATGGGTATAAGTGTTTAAATTTTCCAACTTTGTTCTAACTTTTTTTTTTTTTGGTCATATTGTTTGGGGTATAGTAGCTTCTTCATCATTCAGATAAATTTTACAATGAGTTTATTTACTTCTTATGCTGGGTTTGGTCAGCAAATAGGAAAGACAACACAGGAAGCATCAAAATAAGATGGAAGGAATACATAAAGGGGATATCAAAAAAGTTTGATAGTAATGGAATTTTTCTATATTTTAGTTGTAGTGGTGATAAAAAAGATTAGAGAAATACTTTAAAAATGTGGATTTCGCTGTGTGTAAATTAACTTCAATAAAGATAATTATAAATAATAAACACCATGTCAAATGAATATGAAGCTAATAATTGTAAATTTATATACTTTAGAGTACTGTTTGGGTATAGCATTTAATAATTGCAATATGAGCAAATATTTCTAAAAGTACTTTCTATCAATTCTTATTACCTTGATGTTTAGTCATGTCTCATCAATTTTAGAATAATTTCATATATTTAATTTAGTCCAAGGAACAATTTTATTTTTCTTGAAATTTCCTGACCAATCAGTCCCTGATGGGTTTTACATTAATTACACTCTTTGATCCCTTTCTCATAATATCTTCCTCAAGATCAATATATTCATAAGTATTACTTCTGTTCGGCTTTACAAGTGATGTTATGAATCCTGTATTACACCACTTAGGTAGATGAGGGCAGAGTGACTAAAACAATGTTTGGCTTACTACATATCAATCATGTTATTTTAATAGAACTTCCAAACAAAAATGTCCTCTTTTCTTATATCATATACTTCCTGAAAACAGAAGGGTAACTAGAGGGCATTTATTGCTCTAAAGAATCCAAGGGATGGTATGTCCGATGAGACACAGAAAATAAGAGTCACGGAGGCCAAGATAAGTAACTAAGCTGATTATAATAGTGGTTCCCAGAGGCAAAGAGGGACATCATGCCTTGACTCAGGACCACACAGGGGGTTGCTACTGGGGAGAAAGTAACAACCAACTGGAATTGCATGAGAAGGCTTATGTATGGCAAGCAGAGTGGTGTTATCTAGCTTTCTCAATTTTCCTGGATATTTGACATTTTGAATTATTCTGCTGGCTCAGAGTGTATAGGACTATCCCTAATTATTTGGTACTTTGTCCCCTGGGTAATTAGGATGGGTACATAGTTGCCCAGGAGGGTGAGGACCTAATAAGGGGAGTGGGTAGAGAGTGGAAATAATCAACAACTCAAGAAGTAGAGCAGACTGGCATCCACCCAGGGCCTCAAAACGGTCAACATAGCAATTAAAGTAAATGATATTGCAACTGACCTCTTATGTATATATATATATATATATATATAATTGTACTTTAGATGAAGATTTACAGGGCAAGTCAGTTTCTCATTAAATAATTAATATACATATTGTTTTATGACACTGGTTGCCAACTCCAAAACATGTCAACATTCTCCCTTTCTAGGCCTTGGGTTCTGCATTACTAGCTTTCATGTCCCCTGCTCCCTTCTCATCCTTGTCCTTGGGCAGTTGTGCCCATTTAATCATCTTTTGTTTTACAGGCCTGTCTAATCTTTGGCTGAAGGGTGAACCTCAGGGGTGGCTTCAGTACTGAGTTAAAAGAGTTTCCGGGGGTCATACTCTTGGGGTTTCTCCAGTCTCTGTCAGACCAATAAGGCTGGTCTTTTTTTATGAGTTAGAATTTTGTTCTACATTTTTCTCCAACTCTGTTTGGTGTTCTCAATTGTGATCTCTGTCAAAGCAGTCGGAGGTGGTAGCTGGGCACCATCCAGTTGTTCCAGACTCACTCTGGTGGAGGCTGTGGTAGCTGTCCATTAGTCCTTTGGACTAATCTTTCCCTTGTGTCCTTGGCATTCTTCATTCTCTCCTTCTCCAGGTGAGGTAGGACTAACAGAGTGTCTTAGATGGCTGCTTACAAGCTTTTTAGACCCCAGACACTACTCACCTAAGTAGGATGTAAAACATTTTCTTCATAACTATGCTATGCCCTTTGAGCTAGACCGTAGTCCCCAGCCTTCAACCCAGTAATTCAGTCCCTCAGGGAATTTTTTTTTTATGAAGCCTCCATGACCTTGCCTTGGTCAAGTTGTGCTGACTTCCCCCAGTGACCTCTTGATATTTTGACTTCAATTTTGAGCTTGATTATTTGGGTAGCCTGAATGGTTGAAAAGACTTTCAGGGTATAGGGTATAAGTTGCCTTAAGCATTGTGTTGCTGTTGTTAGGTTCCGTCAAGTCCGTTCTGATTCAGAGCGACCATATGCACAACAGAATGAAACACTGTCCTATCCTGCACCATCCTTACAATCCTTGTTATACTTGAGCTCGTTGTTGCAGCCACTGTGTCAATCCACCTCCTTGAGGGTCTTCCTCTTTTCCGCTGACCCTGTACTCTGCCAAGCATGATGTCCTTCTCCAGGGACTGACCCCTCCTGACAACATATCCAAAGTATGTAAGACCCACTCTCACCATCCTTGCCTCTAAGGAGCATTCTGGCTGCACTTCTTCCAAGACAGATTTGTTCATTCTTTTGGCAGTCCATGGTATATTCAATATTCTTCGCCAACACCACAATTGAAAGGCGTCAACTCTTTTTTGGTCTTCCTTATTCATTGCCCAGCTTTCACATGCATATGATGTGATTGAAAATACCATGGCTTGGGTCAGGCGCACCTTAGTCTTCAGGGTGACATCTTTGCTCTTCAACACTTTGAAGAGGTCCTTTGCAGCAGATTTGCCCAATGCAATGCGTCTTTTGATTTCTCGACTGCTGCTTCCATGGCTGTTGATTGTGGATCCAAGTAAAATGAAATTCTTGACAACTTCAATCTTTTCTCCATTTATCATGATGTTGCTCATTGGTCCACTTGTGAGGATTTTTGTTTTCTTTATGTTGAGGTGTAATCCATACTGAAGGCTGTGGTCTTTGATGTTCATTAGT
The DNA here is from genome assembly GCF_024166365.1 of Elephas maximus indicus. Taxonomy (NCBI): domain Eukaryota; kingdom Metazoa; phylum Chordata; class Mammalia; order Proboscidea; family Elephantidae; genus Elephas; species Elephas maximus. The sequence continues at coordinate 107,202,462 of NC_064825.1, read as the reverse complement.
AAGTGCTTCAAGTCCTCTTCACCTTCAACAAGCAAAGTTGTGTCGTCTGCATAACACAGGTTGTTAATGAGTCTTCCTTCAATCCTGATGCCCCGTTCTTCTTCATATAGTCCAGCTTCTCGTATTATTTGCTCAGCATACGGATTGAATAGGTATGGTGAAAGAATACAACCCTAACGCACGCCTTTCCTGACTTTAAACCAATCAGTATCCCCTTGTTCTATCCGAACAACTGCCTCTTGATCTATGTAAATGTTCCTCATGAGCACAATTAAGTGTTCTGGAATTTCCCATTCTTTGCAGTGTCATCCATAGTTTGTTATGATCCACACAGTCTAATGCATTTCCATAGTCAATACCCGTGTTTTGCTATAAAACACGGGTAAAAATTTTTCTGGTATTCTCTGCTTTCAGCCAGGATCTATCTGACATCAGCAATGGTATCCCTCATTCCACGTCCTCTCCTGAAACCGGCCTGAATTTCTGGCAGTTCCCTGTCGATATACTGCTGTAGCCATTTTTGAATGATCTTCAGCAAAATTTTGCTTGTGTGTGATATTAATGATATTGTCCTATAATTTCCACATTTGGTTGGATCACCTTTCTTGGGAACAGGTATAAATATGGATCTCTTCTAGTCAGCTGGCCAGGAAGCTGTCTTCCATATTTCTTGGCATAGACGAGTGAGCACCTCCAGCGCTGCATCCTTTTGTTGAAACATCTCAATTGATATTCCATCAATTCCTGGAGCCTTGTTTTTCGCCAGTGCTTTCAGAGCAGCTTGGACTTCTTCCTTCAGTACCATCGATTTCTGATCATATGCCACCTCTTGAAATGGTTGAATATCAACTAATTCTTTTTGGTATAATGACTCTGTATATTCCTTCCATGTTCTTTTGATGCTTCCTGCATCACTTAATATTTTTCCCATGGAATCCTTCACTATCGCAACTCGAGGCTTGAATTTTTTCTTCAGTTCTTTCAGCTTGAGAAACACCGAGCGTGTTCTTCCATTTTGGTTTTCCATCTCCAGCTCTTTGCACATGTCATTATAATACTTAACTTTGTCTTAAAAAGGGAGGAAAACAAGAAGAATTCTAAAAGTTTTTTTAAGGCTGCTCCATAATTAATTTTCTCCTTTATTTGGCATTAAGACAACAACCAAATCTGAAGGTTTTGGAATCTCTAACAATATCCTGGTGGAGTTAAAAATAACAAGAAAAAAGGCCAATTTATCTGACTTTCAAGGTCTGCAATAAAAGATTTTTTCATGTATGAAGCACAATAAACATACAGAACTCATGCTTACTCAAGTAGGTATGAAATATCTTTATGGTTAGAAAAATCATGAAAATACAATGACTTTGTAAAATAATAAAGCTTTGAAAAAAAACCTTATACTTTATTTCTATATCAATTACTTTAAAATAAGCTTATAAGTTGCATAGAATCAACTGGTTGTGATGATCAAAGAAAAGTCCCACGAAGAGACGAGTTTTAAAAATGCCAGTGTTTTCTATGAGAAAATAAATTTTTATTTTGCCTGTTCTAGGGTTGGTGTATTTCTCTTGCTCCAAGTAACACACTAATGTTTTGAGCTAAGAATTATGTAAATAGTGAGAGATGCCTGATTTTATACTCTGCGGCTATTTCATATATTGTGCTTGTTTATTGAGATTTAAGTCATATAAGATCATACTAAATATTTTTATTTTTCTCATCAAGGAGCCTGCATAGGTTGTGGTTGTTAGTTGCCATTATATATAGGTAAGACCGGCTATGAATACAAGATGAACTTCTGCTAGAATACCACACAGCGGAATCTGGGAGAAACACTACATGTTGTAGTGAAGGACATGCCTCTCACTGTTCTAGGATGTGCCATCCACATATGCTGGGAATTAGAATATCACTTCTCCTGTTATTTGACTTCTGAGACTTCCCTACGTCATGGCGTTGCTGTTCAGCTCTTCTGTTTACCCTTTCTCCAGGGAATCCTGGAATACATGTGGTACCAGTCTGTCAATTCCCTCAGTCCCCTCTTCTTTGTGGTAACTTTCTCTGTTTGTGAACTTATATGCAGATATTATTTGACACATGGTGGAAGGGACCAGTTCCTGGAGAAGGACATCATGCTTGGTATAGTAGAGGGTCAGTGAAAAAGAAGAAGATCTTAAGAGATGAATTGACATGGTGCCTGCAACAGTGGGCTCAGACATAGCAATGATTGTTAGAATGGTGCAGGACCAGGCACTGTTTTGTTCTGTTATACATGAAGTTTCTTGGAGTTGGAACTGAATGGATGACACCTAATAACAACAACAATAGTACTAAAATTATCCAGAACTATTAAATATTTTAATGAATCACAGGTTCTTATTCTAACTGTAATAATATCTACTTTGTCTACTCAATCTCCTCAGTTAATATTTTCTTATTGCTTTTATCTCTTTCTCTCTGTCTGTCTCTCTCTTTCTCCATATCTGTTATTTTCAGGAGCTGCTTTAATGAAAAATTACATAGGTGGATGAGACAAATATATTTTCTTTGGGTTGATGGATATCCCTGATTTGTACCTTGTCCCTTTTGATCTGTATGATTACTGTGGTGAGGAATTCTTGGATGTTTACATTAAGCATGGTGATACCCAATATATTGCACATTGTCAGCTGGCTCTTTCACATCTTAGCCTATATGAATGGCACAACTTAGAATTCCATGGTCCCCAACATTCACAGTTGTATGTGCTTTGACCTCTCCCCATTGAATCATATAAGAATGCTTTTTCCATGCATGTAGTGAAACAATAAATAAATGGGTCACTAAATAAATACTAACTCAAGAAAGAGGGTTTAATTTCTTAAAGAAAAAAATGTCAAGTAGTAGAGCCTCATGGTTCTCATTGGTTCAGTAGCTCAGCAATATCAAAGTTAATATATTTGCCAATCTCTTGTTCTTAAACTAAATTCTCAAAAAATTGAAGTTCACATAGCAAGAAAGTCCAGGAGGCAGAAGGGGATGGCAAATAAATCTCCTTGCAGCTCCTCACAGGCCTCCCCCTTTTAAGGAAGCAACGTGAATCTTGACAAATCCCTGCCAGACTTCTACAAATCATTAACAATAGTGATTTAGCTTCTTATTTTTTTAATTCTACTTTTTTTTTTTTTTATTTTTTAAAAGGGAACTGAACTTCTCAGGCAGAAATCCAGAAATCATTTATTAAAATAGGAACTTCATTGTTTACTTATTTTTATCATGTTTCCTACTAAAAAAAAAAAAAAAAAATGCTACTGAATGATAATTCCAGATATCCCCCACTGCAATTGTATCATAAACCCCATCAGACTATACCCTGTATTCACTTTGTGATGATTTTCCATTATTTGGTTTCAGCAATGTCACACATCTAAAATGAGCCAATTAGCTTGCTGTGAGTCAATTTATTAATTCATTTTTTTCATTTATTTTCTCTCACAGACATTATCCTAAGTATTCACTATTTATGAACCCCACTACAATTTCTCTTATTTTAATTTGATACCTGTCAGAGTGAAGTTTTACTCTCTGTCATCTCAGGGCTCACACCAATGAGTCAGAAAACTGACATTAAGAGGTAATATCGAGTAGCCATTATGAGCATGGAAAATGGAGCTAGAACATTTGCCTTTGCAACTTGGTTCTAATGCTTAAGATTTCTGTGAGCATGGGTAATTAATTTATCCTTCATGAGTTGAACTTGGATAATTTTTTTACCCTCTCTGAACCTCTATTTTACTGTCTAAAATGTGTAAATATTAATAGAAGCTACTTCACTGAGCTGTTGTGATGATTAATTAAAACCTGAAGAGCGACTATGACATAACATTCAATACATGTGAGCTCTTATTACCTGGTAGTGCTCATGACCATCTTAACCTTCTAATTGTTTTAACTCTTTAAAAATATTTATGCTCACATGACAATATAACATGCACTTTTTTCTTATATTTCAGTGAACTGTTTTTATTCAAATTTCATTGGCTACACAGGAGATTATATTTTGTGAATGTGAACCAGAAAAATTATTTAGAATCTTACTAGCTTCAATAAAATTCTAGAAGTTTTTTTAAAAAAAATAATGTACAAAATACTTGGTAAAATTTGAGTAACGTGCAACACCTATGTCCATTAGGTAGTGTAATTATATCCTTGCCATATAACATACCTCAGTTGAATTAGAAATTCAGCATGGTGCAAACCATGAGATTATTTCATTTTGGTTCTCACAAGTAGGATCAATGAAAATATAGTGCATAATAAATACTGACCAAAGTTTAGAAAAGCCAAACAAGTGAAAGAGAAGCAGCAAAATTAATCCATCACAAAATATCCTGTTTTCCAAGGAACTATACACACACACACACACATACACAATAAAAATGAACAAGTGTGTTTAAAAGTTTTTCATATAGATAAGAAAAGATAGCCCCTGAAACAAAACTAATCATTATTAAACAAGAACAACCTTTGGGGGAAGTATTCCAAACCTGCTAGCCTCTACAGTTGGCCTCAAGAAATTGATCTTAATTGGGTAAATTCTGATCGGTAAAAAGAGTTGATTAAAACAAAGTGAGATGCTGAGCTGAACTTGTGGATTGCTAAATTGTCAAGTATGTTTCATTAACAGGCATATGCGAAGGTAAAGGAATTAATGAGAAAAGAGTGGAACGCCAAGGTCTGGAATGGGGGCATTTGAGCAAATTCAGATAACTGACTACTTGACATCATCACAGACATGGAGACCCTTGCAAACAGCCCCGAATCTACTGCACCCGTAAGAAATCTATGAAGGCTAGAACACAAGGCAATGACTTACACAACCATACACATACACAAACACAGATGCTGACACTGCAAATTTTATTCTACTAGTTTAAAAAAAAAAAAAAAAAAAAACCAGAATCATTGTAAATTCACTTTTGTACCTAGTGCTTTTCTCCACTCCCACTCAACATACCCACTCTCTTTACCTGCTTTCATAATCCCCAACACAGTCTACCATAAAATTTACTAAATTATTATGTTTGTAAGGAGCCCTGGTTTTAAAAGCAATCAACTGCCAACCTAGAGGTTGTCAGTTCAAAACCACCAGTAGCTCCATGGGAGAAAGATATGGCAGTCACCTTCCGTGGATATTTAAAGCCTTGGAACCCTGTGCAGTCGCTATGAGTTGGAAACAACTTGATAGCTGTGGGTTATTATGTTCATGATCCATCTCTCCCCTTCAAAGCAGGTAAAGGTTTTTACTCTTTTGTTCATCAATGAATTTACAGCACTTAGAAGAGTGACTAGAACATTGAAGGCAATTTATAAATATATGATGTATATATTTGTGTTTGCTATTCTCTATAGAGGCACATAGACATGGTTTAAAGCTCATGGTGTAACTTATGGGAACCGTGTGGTACATCAAACTATAGAAAATATATTGCAAATTTTTTTTTCCATGTCCTACATAGGGCATTTATTACAACTTTGTTCCTCAAGCTATAGATCAAGGGATTCAATAAGGGGATCAGCAAGGCGTAAATTATGGAAGCCACTTTACCAGTGTCAAAGGAATGACTGGACTTGGGCTGCACATATATAAAGATTAAAGTCCCATAGAATACTACCAGCACTGTCAGGTGGGATCCACAGGTGGAGAAGGCCTTGTGCCTGCCTTCAGCTGACTTCATCCAGAGAATGGCTACAAGAATGAGAAGATAAGAAATAAGAACTATCGGAAGTGATAAAATCAAATCTAAAGCTGCTAAGATTAGAATGATCAATTCAATTTCATGTGTGTTTGAGCAGAGCAAAGATAACAAGAGGAGACTGTCACAGTAGAAATGCCTGATGACATTGTCATGACAGAAGGATAATTTAAAATTTTTTATGGTGACCAGAAGAGAAACAATTGTGCTGTAGAGATACGGGAATAACACCAGCACCTGACACACCCTTTGTGACATGATGACTGTGTAGAGCAGAGGGTTACAGATGGCCACATAGCGGTCATAAGACATTGCTGACAGAATGAAAATTTCAGTAATGATGAACACAAGACAGAAAGATAGCTGTACAGCACAAAAATAATAGGAGATTGTATTTTTATCCTCAACAAAATTTATGCACATTTTCGGTCCCATAGTTGTTGAGTAACCAAGATCAGTGATAGACAGATGTCTGAGAAAAAAGTACATGGGTGTTTGTAGCCTGGAGTCCATCTTGGTGAGGATGGTGATACCCAAGTTGCCCACCACTGAGGTCATGTAGATGATGAGGAACAGCCCAAACAATGGCTCCTGCAGCTCTGGGCGGTCTGTGATTCCCATCAGAATGAATTCATTCAGTGCTGTTAGATTGTGTTTGCCCATCTTGGTCTGTCAGGAAACCTATTCTAGATAGAGACATCAGCATTGTCAATAACTTTTATGCAGTATCATCTGGTAGATTTTTAGTATACAAAGTCAATATACTAAAAGAATAAGATTAATCCAAGCTTTCCAGTATAGGTATTTGAAAGTAAATCCACGTCCAACAAATAAAGCATATATACATAGAGCGAGAGAAGGAGAGGGAAAGGGAGAGAGACAAAGAGGGAGAGAAAGAGAGTGCTAAATGATTATCAGTTGGGGAAAATTTGCTCCTTAAAGAGCATTTGTCAATGCCTGGGACCTTTTGGGTGTCACACCTAGGAGAAGGGTATTACTTGTATCTAATTTTTAGAGGACTGGGATATAGCTAAATATTCTACTTTATACAGGGCGACTTCCCACAGTAGCAAATTTTCCAGCCCAAAAAGTCAATAGGGTCTGTGGAAAGCAGGCTCACTGAAAACAAATGAAGAAGTAAACAACATATAGAAAAAGGAGATAAAGAAGATGACTGAACTTGGAGGACATGAAGAAGTAAACAACATATGAAAAAGGGAAATATGGAAGATGAGAGGACAAAAATAACCTTATCAACAGAAGACACTGGGACTTAGTAAGTTGTAAACAAGAATTTATCAACACCAACCAAAGAGGTTCAAAGAGCTCCAACAAGTATAAAAGAAGGGACATTGAAACTCAACTTTGCTTGGAGTCATAACCAGAGCCAAATCAGTCATACATTGCGGACTGGGAAGCAGTGGGCTGCAGCAACTCGCCCAGGCTTACTCCCACGTCCTATCTCAGTCATATGTTGAGGACTTGGGTCCAGAAGATCGGGAAGCAGTGGGCTGCGGCAGCTTGCCTGGGCTTACTCTCGATCTTCCTCCTAGTCTAAAATACCTTTCTTGCTGCTCTGCTGTCTTGGTCATACATTAAGGGTGGAGACTCAGTGGGCTAGGAAGCAGTGGATTGCGGCAGCTAGCCTGAGCTTACTCTTAGTTCACTCCTGACCCGATACGGGTTGCTTCAGGCATACATTGAGAGCAAAGGGATAATAAGTCCTTGTGCTCAAGAGACGTGATAGGGATCCACGAGACATTCTTAGGGATCGAGGCTGATTTCACAACTGAGCCATTGACGACAGCGTGGTCAAGACTTGTCCTGGACCAGAAAACAACAAGGCTCAGCACTGCCCTCATTTGCCATAAGCTTGCTTGCTTTCCCTCTCCTTTCCCCTGGTGAACTGGGATCTGGGGTAGCCAAGAATCTGTGTGCCTATAATACTAAAAACTAGTAAAGACATTGTGGAAAGACACCAATTATTTGGAGTAGTCGTTGAGAACCCCTCCTCAGGACAAGGCCCCTGTTGAGAAACCCTGATACAAATATACATATAAATATGTGTATACATGGAAACCCTGGTGGCGTAGTGGCAGTGGGTTTAGTGGGATGTGTACAGATACGTGAAGCAAAAATGATAAAAGCTAAAAAGTTTAGGTGTTATGTGTATGAATGGTTACTAAACTTTCTGTTTGTCATTTGAGAATTACGTAATGACATTCACAAAATTATAATATATGTGTAAATTTTATAAAAAAATTAAAGCTCAAATTCCCAAAATGTGTATAAACTTTCAATATTGCTTACTTCAAAGCATAGTCCTATGAAAGCCCTTTTGCCTCAGATGGTATAGACTGAAAAAACACACTTGACATCTACTGAATAGAAAACAACAGTCAAGAAATCAAATGACTTACTGCACTGGGCAAATCTGCTACAAAAGATAGATTTAAATTTGTTAAAAAGCAAAGATGACATTTTGAGGACGAAAGCACACCTGGCAAACCATGATATTTTCAATTGCCTCATATGCATGTGAAAGCTGGACAATGAGTAAAGACCAAAGAATTGATGCCCTTGATTTATGGTTTTCGTACAGAATATTGAATATACCGTGAACTGCCAGAAGAGTGAATAAACCTGTCTTGGAAGAAATACAACCAGAATGCTTCTTAGAAGCAAGGACGGTGAGACTTCAACTTACATACTTTGGATCTGTTATCAGGACGGACCAGTCCCTGGAGAAGGACATCATGCTTGGTAAAGTTAAAGGTAAGGGAAAAGGAGGAAGACCCTCAATGTGATGGATTGACACAGTGGCTGCAACAAAGGACTCAAACATACCAATGATTGTGAGGCTGTCACAGGGCCAAGCAATTTTTTATTCTGTTTTACATAAGGTTACCATGAGTTGGAGAAAACTCAACGACAGCTGACTACCACAACGACATATTGAGATGGACTTTTTCACGTCACATGATTCTGTTGGGGTCCATCCAGGCTGTTGTGTGCACCGATAATTCAAAAACCCTGCTGAGCAGTTCTCTGACATACATCGGGTGGGTATGAGTCAGAATTGACTCCACAACAACTGGTTTTATTTTGGTTTTTATTCATATAATTATTTATATAAAGTAAAATTATTATTTTGCCATAGAGTGATGTTTCAAAGATGCTTATGAGCATTTAGCCTCTGACTAAAAGGAAGAATATTTGAAAACAAAAATAATATGAAGAAAGAAGAGAGATCCTGGTCTCAAACACTATTAGAAGTAAAGTGCACTGGGAACTGAATCAGAAATCCTAATGTTTCACAATGACTTTGCAAATGAATGAAGGTGGCTCCCTGCAAACGTCACTGAAACATTCTGGATATTGGTAAAATGAAGAAATAGTCCAGCTTTTTACCTGCAATGAAGCCTCTGTCTTGACTCTCCCAAGTGCTTCTTAACATGGCGTGGTGAGACAAATTTAAAGGTTTTTTTTCTCACTCTTGGAGATTTTCCCTGCAGAGATGCCAAGCAATTTGTTGATTGTCCCTGAAGCTTTTGAAACCTTAAAATATCTGAAGGTTGTCTGTTAATTATCCAGGACAGTTGGAATTCACCAGCGAGCAAGTTTTTCTTCATACAGTGTTTACGCATGTCTCTATCTATTTCACACAGTCTTACATTTTACTCTGTGTTAATTTTCTGTTTTTACCACACAGGGATCTGGATTAAAATATTGTATCTATAAAACAGAACTGTCAATATTCCTCATTTCTGCAGTGGTCTCTTCAAAAGGATGATGAAAGGAAGAAGTGCTTAAACACTTTTTTGTTCCATTTTTTTAAAAAAGACTTACATAGAATATAAGTAATGCTTTGTGCATATGTGAGGTATCACTTTCTCATTTGCTGTTGTTATTGTCACTGTTATTGCTATTGTTCAGGATATTTTTTGATTGTTTTGTTTTGCTTTGCTTTGGTTTTGACATAAGGAACAGAAATGTTACCCTTGCTTCTCATTTCATGATCAATTGTCATCATCCGTATGTTGAGGTTTTTCACTTATGTGTTTTATTTTCCTTTATTATATTTCAGTATTTGTATGTTTTTCCATTCTGTTCAATCCTCATTCCAAAACATCTTTCTCACCTTCATATGTATTCCGCTGTGCTTGACATATGCTCTACCATAACAATATACCCTTGTAGTGTGATATTTTGTGTATATCTTACCATGAATTTATATTTATTGTACTTGAAATCCTTTTGTTGCATTTGTCATTGTAAATATTTGTAATGTATCCATTTCTTACTTTTCTTTTAAATTTTTTTTTGCTTATTTGTCCTATATAGCAGTGTGTGTGTATGTGATGTGTGTGTGTGTGTGCGTGTGCGTGTATATATATATATGTATATAAAATGACTATGATACAGCATTCAGTACATATGAGATATTATTACCAGGTAATGCTCATGAGGAAACTCTGGTGGCGTAGTGGTTAAGAGCTACGGCTGTTAACCAAAAGGTCGGCAGTTCAAATCCACTAGGTGCTCCTTGGAAACCTTATGGGACATTTCTACTCTGTCTTACATGATCACTGTGAGTCCGAATCCCTTCGACGGCAGTGGTTTAATGGGTATGTATGCATATGTATTCACTTGCCTATTCTTTAATGGAAAGGAGGCACGGTTGTGCAGTGTTCAAAACTCACTGCTAACCAAAAGGTTGTCAGTTTTTACTCCCAAGCCATTCCAGGGAGAAAAGATCTGGCCATCTGCATCCATCAAGATTACAGCCTAGGCAACCCTATGAGGCATTTCTACTCTGTTCTATAGGTCACTACAAGTCACAATGTACTCAAAAGCACCTCAGAAACCAAATTTATTTAATGGTAGATTCTTTTTATTTTTTTGCCTCCAACAGAACATTTTCCGACTTTCTTGCTTTGGACGTGTCTTCGGGAAAGACCAGTTGCCAGAGGAGAACATCATATTTAGTGAGGCAGAAGGCCAATGAGAATGAGGAAGCCCTTTATGAGATGGATTGACACAGTGGCTGCAATAATGGACTTAAACATGCCAATGATTGTGAGGATAGCACAGGGCCAGGTTAACATTTTGTTCTGTTTTCCATAAGGTCGCTGTGAGTTGCAGTCAACTCAGTGTCAGATAACGACAACAACAACTTCTTGAGATAGATTTTTTCACTTCACATTGATTCTACTGAGGTCCATGCAATCTGTTGTGTGCATCAATAATTTGTTCCTTTTCACTGCTAAGTATTGTTTCATGTATGGATTTACTACAGTTCGATTACTCATTCACCCATAGAAGGACATTTTGGGTTGTTACCAATTTTTAGCTATTATAAATAGTATTTCTGTGAACATTTGTGGAAGAGTTTTTGTATGAACATAAATTTTTATCTCTCTGGGATAAATGTCTAAGTGTGGGTTGTTTTAATTTTGACAAAGTCCATTTTTTTACTCTTCTTCCATATATTTGCATGCACCAGTAATTCCGTAGTTTTTGTAATTGAATGATATTCAGTCTTTGGATATACTACAGTTTATTGTTCATTCTCAACTATATGAACATTTGGGTTGGTTCTAGTTTTTGAGTATTACAAATAAAGTTGTTATGGATATTTATATACATATCTTTATAAGAAAAAATGCTGTTATTTCTCTTGAGTATATATGAGAAAAATGGCTAAATAATATGGTGAAACCAAGTTCAGCTTTTTAAGACCCTGATGTTAAAAAAAAATATTTTTAAAGTATTTACAGAGTTTTAATTTTCCACTAGCAGCATATGAGAGTTCTGGTTCCTTCACATACTTACCAACTATCTGATATTCTAATAGATGTGTAGAGTTGTCTCCCTAATGTTTTCACTTGAAATTTATCAGTGATCATTGAATTCAACGTTTTTATGTGCTTATTTGCAAACTGTATATGTTCTGTGGGTAAATTTTAGTTTGTTTTTATGGCCATGTTTGTGGACTGTTTCTTTTCTTTTCTTTTCTTTCCTTCTTTCTTTCTTCTTATTTCTTTTCTGTTTTTTGATTTTTGAGACCTCTGCATATATCATGGGAACAAACCATTATGAGATATGTTCTTTGAAAATATTATCTCCCAGAATATAACTTGTTTTTACACAACAGTCTTTTTGAAGAGCAGAAGTTTTAATGTTTGATGTGGCTAAACTTTTTTTGTGGATTTTGCTTTTGGTGTTAGGTCTATGAAATCCCCAAATAAATCTATAGGGTCAACGAAGGCCCACTTAAAATCCAAACAGGTTTTTTTTTTTTTTTTGGTTTTAATAAGCTGAAAGTATATTCATAAAAATACATTAAATTACCTTTTTAGCTCTATAAATGTAATGTAGGCACTATTAGATTTTTTACATAAAAAAATCATGTCTCCTATCATTAAGAAAAGTTTCTCTTCTTCCTTTCCAATCTGGATGCTTTCTACTTATTTATTTAATTTTTTATTGCCTTATTGTGTTGCCTAGAATATCCACTAAAATATCAAACATATGTGGTAAGAGTGGATTTCCTTGTTTTGTTCATGGTCTTTAGAATGTATTCAATCTTTCATACCATGTGTGATGGTAGCTGTAGGTTGTTCATGGGTGCCCTCTATTAGTTTGATAATGTTCCATTTTAATACCAGTTTACTCTAAGTTCTATCACAATTATTGGAACTTTTAAATGTTCCTCTGTGTCTATTCATAAGGTATTATCTTTCATTTATAATTTCTTATAATGTTTAATGTCAGTAATTGATTTTTTTAACGTAGAACTACGTGCATTCCTGAAACACACCTAATTTGGTGTGTAATTGTCTTCACATCATCAGATTCAATTTCATAAATTTTTCTTTGGATTTTACACGTATGTATTCTGTTATTTTCTCTTCTTTTAATGTTTTGTTCTGAGTTTGATATGACAGTTAAAGGTATCCTCATACAGAAAATGCAAATATACCTTTTCTTCAGTTTTGGTGGAAGATTTTGTATAGAATAGGCTACTTCTTTTTTCCCTAAACACTTAACAGAATTTCCAGTCAGTTCACTTGGACCTGACTGAGCATGCAGAGCACTTTAAATGAGATTTACATTTCAATACTCTCTTTATTAGTGACTTTTTTTTTCTCATGCATTTTCTAGTCTCTATATACCTGGACTATATCATACCCCTCCTTGTATGGTGCTAAATTAAAACCTAGATTGCATCTTTTTTTTTTTTTAGACAACCTTAGTGTATTTAAATTTTAATTTTGCTTTTTTACTACAAATGTTTTGTTAATATTAAGGGAATAAAAATAAGAAAATATGTATGGAAAATTAGCAGGGAATATGGGGCAACTATGTCCAGAAAAAAACACATAGCTGCTGTCAGATGGATCCTGGCTAAAAGCAAAGAATACCAGAAATATGTTTACTTGTTTTTTATTGATTATACAAGTATGTCCAGAAAAAAACACATAGCTGCTGTCAGATGGATCCTGGCTAAAAGCAAAGAATACCAGAAATATGTTTACTTGTTTTTTATTGATTATACAAAGGCATGTGAATTGTAACAAATTATTGACAACATTGAGAATAATGGGAATTCCAGAACACTTTATTGTGCTTATGAGGAACCTGTATCTAGATCAAAAGGCAATCATTCGAACAGAACAAGGGGATAATGTGTGGTTTAAAGTCAGGTAAGGTGTGCATCAGGGCTGTATCTTTCACCATACCTATATAATCTGTATGCTAAGAAATTATCCCAGAACCTGGACTTTATGAAGAACGCAAAATCAGGTTCAGAAGAAGACTTATTAACAACCTGTGTTATGCAGATGACCCACAACCTTGCTTGCTGAGAGTGAAGAGGACTTGAAGCACTTACTGATGAAAATCAAAGGCCATAACCTCATTATAGATTACACCTCAACTTAAAGAAAATAAAAATCCTCACAACTGGAACAATAGACAACATCATGATAAATGGAGAAAAGACTGAAATTGTCAAAGATTTCATTTTACTTGGATCCACATTCAACACCCATGGGAGCAGCAGTCAAGAAATCAAAAGACAAGTTGCATTGGGAAAATTTGCTGCAAAATATCTCATTAAAGTGTTGAAAAGTGAAGATGTTACCCTGAAGACTAAGGTGCCCTGACCCAAGGCTTGGTGTTTTCAGTTGCCTCATATGCATGTTAAAGCTGGATGATGAATAAGACCAAAGAATTGATGGCTTTGAATTGTGGTGTTGTCGAAGAGTATTGAATATACCATGGACTGCCAAAAGAACAAATATATCTCTGAAGAATACAACCACAATGCTCCTTAGAAGCAAGAAGGGCGAGATTACATCTCATATACTTTGGACCTGTTATCGGGACAGGTCAGTTCGGGAAGAAAGATGTCATGCTTGGTAAAGTAGAGGGTCAGCAAGAAAGAGGAAGACCCTCAAGGAGATGAATTGACAACAGTGGCTGCAACAATGGGCTCAAGCATAACAACTATTGTGAGGATGCCACAGTACCTGGCAGTGTTTCCTTCTGTTGTACATAGGGTCGCTATGAGTCAAAACCAACTCGACAGCACCTAACAACAATAACATGTGCAGAAACAATGGCAAATATATAAAATACTACAAATCACACCTTACTCACTGGAAACACAGCATAGTTCAAACCATGGGATTATCTTCTTTTGCTTCTTCCAAGCAGAATAATCAAAACGATGAAATCAAACCATAAATCACTCAAAATATAGTGCACACTCATATTACCCAAATTTGAGAGAACTGGCTAAAAAAAAACACAAGGCAAATGACCTAAGTCATCATACCATTGACTTCTTATCAAGGATACCTTAAACAGGTAATGTCTTCTAAGTAAGAGTAACTATTGTTTTCTAAAGAGATGAGGATAAAAATCTATGGGACAAAAGCATGCAATTAGGAAGTAGTATCGGTCTGGGAGAGAAAAAATGAAAAAAAAACTGGAAACTTCTGTGGCTGACTTCAATAAATTTATCTTAACTGGTATATCTAATGATACAGACAAAATGGGCTGATTTAGAAAAAAACCAGATACTGATCTGGTCTTTTCAAATATAACTATATTTTGTTACTGTTTATATTACTGTTATAATAATAATAAAAATAATAACAAAGTAAACAGACTCTAAGGGCTCATATATGAAAGTAAAGGCACTGATGATGAAAGAGATGAATTTCAAGGTTTAGAAAGTGAACATTTGAGCAAATTCAGATGACTGAGTACTTCAGATCGTCCCACTGTACTGAGTCTTCTTCCGATTATAATTAGCCACCCCTAGGCAGAGAATGAGCACAAAACAGAAGATATGCAGACACGAACACACACGCACATGCACACACACATACATGCACATGTACACACACATACAAACACAGGAATACACTCACACGCACATAAAAACAAGCATGCACATACATACATGCACACACATATGCACACACATAAACACATGCACACACATACATGTATACATGCCATACACACACATACACATACGCACGCATACACTTTCTACAATTTTTTTTTCTACTAAATGAGGAAAACAACAGGTACTTGGAATTCTTCCTATCTACTACCGTTTCCCCGTCCCACTGAGCATATATATTTACCCTTGTTTGTTTGTTTTTTTAAATCACCACCTAATGCCTTCTAATATCCTATAAAAACTACTGTTTCCCCGTCCCACTGAGCGTATATATTTACCCTTGTTTGTTTGTTTTTTTAAATCACCACCTAATGCCTTCTAATATCCTATACAAGTTCTTAATTATTATGCTTATAATGCATCTCTCCTGTTCAAGGAAGACAACATTTTTTATAGTTTTATTTCTTAATCTATTTACAGCTGTTAGTAGAGGTAGTGGTAGAAGGCAACATGGAAATATATGTTGAACTTATCTGTACTTTTGTGCTTGCTATCCCCTCTGGAGGCACACAGAAAACAGTTTAAAGCCCATAATGTAATTTATATGAATCATATGGTATAGTGAACTTTGAGTAAATATATTACATAATTGTCCCAAAGTCCTATGTAAGGCATATTTTACATCTTTATTCCTCAAACTATAGATCAAGGGATTCAACACGGGGATAATCAGTGTGTAAAATATGGAAGCCATTTTATCAGTGTCAAAGGAGGAACTGGACTTGGGCTGCATGTATGTAAAGATTAAAGTCCCATAGAACACTACCACCACAGTCAAGTGGGATCCACAGGTGGAGAGGGCCTTGTGCCTGCCCTCAGCTCTCTTCACCTTGAGAATGGCTGCAAGAATGAGCAGGTAAGAAACAAGAACTATCGGGAAGGATGAAATTAAATCAAAAGCTGCTAAGATGAGAATAATCAATTTGATTTCATGTGTGTTTGAGCAGAGCAAAGATAACAAGGGGAGACTGTCACAGTAGAAATGCCTGATGACATTGTAGCCACAAAAGGATAAATTAAAAATCTTTATGGTGAGGAGAAGAGAAACAAATGTGCTGTAGAGATAGGGAATCACCACCAGCACACAACATGTCCTTTGTGACATGATGACTGTGTAGAGCAGAGGGTTACAGATGGCCACATAGCGGTCATAGGACATTGCTGACAGAATAAATAGTTCACTAGTCATGAACAATGTAAAGATAGCTAGCTGTATAGCACAAAAATAATAGGAGATTGTATTTTCATGCACAACAAAATTTACCAATATTTTGGGCCCCACAGCTGTTGAATAACCAAGATCAGTGATAGCCAGGTGTCTGAGGAAAAAGTACACGGGAGTTTGTAGACTAGAGTCCATCTTGGTGAGGATGATTATGCCCAAGTTGCCCACCATTGAAATCATGTATATGATGAGGAACAGTCCAAACAATGGAGCCTGCAGCTCTGGGCGTTCTGTGACTCCTGTCAGAATGAATTCATTCAGCGCTGTTAGATTGTGTTTGTCCATCTAGGTCTATCAGGAAACCTATTCTGCATAGAGACATCAGCATTGTCAATAGATTTAACATAGTCTTATCCGATGGATTTTTAGTATCCAAATACAGTATGAATAATATAAATCCAATCTTTCCCTTATTAGGATATTTGAATATATACCCAACTCCCACAAATTTTACACACAAACATTATACATTAATGGATAGGTTGATAGATGAAACAAAAACAGATCGACTGTTAAACTATTGGGTGTTAGACACATGGATATTTAGTAGACTCTTCTTAAAACTTTTTTCTTTTTCATATACCTAAAAAATATGTGAAAACATTTGAACACTTTACTTCAAAACTTTATCTTACACTAACTCATGATTATAGGTGGTTCAAGAGGGAACAATCAAGATAGTAGATGAGTTTCAGACAGATATATACTTGATCACAATGGGGATTATTTGTCTTTATAGATGAAAATATTCCTTTATATGTTTTATTCTATGCTTATACCTCCATTTGTAAGATATACAAAGTGGTATTTTGGGCAAATAACATAAGTTATATGAACCTGTTTACCCCCACCTGAAAAATCATATTCCAACACTTTCTTGCAGGATTGTAATGAAGGATACATGAGAATTAAGTGCTTCAATGTCTCTTTGTTACCTGAAAATAACTCTAAAATAGTGTGTGTTTAGAATAACTTATCTATCTGACTGTCTATCCATCCTTCTACCCATCCGCCTATCTATTGATCCATCCATTTATGTGTCTGTCTGTCTGTATATCTATCTATCATGTATTTGTCTATCATCATCATCATCTATCTTTTTTTTTTTTAGGTGTTGACAGTAATTACTTGGAATGATTTTTTGCTGTTGTTAATTGTTTTGATCTTTGGGGTATTTATAGGTAAGTTCTTCTGGACTGTGACTTAAGTTCTTTGTCACCATTTTCAAGATGATTAGGTTCATTATGGTTCCATCTTTGTAAGTGACCCCAGCCCCACATTTCCATAACATCTGTTCTATGACTGAAGTGTCTAAAAGTGCCATTCTTTAGATGTCTTTTTTTGTTAGCCTACTTAAAATAATTTTTCCACCAATTGAGCATTTGTATTATAACTCACACATTCTAAGACTTTTGTAACATATCAGATATATGGAGTTTTTCTGATGGAGAAACCTGGGATATATGAGGAAATTGAACAAATAGTGAAACATTGATGTCATAAACTCTGCCTTGTAAAAAAAAAGTCCTCTACTTTTTATCAAGGAAAAAAAGTTAAAAAATCACCGTATGACACAATAGCATAGGAGAAAAAGAAAACACACTGATGGTGACATATATGTGAATTATTGGAAGTTATTTAATATCTGAACATGAAGCAACTTCCATTTAACATTAGAACTTCTATGTGCCATGAGATATCACAAATCAATTTAATTATAATCTCAAAAAAAATGTAACTGAATTTACCACGGATGTTTTAAAAATATAAGAGTAGCCCTATAGGTTAAGATAACAGAACTGTTGGTTTAAAATTTTGTGATGATCACTTCTTCCTAACTATGTATGTGTGTCTATCTACCTACCTATCTGTCTGTCTGTCTGTCTGCCTGCCTGTCTGTCTATCTGTCTATCTGTGTATCCATCTACGTATCATCTGTCTTTCTATCTACCTTGCATATATGTACTCCTGAACACTATAAGCAGAGCAGTCTCTGAGTAAACTATTAGCAAACAAATGCAGACATTAAAATTCATAGCATTAAATTATAAAAGTGAATACATGAAGTCCACATTTATCTCATATAAAACTTATCAGGGATAATGATGGAAAGCAGACAGAATTGAATAAAAATTCTTAGTATTTTGCTGTGGCTTTGACATTGATTAAAATGGAGTCCTAAAAACTGTCACCAAAATATTCTAAATATTAGTAAAACATGGCACTGCATAAAAAATTATGCCTTTTACCTGTAATGAATCTGTTTTGACATGCTGTGCACTTCTTAACATGACATAGAGAAAACAATTTATAGCTTTCTCTCAGCCCTTGAGGATCTCCCCGAGGAGATATCAAACATTGTGTTCACTATGTCTGAAGCCCTTGAAACCTTAAGAAAACATCTAGGGTGTCTGTTAATTTTCTAAACTATTTGTATTCACCAAGGAGTAGGTTTCTTTTAGTTACATTCATAAATTTAACTCAGTTAACTTTCAGATTGTCCTACCCAGGGACCTTGATTTAAAAAAGTTACCTTTAGTACAGGCCAATCAATATTTCCCTATTTCAACAATGTTCTCAAATGAAATAAAATTAGTACATTTCATATATATGTTATGTATGTTTTTTCCATTATATTTCTGTTATTTTTTTTTTTAATTTGGAGACAGATATTAGCTGCTTCACTCCTCTTTTCATTGCAGATTATCTGTTTAAGGCTCCGCTCTTATTAGCATGACACATAATGAGAAGAAATAGTGGCAAATATCTACTAACAATCAGAACAGGAAGTGTATTAAGTATGAATCTCTGAGAAATGAAAATTGTAAAAAATGAAACAAAAAACAAAAAGACGGATATTCTAGGCTCATTGAGCTGAAATGGACTGGTATTGTCCATTTTGACTTGGACAATCTTATGGTCTACTACACCAGGAATGAAAAATTGAAGAGGCATGGCATCACACTCATTCTCAAAAAAGAAAATTTCAAGATTTATCCTGAAGTACAATGCTCTCAGTGATAGGATATATACATACTCCAACAAGGAAGACCAGTTAATATGACCATTATTCAAATTTACCCACCAAAAGCTAATGCCAAAGATAAGGAAATTAAAGATTTTACCAATTTATGAATCATGAAATTAATCAAAATTGCATTCAAGATGTATTGATAATTATTGGTTATTAGAATGTGAAAGTTGGAAACAAAGAAGAAGGACTGGTAGTTGGAAAATAGGGCCTTGGTGTTAGAAACAATGTCAGGCATTGCATGTTCGAATATTGTAAAACCAACAAATTCTTCATTATAAATAACTTTTTTGAACAACAGAAATGAGGCTATACACATGGAACTCCCCAGATGGAAAATACCAGAATCAAATCAACTGTATCTGTGAAAATAGATGATGGAAAAGCTCAATATCATCAGTCAGAGCAAGGGCAGGGGCCAAGCGCAAGAGAGACCAACAATTACTCATATGCAAGTTCAAGATGAAGCTGAAGAAAATTAGAGCAAAACATGAACTTGAGTACATCCAGCCTGAATTCAGAGACCATCTCGAGAATATATTTGACACATTGAACACCAATGACCAAAGTTTAGACAAACATGGAATGGCATCAAGGACATCATACATGAACAAAGCAAAAGGTCATTAAAAAAAAAAAAAGAAAAGAAAAAAAAAAGGAGTTCAGAGGAGACTCTGAAAATTGCACTTGAATGTAGAGTAGCTAAAGCAAATGGAAGAAATAATGAAGTTAAAAGCTGAACTGAAGATTTCAAAAGGTGGCTTTAGAAGACAAATAAATTATTATAATGAAACATGCCAAGACCTGGAGTTGGAAAACCAAAAGGGAAGAACGCATCAACACATCTCAAAATGAAAGAACTGAAGAAAAAATTCAGGCCATGTAAGTATTATTTATATCTCGATAAAAGGTTTTAAAAAACAAATGTAACAAGGAAAAGCCAATTTATCTGACTCTAGATGTGAACTAAGAGATTTATCCATGTATAAAGGACTTTACATGTGTAGAATCCCTGCTTACTCCAGTAGGTATTAAATGTCTTTATGGTTAAAAAAAAAAGAAAATTTAATGACTTTGTAAAAAATAAAGCCTTGAAAATGTCTTCGTATCTTCTTTATCAATTATTTTTAAAATAAGTTAACAAGGAGGCAGAACCAAGATGGCAGAATAGACAGGTGCTTCCAGCGAGCCCTCTTTATAAAAAAGACCCCCCCCCAAAAAGTGAAATGAGTATATTTATGACAAGCTAGGAGCCATGAGCATCAAAGGCAAGCTTAGAAAATGAACTGAGAGGCAGGGAGATGAAGAGACAGTTCAGAAGCGGAGAGGAGTCACCAGACCTGAATTGCGAGGAGCGCTCAGGCACCATTCCTGGGATTGGCGGCAGCAGGCTGGTACTAGCTTTTGGCTACGGTTTCCTCAGGCAGAAGCACTCAGCCACACAGCCTACTCACAACTCTGGAACCAAAGAAGAATGGCACTCTCGGCAAAAGCTCAGCACTTGAGTATATTTTAACACATCCCAGCTCTCCCCGCCAAGCTGGCTTCAGACGCTGACTTCCCCGGGCCTGAGATAGGCCCTGTTGTGTGCCTAGTGCCATCCTCCTTGCCTTTGAGAAGGAATAATTTGCAATTGGGTGAAAAGATACCTTGCCAGCTCCACTAACCAGGGGAGCTCACGACAGGAGCGGCTATGTCCAGGCATAAACAGTCCGTGGACTTTGAGTACCTTCCCCCTCTGCATGGGCCTGTATGGGCCTACTTCAGGAGAATTAGCCCTTGTTGGCAGAATCCAACCATTTCAGCTGTGCAGCAGAGAGGTGGGTGTTTGATATTTGACATCAAAGAGCTTCCCACCACAGAAATCATCAGATCAAAAGGAATAACATACAATTCAGGGATATCCATCAACCCAAACGAAAAAAAAAAAACAGTTGTATAATCCTCAACAAAATTCTAGCCAATAGAATTCAACAACATGTCCAAAAAATAATTCACCACAACCAAGTGGGATTCATACCAGGTATGCAGGGATGGTTCAACATCAGAAAAACAACTAATGTAATCCATCATATAGATAAAAGACAAGAATCACATGATTTTATCAATTGATGCAGAAAAGGCATTTGACAAAGTTCAACACCCATTCATGATAAAAACTCTCAGCAATTAGGAACAGAAGGAAAATTCCTCAACATAATAAAGGGCATTTATACAAAGCCAACAGCCAACATCATCCTAAATGGATAGAGCCTGAAAGCATTCCACCTGAGATCAGGAACCAGACAAGGATGCCCTTTATCACCACTCTTATTCAACATTGTGCTGGAAGTCCTAGCCAGAGCAATTAGGTTAGATAAAGAAATAAACGGCATCCAGATTGGCAAGGAAGAAGTCAAAGTATCTCTATTTGCAGATGACATGACCTTATACACAGAAAACTCTAAGGAATCCTCCAGAAAACTACTGAAACTAATAGAAGAGTTCAGCAGAGTATCGGGATACAAGATAAACATACAAAAATCAGTTGGATTCCTCTACACCAACAAAAAGAACACTGAAGAGGAATTTTGCTTCAAAGCTCATAAGGGATATAGGTCTTTAATTTTCTTTTAATGAATCACAGATTATTTTATATTCTAACTGTAATAATGTTTAACTTGTATACTCAAGCTCCTCAGCTAGTATTTTCTTTTTTTTCTGTCTGTCTTTCTCTCTTTCTCTGTCTCATTCTCAGGAGCTCCTTCAGTGAAAAACTATATAGGTGGATGTTTACATCAAACATGGCAATACTGAATATATTGCACATTTTCAGCTGGTTCTTTAGTCTATATGAACGGCAAAGCCTGCAAGACCATGGTGCTCAACTGTCACAATTGCTTATGGAGCTTCTGCCTCTCTGCACTGTATCGTTTGGAAATGCTTTTCCCTTGCATGTAATGAAAGACTTAATAAGGAAAAGGATCACCCAAAATTAGCTCAAGAAAGAGGGTTTAATTTATTTAAAAAAAAAAAAAAAAGTCCAGTAGCAGGGCCTGATGGCTCTCATTTGTTCAGTAGTTTAGCAACATCAAAGTTAATACATTTACGAACCTCTCGTGTTTAAATTATACTCCAAAAAAAAAAAAAAAAAAAATTGAAGTTTATGCTGCAATAAAGTCCAGGAAGCAGAAGATGATGGGGAATAAGTCTTCTCCTTACGGACCTCCCTTTTTAGTGAAGTAACATCAATCTTGAAAAGTCCCCAGCAGACTTCTACAAATCATTACTAATAGTGATTTAGCTTTTTCTCCCTCTCTCTCTCTTTTTTTTTATTCTACTTCTATCTTAATTTTTAAAAGGTGACTAAACTTCTCAAGGCAGAAAGCCACAAATACAGCTGCTAAGCAAAAGTTCAGTGCTTTGAATGTACCAGAATCTCCTTGGAATCTATGGGGCAGCTCTACTCTATCTTATGGGTCACTATGAGTCAGAATCCACTGGACAGTAACAGGGTTTTGTTCTGTTTAGTGCTCATGACCATTACAGCCTTCTAAGTGCTTCAACATTTTAGAACTATTTATGCTCACATGACAATATAGCATGCACCTTTTTTGAAATTCCAATGGACTATTTTTATTCAAGTTTCATTGGCTACACAGGGGATTTTATTTCATGATCATGGACCAAGAAAATAATTTAGACTTTTGAAGTTTCAGTAAAATCCTAGATATTTTAAAATATATAACAATAAAAAAAAATAAATGGAAAAATTCAAGGAGTAATGTGCTGCAGCTATGTCCATTAGACTAGATACCTGTATCCTTACCACATAAAAGATCTTACTTGAATTAGAAATACAACATGATGCAAACCATAGGACTATCTCATTTTCTCTCTCACAAGTACGGTAGATAAAAGTCAATGAAAATAAAATGCATAATAAATATTGACCAAAGTTTAGGAAAGCCAAACCAATGAAAGAAAGGCAGTAAACATAACTCACCATAGAATAACCTGTTACCCAAGGAAATATGCAGAAAGTAATTGAAAAAACATTTTAAAAAGTTGTTGATATAGATAAGAAAGGACAACCCATTAAACAAAAAAGATAACTATTAAATAAGAACAACCAGTGGGGAATGGACTCCAAACCGGGGATCTTCTATGGTTGGCCTCAAGAAATTTATCTTAATTGGTGTATATTCTGACCTAGACAAAAACAAGTCAGATGCAGAGTTGAACCTTTGAATTGCTAAATTGCAAGGTATATTGAGTTAACAGATTTATATGTGAAAGTAAAGGCATTAATGAGTAAAGAGTGTAGCTCCAAGGTCTGCAATGGGGGCATTTGAGTAAATTTATACAACTGAGTACTTTAAATCATCATGTACTCCGAGACTCCTTGCCACCTGGCCCGGATCTAATTTAGCCCTCAGAAGACTATGAAGACAAAAACAGAAGGCAAGGGCTTACAAACACATAAACACAAATGCTGACACAGCAAAGTTTATTCTAATATTAAAAAAAAAAAATCATTGTAACTCTCCTTCTGTACCTAGTACTTTTTCCCATTCCAACTCAGCATATCCACTCTCCTTGCCTGATTTCATGGCTCCCAACGCATTCTCCTGGAGCCCTGGTGGTTTCACGGTTAAGAGCTCGGCTGCTTACCAAAAGGTCAGCAGTACAAACCCATCACCCACTCCTTGGAAACCCTATGGGGCAGTTCTACTCTGTCTTATAGGGTCACTGTGAGTCATAATTGACTCAGGGACAATGGGTTTGCTATTTTTTAACACATTATCAAAACAAACAAACAAACAAAATGCACCGCTGTTGAGTTGATTCCGACTCACAGCAACACTACAGGACAGAGTAGAATTGCCCCGTAGGGTTTCCAAGGCTGTAAATCTTTAGGGAAGCACATTGCCACAACTTTTTCCCAAGGAGAGACGGGTGGTTTGAACCACTGACCTTTCAGCTAGCAGTCAAGCACTTTAACCACTGAGCCACCAGGGCACCAACACATTCTACTGTACTATAAATTGTTCTTAATTATTGTTTGTGACCCACCACTCTCCTTCAATGAAGGCAACGGTTTGTACTCTTTTGTTCATCAGTGCACTTTGAAGAGTGACTGGCACATAGAAGGCAATTTATAAATGTATTTTGAATATATTTGTGCCCGCTATTCCCTATGGAGGCACACAGACAAGGTTTGAAGCCCATGATGTAATTTATAGGAACCATATGATCCATCAAAGTACAGAACAGATATTGCATATTTTTTTCCATAATCCATGTAGGGCATATTTTATGTCTTTGTTCCTCAAGCTATAAGTCAAGGGATTCAACATGGGAATAACCTGAGTGTAAAATATGGAAGCCACTTTATCAGTGCCAAAGGAATGACTGGACTTGAGCTGCATGTATATAAAGATTAAAGTCCCATAGAACACGACCATCACGGTCAGGTGGGATCCACAGGTGGACAAGCCCTTGTGCCTACCCTCAGCTGAGTTCATCCTGAGAATGGCTACAAAAACGAGTAGGTAAGGTACAGGAACTATTAGGAGGGATGAAATCAAATCAAAAGCTGGTAAGATGAGAATAATCAGTTCAATTTCATGTGTGTTTGAGCAGACCAAAGAGAACAAGGGGGGAATGTCGCAGTAGAAATGACTGATGACATTGTAGCCACAGAAGGATAAACTAAAAATCTTTATGGTGATGAGAAGAGAAACAAATGTGCTGTAGAGATAGGTGATTGCAACCAGTACCCTACATGCCCTTTGTGACATGATGACCATGTAGAGCAGAGGGTTCCAGATGGCCCCATAGCAGTCGTAAGACATTGCTGACAGAATGAAAAGCTCACTAGTTATGAACGCAACAAAGAAAGCTAGCTGTGTAGCACAAAAATAATAGGAGATAGTGTTCTCATCCACAATAAAATCGACTAACATTTTGGGTCCCACAGCTGTTGAGTAACCAAGATCAGTGATTGCCAGGTGCCTGAGAAAAAAGTACATGGGTGTTTGTAGCTTGGAGTCCATCTTGTTGAGGATGATGATGCCCACGTTGCCCACCACTGAGATCTTGTAGAGGATGAGGAACATCCCAAACAATGGCGCCTGCAGCTCTGGGCAGTCTGTGATTCCCATCAGAATGAATTCAGTCAGCACTGTTAGACTGTGTTTGTCCATCTAGGTCTACCAGAAAACCTGTTCTGGGTAGAGACATCAGCATTGTCAATAGCTTTTATGTAGTATTATCTGGTGGATTTTTAGTATACAAAGGCAATATGCTAAATGAATAAGATAATTCCAAACCCTCCAATACAGTTATTTGAAATGAATCCCACCTCCCACAAATAAAGTATAGGCACATGAAAATAGAGAGAGAGAGAAGGAAAGAGGGAAAGAAAGAGAAATCTAACTTGTTATTAACTGGGTAAAATTTGCTCCCCAAAGAACATTTATCAATCCTGAGACATTTTGTATGTCACAACTAGGAGAAGGGTACTACTTGTATCTAATGGAAGCCTAGGATGCTACTAAACTTCCTACTATATGCAGGGTAACTCCACACAAGAAGAAAATTTCTGATCCAAAATGTCACTACGGCAGAAGTTGAGAAACCCTGATATAAACACAGAGATAGAGATAGACACAGATAAGGACATAGTTGTAAGTGTAGGTGAACATGTATATGTAGACGTACATATACATGAACATATATACAACACATGATAATATACAGATACATATACATGTACGTAGATGGGATTCCTGGTGGAGCAGTGGTTAAGAGCTTGGCTGATATTTCCTCATCAAGAGATTGGCAAAAATCTACATTTATACATTATTTAAATATACATTGTATATTAAAATTACACTTAAGAGGGACATATGAAGAGCCTAGAGCCAGCATACAACTAAGGATTTAGAAGGACCTCAACACTGGAGACTGAATACTATAGCTTCGTAATTCTGCTACAGTATTTTTAATACTGCATATGCTTCCTTTACTTTCGTATTTGAGCTCTATTATTCACATAATTAGGCCGCCTGGGTGGTTAAACAGTTAAACACTCTGCTACAAAGTGAAAGGTTGGGGGATGAAATCTACTCAGAGGCACCTTGGAAGAAACAAAGATCTACTTCTGAAAGTTCATAGCGATTGAAAAACTATGGACCACAGTTCTCTGACACACACGGGGTAGCTTTGAGGCAAAATTTACTCCAGGACTTTTTTTTTTTTTTCCTGTTAGTTTTTAATTCCTGTAATTACTATTATATAAAGTAAAAATATTATTTAGTCATAAGGTTTCAAAGATACTTATGAGCATTTAGCCTCTGAAAAGAAGTGTGAATATTTGAAAAAAAAATAATAATGTGAAAAAAATGCAGAGACGTCCTAGTCTCAGGCACTACTGAAAAGTGGAATGCACACAAAACTGCCTCAGAAATCTTAATATTTTGCAATGACTTTGCCATTGAATAAAGGTGGGACCTTGCAAGTGTCACTGAAACATTTCACCTACTGGTAAAATATGGAAACGGTCTTTTTATCTGTAATGAATCATCTGTCTTGACTCCCCCAAGTGTTTCTTAACATGGCAGAGTGAGAAGAATTTATGGATTTTTTTTTTCACAGTTGGAGATTCTCTCTGAGGAGATGCCAAGCAATTTGTTGATTGTTCCTGAAGCATTTGAAAGCTTAGCAAAATACCTGGGGGTTGTTTCTTAATTGTCCAGGACATTTTGTATTCACCAGTGGCCAAAATTTTTATTGATATAGTATGTATGCATGTCTATGTTTATCTATTTCATATAGTCTTGCATTTTACTTTAACATTCCATTTTTACCACACCGGGATCAGGATTAAAATATTGTATCCGTAAAACAGAACTATCAATATTCCACATTTCTACAATGGCCTCTTCAAATGCATGACAAAATGAAGTTGTGCTTAAACATTTTCTTATTGCACTATTTCAAAGGCTGAAATGAAATAAAAGTAATGCATTGTGCACATGTGAGATATCACTTCCTAGTTTACTGTTATTTTTGTTACTCTTGCTATTATTGCTATTTTCAAGGTTTTTTTTTTTTTTTCTTTTTGACCTCAGGAACAGAAATATTACCCTTGTTTCTCATTTCATAGTCAATTGCCGTCATGTGTTTACGTTTTTTGCTTGTTTGTTTTATTTTCCATCACTATATTTCAGTATTTTATGTTTTTTCATTTTGAACAATCAATCCTCATTCCAAAACTTTTTTCTCACCTTAATACATGTTCTGCTGTGCTCGACATAATGCTCTACCATATCAACCTACCCTCATAAAGTGTGATATTTTGTGTGTAATGTGTCACTATGAATATATATTTACTGTGCTATAAATATTTTTGCTGCATTTTGTCATTGTAAATATTTCTAATGTATCCCTTTGTGACTTTTTTTTTTTTTTTTCTTATTTCTCCTATATAATGGTATGTATGTGGCGTAGTGGTTAAGAGTCCAAAAGATTGGCAGTTCAAGTCCACCAGGTGCTCCTTGGAAACCCTGGGGGCAGTTCTACTTTGTCCTATAGGATCATTATGAGTCAGATTCGACTCGACATCATTGGATTTTGGTTATATATGTGTATGTGTATATATATATACACATACACATATATTTATAAAATGCACTGCTAATTGGAAAGTTAGCTGTTTGAACCTACTAGCCTTCCTGGGGAGAAAAGACCTGGTCATCTGCACCCATAAATATTACAGCCTAAGCAACCCTAAGGGACATTTCTACTCTGCCCTGTGCATCGCTATGATTTTCAATAGACTGGATGACACTTAAAAAAACAAAAATTCTTGAATGGTACATATTTTGTTGCCTCCAATAGAACACTGTCTGACTTTTCTTGCTTCAGGCATGTTATCAGGAAAGACCAGCTTCTGGGTGAGGACATCATGTTTGGTGAAGTATAGGGCCAATAAGAATGAAGGAACCTCTCCATGAGATGAATTGACACAGTGGCTGCAACAATGAACTTTAACATACTGATGATGGTGAGGATAGGACAGGGCCAGGCAATGTTCTGTGCTGTTTTATATAATGTCGCCCTGAGTTGAGGTAACTCAGTGACAGGTAACCACAGCAACTTCTTGTGATTGACTGTTTTCACTTCACATGATTCTATTGAGGCCCGTCCACACTGTTGTGCGCATCAATACTTTGTTCTTTTTTACTGCTGAGCATGACTTTAGGTATGGATTTAGTACAGTTTGATTACCCATTACCCATAGAAGGACATAATGGGTTGTTACTAGTTTTTAGCTATTATAAAAATTGTTTCTTTGAACATTTGCATAAGGATTTTTGTATGAACATAAGTTTTCTCATGTGTGGGATAAATGTCACTGTGTGGGTTGTTTTAATTTTGACAAAGCCTGATGTATCAATTTGTACTTTTCATCCATGTATTTGCATGTACCAATAATTCAGTAGTTTCTATTACTGAGTGGTGTTAACTTGCTTGGAAATACCACAATTTATTCATCCATTCTCAACTAGATGAACATTTGGGTTGGTTCTAGTTTTTGAGTATTACAAATAAACTAGCTATAGACATTTGTATACATGTATTTATAAGGATAAATGCTATCATTTTGCTTGGGTAGATATGAGTAAATTGGTTAAATTTTAGGGTAAAACTATGTTCAGCTTTTTCAGACCCTGGTACTTAAAACAAATTATTTTTTTAAAGTATTTTTATCATTTGCATTTTCCACTAACAGTTTACGAATGTTCCGTTTCCCCCACAAACTTACCAAACACCTAATATTCTACTAGATGCATAGTTATGTCACTGGGGTTTAACCTGAAATTCACGTGTTTATTTGCCAGCTGAATATGTCCTATGGATAAGTGAATGTTCATTTTTATGATCATTTTTTGTGAACTGTTTCTTTTCTTTTTCTTTTATTATTATTATCATTATTGTTATTACTGAGTTTTGAGGCCATTCTCTGTATGTATTACGGAGCCCTGGTGGAACAGTGGTTAAAGAGCTCGGTGGCTAACCAAAAGTTTGGCAGTTCGCATCCACCAGCCAATCCTTAAAAACCTTGTGAGACAGTTCTAATCTTTTCTATAGGGTTGTTATGAGTCAGAATCTACTCCATAGCAATGGGGGGGGGGTTGGGTGAGGGGAGGGACATATATATTATGGACACAGACCATTTATGAGATATACTATTTGAAAATATTATCTCCCAGAATATGACTTGTTTTTATACAAGTGTCTTTTGAAGAGCAGAACTTTAATATTTCCCATTGTCAAACTTTATATGAATTTCGTTTCTGGTGTTATAGCTACGAAATCTCCAAATATATCTATAGAATCAACGAAAGCCTACTTAAAATCCAAAAAAACTGTTCCTTTTTTTAAAATAAAATTATAAGCTGAGAATAAATCCGCAAATAAATGCTAGGTTAATTTTTTAGTTCTATGACTGTATTGTAGGCTCTATTAGATTTTTTACATGAAAAATCATGTCATCTATCAATAATTAAAGTTTTCCTCCTTCTTTTCCAATCTGGATGCTTTCTATTAATTTATTTAATTCTTTATTGCCTTATTTTGTGGTCTAGAAGAGCCACTAAATGTGGAATAGATTAGGTGAGAGTAGATTTACTTGTTTTGATCCTGGTCTTACTGGGAATGTATTCAGTCTTTCATACCATGTGTGATGGTAGCTGTAGATTGTTCACGGGTACCCTCAATCAGGTTGAGGAAGCTCCATTTTAATACTAGATTGGTTAAGGTTTTATCACAATTATTGGTACTTTTAAAATGCTTCTCTACATCTATTATATGGCTTTCTTGGCATTTTTATTTGTAATTATGCTGAACGTCAATAATTGATTTTTTAGTGCAAAACTATCCACACATTTCTGAAACACACCTATTTGGTGTACTATTGTCTTTACATATTGCCACACTCAGTCTCCTAATTTTTACTTTAGATTTTTCACATATGTGCTGTATTGTTTTCTTTTAATGCCTTTGTCCACCTTTGGTATCAGAGTAAAGCTATCCTCGTATAGGAAATGCAAAATACCCCTCTCTTCAGTTTTGTAGAAGAGTTTGTGTACAACTGGTTAATTATTTTTCCCTAAAAGCTTATCAGAATTTCCCAATCTAGCCACTTGGAATGATTGGGAATGGGGTGTGTTTTAATTTTCCATTTTGATATCCTGTCTTTATAAATGATATTTTTCTCATGTGTTTTCTAGTCTCTAACCCAGAAACCCAGTGCCGTCGAGTTCTAGTCTCTACACAAATGGAAATATATCATAACCTTTTTTATGTAGTAGGGTCCTAACCTCAAACCCAGATTGGATTATTTTTTAAAGACAACCTTAGCATATTTAAAATTTATTTTTTTCTCATAACAAATTTTTTGAATATTAAGAATAAGAATAAAATGATATGCAGGAAAATTAGGAGGGAATATGGAGCAACTATTTTTTTTTATGTCCAGAAATCATGGCAAATATATAAAATGCTACCTATTACACCTCACTCACTAGAAACACAGCTTAGCCCAAACCATGGGTTACTTCCTTATGCTTCTTCCAAGCAGAGTAATCGAAATGATAAATTCAAACAGTAGATCCTGATCGAACTAAAGTTCACACTCATGTTCATCAAGTGTAAGAAAATCCAGCCAAACAAAAACAAGGCCACAAGCGTAACTCATCCTACAATGGACCTCTTATGCAAGGCTACGTAAACAATTAGAAAATGACTTCTAAACAGAGTAATTGTTCTTTTCTAGAGAGATAAGGATAACAATCTTTGAGACAAAAGCATGGAAATAGGAAGCAATATTAATCCGGGACAGAAAAAATGTAAAAAGCTGGGAACTTCTGTGGCTGACCTAAAAAATGTACCTTAACAGGTAAACCCACTGATACAGATAAAATGGGCTAACTTAGACAAAAGCAGGTACCGAGCTGATCTCGTTGAACATAAGTTTATTTTTTTACTGTTTATACTAATATTACAGTATAGTAATAGTAGAAATAAAAACAAAGTAAACAGACTCTAAGGGCTCAAATATGAAAGTAAAGGCAGGGTTTAGAAAGTGGACATTTGAGCAAATTCAAATGACTGAGAACTTTAAAACAACCCACCACACTGAGCCTTCTTTTAATCAGAATTAGCCAAACAGGGCAGAGTGTCAGCAATAAAACAGAAAGTTTGTGGAAGTGCGCACGTGGGCACGAGCACATACACACTTTCTCTTTTTTTTTTTTTTTCTACTGGATGAGGAAAACAGCATGTACTTGGAAATCTTCCTGTGTCTATTACAGTTTCACTATCCCACTGAAGGTATTCAATTTTCTTTTTTTTAAAATCTAACCCCCCATCACATTCTAATATACTATCAACTTTCTTAATTATTATGCTTATAATGCATCGCTCCTGCTCCAGGAAGGCAACGCTTTGTACTGTTTCATTTATTAATCTACTTATAGCTCTTAATAGAGTGACAGGTAGAAGGCGATATAGAAATATATGTTGAACTCATCTGTGTGTTTTGTGCTTGCTATTCCCTCTGGAGGCACTCAGAAAAAAGTTTAAAGCCCAAATGTAAATTACATGAATCATATGTTAGAGTGAACTTTGACAAAATATATTGCATAATCATCCTAAAGCCCTATGTAAGGCATACTTTACATCTCTATTCCTCAAACTGTAGATCAAGGGATTCAACACGGGGATTACCAGGGTGTAAAATATGGAAGCCATTTTATCAGTGTCGAAGGAATGACTGGACGTGGGCTGCAGATACATAAAGATTAAAGTCCCAAAGAACACTACCACCACAGTCAGGTGGGATCCACAGGTGGAGAAGGCTTTGTGCCTGCCCTCAGCTGAGTTCAGTCTGAGAATGGATACAATTATGAGTATGTAAGAAGCAAGAACTATTAGAAGAGATGAAATCAAACCAAAAACAGATAAGATGAAAATGACCAATTTGATCTCATGTGTGTCTGAGCAGTGCAAAGACAACAAGGGGAGAATATCACAGAAGAAATGCCTGATGACATTGTGGCCACACAAGGATAAATTAAAAATCTTTATGGTGAGCAGAAGACAAAAAAATGTGCTGTAGAGATAAGGGATTGCCACCAGCACAGAACACACCCCTCGTGACATGATGATGGTGCAGCACAAAGGGTTACAGATAGCCACAAAGCGGTCGTAGGACATTGCTGACAGAATAAACAGTTCAGTAGTTATGAATATAATAAAGAAAACTTGCTGTATAGCACAAAAATAATACGAGATTGTATTTTCATCTACAACAAAATTTGCCAGCATTTTGGGTCCCATGACTGTTGAATAACCAAAATCAATGATAGCCAGGTGTCGGAGAAAAAAGTACATGGGAGTTTGTAGCCTGGGGTCCAACCTGGTGAGGATGATGATGCCCAAGTTGCCCACCACTGAGATCATGTAGATGATGAGGAACAGCCCGAAAAATGGCGCCTGCAGCTCTGGGCAGTCTGTGATTCCCATCAGAATGAACTCATTCAGCACTATTAGATTGTGTTTGTCCATCTAGGTCTATCAGGAAACCTGTTCTGAATGGAGACATCAGCATCATCAATAGCTTTTATGCAATATCGCCTGGTGGGTTTTTAGTATACAAAACCAGCATGAATAGTAGAAATCCAAACATTCCATTTTAGGATATTTGAATACATATCCAACTGACACAAATTTTACACACACATACACGTATTAGGTAGATTGATGGATACATTGGTAGATAAATAATGAAATAAAAATGGATAATGTGTTAAATCTTTAGGTGTTAGGTAGATGGATATTTATTACACTATTCTTAAAACTTTTATCTTTTTCACATACCTAAAAAATACACAGATAGATTTTGAACCCTGTCCTTCAAAACTTTCACTATCTTATGAAACTCATATATATACATAGATGGTCCAGGATGGAACAATCAACAAAATAGACAAGTTTTCAATAGATACATAATTGATCACAGTGGAAATTATTTGTCTTTATACGAGAAAACATGCCTAGAGGTATATGTACATAGATCCAACCTCTGCTATACCTCCATTTGTAATGCATACAATGTGGTGCTTTGGGCAAATAACATAAGTTATGTGAATCTTTTTATCCCCATCTGAAAAATCATATTCTATCTCTTTTTTGCAGGGTTGTTAGGAAGAATAAATGAGAGTTAAAGTCTTCAATGTGCCTACGATACTTGAAAATAATTCTAAAATAGTGTGTCTAGACTATTTGTCTACCTATTTTTCTGTCTGTCTGTCTATCTATCATCATCATCATCTGTCATTTTTTGTTGTTGACAGAAGTTACTTGGAATTATTATTTTTGTTGTTAATTGTTTTGATCTTTAAGATATTTATAGGTATATTGTTCTGGACTGTGACTTAAGATCTTTGTCACCATTTTCATGATGAATAGGTTCATTAAAATGTTATCCTTGTAACTGACCCCAGCCCTATATTCCATAACACCTATTCTATGACTAAAGTGTTTAAAAGTGTCATACTTTAGATTACTTTCTTTTCTGGTCTAATGAAAATATTTTCATTTCTAGTTGGGCATTTGTATTGTAACTTACACATACTAATTTTTTTGTAAGAAATCAGGTATATATATTATTTCTCATGGAGAAACCTAAGATATAAAAAGAAGTCTGAACAAATAGTGAAAACTTGATGCCAAATCTCTCACTTGTTAAAAAGTACCCTCTACTTTCATGAAAAAGAAAGTTTAAGAAATCACAATATGCTACAGTAGCATAGGAGAAGAAGAAAATGTGCTGATGATGACATCCATGGGAATTACCGGAAGTTATTCAAAAACTTTTTGAACATGAAACCTGCTCTGTTAAACATTGCAACTCCTACGTGGCATGATATATCACGGGTGAATTTTGGTATAATCTTTAAAAAATGCCTCTGAATATACCACAGAGATTTTAAAAATAAAAGAATAGCCCTGCAGGTTAATATACCAAAATTACAGGTTTAAAACTCTGTGATCATCACTGCCTCATAAGAATATGTGTGTATCTACCTCTCCATCTATCTCTCTAACTCTCTACCTTTCTATCTATCTACCTATTAATCTATCCATCTATGTATCTGTCTACATATCTATTTATCTATCTGGCATGTATATGTTCCTGAATACTTTGAGTAGTGGAGTCTTTGAGTAAATTATTAGTCAACAAATTCAGACATTAAATTTCATACCATTAAATTATAAAAGTGAATAAATGAAGTGCATTTTTATCTCATATAAAACATATCAAGAATAATGGTGGAAAGCAGAATGAATTGAACTAAAATTATTAATATTTTTCTGTGGCTTTGCTATCAAATAAAAATGAGGCTGTGAAACTGTGACTAAAATATTCTAGATGTTAGTAAACCATACTAATGCATCAAAAAATTCTACCTTTTACCTGTAATGAATCTGTTTGGACACCTTGAGCATATTCCACCTGAGTTTAGAGGTCATCTCAAGAATAGATTTGACACATTGAACACTAATGACTGAAGATTAGACAAGCTTGGAATGACATCAAGCATCATAGATGAAGAATGCAACAAGACATAGAGGAAACAATATATACTTTTCTCTCAGTCTTTGAGCATCTCCCTGGGGAGATACCAAGCAATGTGGTAATTACATCCGAAGCACCTGAGAGCTTAACAAAATATGTAGGATATTTGTTAATTTTCTAAAGAAATTGTATTCACCAGGAAGTAAATCTCTTTTAGATAAACCTATTCATTTATTCTCAGATAAGTTTCAATTTGTCCATCCAAGGATCTAAAGTAAAATATTTTAGCTTTAGGTCAGACCATACTCAATATGCCCACATTTGCTTAATGTTCTAAAATGGAATTAAATGAATACATTTCATAAATATTATGCACCCTTTCTTTGTATGTGTGTGTGTTTTTTTTTTTCTATATTTTCACTATTTTTTTTACCTTGGGAACAGGTATTAGTCACTTCAACAGCTCCTATTATTGCAAGTTTTCTTTTTAAGTCTTCTCTCATTTTATTTTATTAGATGAACATATTCTATTTTATTGCATGACTCAACATGAGAAGAAACAGCTGCATACATCCATTAATAATTGGAACATGGAATGCATGGAGCATGAATCTCAGGAAAGTGGAAGCTGAAAAAATGAAATACATAAAGATCAGTCTCCTAGGCATTAGACAGCTGAAATGGACTGGTCTTGTACATTTAGAATTGGACGGTCACATGATATAAGGCGCCAGAATGAAAAATAGAAGGGAAATGACATCATACTCATCCTCAAGAAGGGCATTTCGAGAAACCTGTCATGAAGTGCAATGCTGTCAGTGATAGGATGATCTCCAAAAGCATCCAAAGAACATAAGTTAGTACTAAAAAAAAAAATTACTACTAGTATTCAAATTTCCCCACCAAGCACTAATGCCAAAAATGAGGAAATTGGAGACCTTACTAACTTTTGCAGTCTGAAATGCATCAAAATTGCAATCAAGATGCATTAATCATTAAGAGTGGATTATAATGTGAAAGTTCTAAAAAAAGAAGTATTTGTATTTGGAAAACATGGCCTTGGTGATAGAAACGATGCCAGAGATTACATGTTGGAATATTGCAAGATCAACAAATTCTTCATCACAAATAACTTTTTTCAAGAAGAGAAACAGAGAGCACACAAGTAAGCCTTGCCAAATGGAATAGACAGGAATCAAATTGCCTGCACCTGTTGAAACAATATCATCAGTCAGAACCAAGCCAGGGGGAACAGCAGAACAGACCATTGATCGCTCAAACCAAAACCAAACCCAGTGCCGTCGAGTCGATTCTGACTCATGGCGACCGTATAGGACAGAGTAGAACTGCTCCATAAAGTTTCCAAGGAGTGCCTGGCGGATTGGAACTGCCAACCCTTTGGTTAGCAGCCATAGCACTTAACCACTACGCCACCAGGGTTTCCATAGGCAAGTACATACTGAAGCTGCAAAAATTAAAGCAAGTCCAAGAGAGCCAAAATACAGCCTTGAGTATATTCCACCTGAGTTTAGAGATCATCTCAAGGATAAATTTCACACACTGAAGACTAATGACCAAAGATTAGACAAATTTGGAATGACATCAAGCGTCATAGATGAGGAATGCAAAAGGTCATTAAAAAAGAAAGAAAGAGAAAACCACAATGGATGTCAGAGAGACTCTGAAACTTCTTCTTGAACATAGAGTAGCTAACGAGAAGGGAAAAAATAATGAAGTTTAAAACTGAACTGAAGATTTCCAAAGGGCAACTCAAGAAGACAAAGCAAAGTATTATAATGAAATGGGCAAAGATCTGGAGTTAAAAAAACAAAAGGGAAGAATATGGTCAACGTTTTTTGAGCTGAAAGAACTGAAGAAAAAATTCAAGCCATGTGAGTGAATAATATGGTATGTTATTCACATCTTAATAAAGGTTTTAATAAACAAAAGTTACAAGAAAAAAGCTAATTTATCTGACTTTCTAGATATGAAATACGTGATATATCTATGTATAAGCATTTTAAAAGATGCAGAACCGCAGATATTAAATGTTTTTATCGCTAACAAAACCATGAAAATTTGCTGACTTTGTAAAAAATAAAGCCTTCAAAAAAATCCTTATATTTTATTTCTGTGTCAGTCATTTTATAATAAGTTCAAAATTTCCATAGGATCAATTGATTAAGACAGACAACGGAAAGTTCAATGAAAAAATGAGTTTTAAAAATACCTGCATTTTCTATGAGAGAGTAAGCGTCCAATTTTTATTTTCCCTTTAACCTAGGATGGACTAATTTCTATTGCTTCAAGTAATAAACTAACATTTTAGGCTAAGAAGTATGTAAATAGAGAAATATCTGATCTTACACTTTGCTTTTATTTCATATATTGCACATTTGCTGGGTTTTAAGTAATTTATTATA
The DNA here is from genome assembly GCF_024166365.1 of Elephas maximus indicus. Taxonomy (NCBI): domain Eukaryota; kingdom Metazoa; phylum Chordata; class Mammalia; order Proboscidea; family Elephantidae; genus Elephas; species Elephas maximus. Next base: position 107,164,930 of record NC_064825.1, on the reverse strand, counting down.
CTAAATATTTTTATTCTTCTCATCAAGAAGACTATAAAAAAAAAAAAAAAACTCACTGCTGTCTAGTCGATTCCGACTCATAGCGACCCTATAGGACAGGTTTGCTATTGTTGTTAGGTGCTGTTTTGTGTAGGTAAGACTGGCTACGAATACAAGGTGAACTGCTAGAATACGATACTGTGGAAACTGGGAGAAACATCACATGTTGCAGTGAAGTTTGTGCCCCTCACAGTTCTAATAAAGTGTCAGTCACATATGCTGGAAATTCGAGTATCACTCCTCACAGCATTTCTGTTCAGCTCTCCAATGGTTTACTCTTTCTCTAGGAAGTCCAGCAATGTAGGTAGTAGAAATTTGTCAATTCCCTCAGCTCCCTCTGCTTGATGGTAACTTTCTCTAATAGAGAAATTATATGCAGGTACTATCTGACACATGGTTGGAGGGACCAATCCCTGGAGGAGGACATCATGGTTGCTACTAGAGGTTCAGGAAAAATAGGAAGTCCTTCAGTGAGATAGATTGACACAGAGTCTGCCACAACAGGCTCAAACATAGCAAGGACTGTGAGGTGGTGCAGGACAAGGCACTCTTTTCTTCATGGGATTTCTGTGATTAGAACCCACCCAATGACACCTCACAAAAAGAAGTGTTAAAATCATTGGGGATCATTAAATATTTTAATGAATCACAGTTTAGTTCTTATTCTAATTTCAATAATATTTAACTTGTATACTCAACTCCTCAGTATTTCTTAACATTCTCTCTCTTTTGCTCTGTCTGTCTTATTTTCAGGAGCCCCTTCAGTGAAAACCTACGCAGTTAGATTAGGCTTTTTTTTTTTTTTCCTTTAGGTTGATGGATATTCCTGAATTGTGTATTGTTCCTTTTGATCCGCATGATTACTCTGATGGGAAGCTCTTGGATGTTTATGGTAATCATGGCAATATCCAATATACTGCAAATTTTGGTTCTTTCACATTTTTGGCATGTGCTGGCACATTGTGGCCCATGCCCATAGCCACAGGACCACTTCATGCTTGATGTCTGTCCCTGCTGATCCCTGGCAGTGTCCTTCCATGCTGTAATTGATGGGTGACTGTGTGGTAGGGGCCATCTTCACTCACCGTCCATTCTCTGGTGGTACCTGCATCCGCATGCTCTCTTTATCAAAAAAAATTTGTGTTTGCGGTTTGCACAAGTTTCTTCTCAGCAAGAGAATAGGACAGTCAGGCATACAGAGAAAAGAATGTGTTAATGACTTTCCTTGCATACAGCAGGTTATATGTTGGAGGAAGGGATGGTTCTCCCCTTACCTGAGACTCCCAGACTGACACAGTTTGTTTTGTCAGGCTGTCTTTTTCAGGCTCAGGACAGAGTGGGCTGCTCTGATATCCACTGGAAACTGTACAGTCCTTCCTGCCCCCGCCCCCCACACCTTCATTAGAACCAGTGGCTCAGGTGGGAGACTTTCTCCCAGTACTCTTCAATTAGAGGCTTTACACATTGGCATCATGGGCCACTGGGCACCCCATGTTCTTTCTTTCCTCTGGGTAAGAACTTAGGGCTTCTCTATTCCAATGCCCACTCTCTTTGCACTAGGCTCTCTGGTCTCTGCTTAACGGGGCTCAGGGCCTCCTAACTCCCTATCTGTTCAGGGCCTGTTCTCTCCCGAACTGCCAGGAAACCAGTCATTTCCCTACAAGGTGGTGTCCAGGAATGCAACCGGTCTCTTCTGATCGGTGGTTTTTCTCTTTTCCTCTTCCTCATCCTGATAGGAATATACTTGGTAGGCAAGCTTGAAAAGACAAGATCCCCATCTCAACATCTTCCTCAAGGTTTTGCAGTTTTCTCTGTATGTCCTGGGTGCTTTGTCTAATAAAAATCATATTCAGGATGTGAGCATTTTCAAGACTCTCAGAGTCTGTGTCGGAAAACCATCTAAATGCTTCCTACACACACGTTACACACTCACACAACCTACTTAGTTTTACCAACCTAATAACTGATACCTAGAGCCTTTTACACCCTCAAGGGTCAATTCCTGCCTCTTCTTGGGACTCTAAAGGCCTTACCTAGAAATTATCCTGTTATTTCCCAAATAACTGTAAATATCTAGAGCCTTTGTTGCCCTTAATGGTTAATTCCCCCGAGGCTTCTTGGGCCTCTTCTAAGGTTTTATGTAGACACTTACCATATAACCCAGGTGCATTTCGTATATCCCAAGAAGTCATTGTTGGGTCCCAGGCGAATCACCTACCAGGTCTACTGGAAGGTCTCTAGGAGAAATCTCCTGGTGGCACCAGATGTGGCCTGTTGTCCTATCCACCTCTGGAACTGGGAAGATGACTACTGGCTGGCTCAACAGAAATGTTGCTGGCTGGAAACTTCAGGCTCTGCTCGGCGCAACTCATCTCAGCCAATAAACAATAGACCAAAGTAGAAGAGTGGGAGAGTAGAAAGATGTCTTTATGTCACTGTGCAAGGATGGGAAACAGCTGGGGCTGCTTCTGCCAAGACTGCTCAGACAGGCCGAGGGGAAAGATTACTTATAAGGGGTTTACAAATTGGAAGCTCATACAAGTTACATCAGCAACATTGTTAACCACATTGCAGAGCTGTTTACGTATAACTTCATGCATCACATCTTCAGAATATGGTGGTTAAACTACAGCCAGAGCCACGGTATTACTATATATGAGAACTGAAAGGTTGTCCTAATGTCAGCATGGCGTCTAAACTTGTTGTTGCCAATTTCCTCTAGTTTTGGGAAGCAGTTAAGGAGAGGGGAACCATGATTTTAATGTGAATCTTTGCAGCATGCCAAGCAAAGGAACCAGGATTCTAATGTAAAGCTAGTGGTGTGTCAAGCAAGCTGCTCAAGGAAGTGGAATCTTCCCCAGCCTGGGGAGCTCTGTCTTATCATGACCATCTTCACCTTCTAAATGCTTCAAACTTTCAAAAATATTTATGCTCACATAACAATGTAACATGCATCTTTTTCTTAAATTCCAATGAGCTATTTTTATTCAAATTTCATTGGCTACACTGGGGATCTTCTTTCACAATCTTGAATGAAGAAAATAATTTAGATTCTAGGAGCTTCAATAAAACCCTAGAAATGTTGGAAAAAGAATACATGAAAAATTTTGAGGAGTAATCTGGAGTACCTATGTCCATAAGGCAAGACAGCTGTATCCTTGCCACATAACAGACCTTTCTTTAATTGGATATACAGCACAGTATAAAACATGGAATTATCTCATTTTGCCTCTCATAAGTAGGGTGAACAAAAGTCAATGAAAATATAGTACATAATAAATAGTGACCAAAGTTTAGGAAAGTCAAACCTATGAAACAGAATATCCTTTTACCCAAGGAACTGCACAAAAAAATAATTGAATGAATATTTTTAAAAGTTTTTCATATAGATAAGAAGAGATAACCCATGAAACAAAAACAAACAAAAGATAATTATTAAATAAGAACAATTAGTAAGGAAGGAATTCCAAACCTGGGAACAATTCTGGATGACATCAAGAAATTTATCTTAATTGGTGCATAGATCAGAACATACATTAATTAAGATAAACTCCTTGAGGTTACCCAGAATTGCTCCCAGGTTTGAAATTCCTTCCCCACTCTTAGATGTAGGCAAAATGGGTTGATTATAACAAAGTCAGATGGAGAGCTGAACTTGTAGGTTGCTAAATTGCAATGTATGTTGAGTTAACAGATTGATATGTGAAATTAAATGCATTAATAAGAAAAGAATGGAACCCCAAAGTCCAGAACAGGGACATTTGAGCAAATTTAGATAACTTGAGTACTTCAAATCATCACACTACCTTGTGACTCCTTGCAACCTGGCCCAAATCTAACTCCGCTCAAAAACTATGAAGACTAAAACAGAAGGCAAGTGCTTACACAAACACACATACACAAATGAAAGTACTGACACCGCAAAGCTTATTTTAATAGAAGAAAAAACACCAGAGTCATTGTAGCTCCACTTTTGTAATTAGTGCCTTTTCCGACTTCCGCTCAGAATATCCACTCTAATTCCCTGACTTCATGGTTCCCAACACATTCTCCTGGAGGTCTGGTGGTGCACTGGTTAAGAATTTGGCTGCTAACCAAAAGGTCAGCATCTCAAATCCATCAGCTGCTTCTTGGAAACCCTATGGAACAGTTCTACCCTGTCCATTAAGTTTTCTATGACTCAGAATTGACTCAATGACAAAAGGTTTTGTTTTCTAGCACATTTTCAAAAAAAAAAAAAAAAACCAAATGCACTGCTATTGAGTAGATTCCAACTCCTAGCAACTCTATAGGACAAAGTAGTACTCATACATAGGGTTTCCAAGGCTGTAAATCTTTGTGGAAGATGACTGCTACGTCTTTCTCCCATGGAGTGGCTGGTGGGTTTCAACTGGCGATCTTAGAGTTAACAGCAGAGCAATTTAACCACTGCACCACCAGGGCCCCAACATGTTATTCTGCACTATAACATTTACGTAGTTATTAAGTGTGTGATCCATCTCTTCCCTGCAAGGAAGGCAAAGGTTTTTACTCTTTAGTTTCCTCTTTTGTTCATCAGTGCATTTAGAAGAGTGACTGGCACATAAAAGTAAATTTATTAATATGTGTGGAATGTATTTTTGCTCACTATACCGTATAGAGACACACAGACAAGTTTTGAAGCCCATGATATAATTTATAAGAACCATATGATGTGTTAAGTGGTAGAAAAGATATTGCTTAATTTATTCCATGTTCTACGAATGGCATGTTTTACATCTTTGTTGCTCAAGCTATATATCAAGGGATTCAACACTGGAATAACCAGGGTGTAAAATATGGAAGCCACATTATCAGTTTCATAGGAATGACTGGACTCGGGATGCACGTATGTAAAAACTAAAGTCCCATAGAACACGACCACCACGGTCAGGTGGGATCCACAAGTGGAGAAGGCCTTGTGTCTGCCCTCAGCTGAGTTCATCCTGAGAATGGCTACAAAAACCAGCAGATAAGAAACAAGAACTATTAGAAGGGTTGAAATCGAATCAATAGATGCTGCAGTGAGAATGATCAATTCAATTTCATGTGTGTTTGAGCAGAGCAAAGATACTAAGGGGAGACAGTCACAGTAGAAAAGACTGATGACTGTAGCCACAGAAGGATAAATTAAAAATCTTACGGTGATAAGAAGAGAAACAAATGCGCTATAAAGATAGGGGATTGTCACCAACACTGGACAAACCTTTTGTGACATGATGACTGTGTAGAGCAGAGGATGACAGATGGCCACATAGCGATCATAAGACATTGCTGACAGAATGAATAATTCACTAGTGATGAAAAAGAGAAAGAAAGCTAGCTGTATAGCACAAAAACAATAGGAGATTGTATTTTCATCTACAACAAAATTTACCAACATTTTAGGTCCCACAGTTGTTGAATAACCAAGATCAGTGATAGCCAGGTGTCTGAGAAAAAAGTACTTGGGAGTTTGTAGCTTGGAGTCCATCTTGTTGAGGATGATGATGCCCAAGTTGCCCACCACTGAGATCATGTAGATGATGAGGAACAGCCTGAACAATGGCACCTGCAGGTCAGGACGGTCTGTGATTCCCATCAGAATGAATTCATTCAGCACTGTTAGATTGTGTTTGTCCATCTCGGTCTATTAGGAAACCTATTGTGGATAGAGACATCTGCATAGTCAACAGGGTGTATGTGGTATCATCTGGTGGATTTTTAGTATACAAAGGCAATATGCGAAATGAATAAGATAAATCCAAACTTTCCAATATAGATATTTGAAAGTAAACCCACCTCCGACAAATAAAATATAAGTACATGAAGATAGAGATAGAGAAACATGGGGAAAGAAAGAGAAATCTAACTTGCTATCAGTTGGGGAAAATTTGCTCTCCAAAGAACATTTATCAATGTCTGAGACATTTCGGATGTCACACTAGGAGAGGGGCACTACTTGTATCTAATGGAAGCCCGGGATGTTGCTAAATATTTTACTATATACAGGTAACTCCCCAGAATAAGAAAATTTCCAGTCCAAACTGTCCCTTGGGTGGGGGGAGGGAGATGAGAAACCCTGATATAGACATAGATACAGATGTAAGTGCAGATGTGCATGTAGGCACAGATAAAGGTACAGGTGTAGGTATAGGTGTACATGTATCTGTATGTGTACATGTGCCCATAGGCATGTGTGTACATGTAGATGTATATGTATATATATATACACACATGCTCATGCACACACTTACGTTCATGCACATACACGTACACACATACACACACATAGATGGGATCCCTGGTAGAGCAATGGTTAAGGGCTTGGCTGCTAACCAAATAGTCAGCTGTTTGGATCTACCAGCCGCTCCTTCGAGATCCGAAGGGGAAGTTCTCCACTGTTTTAAAGGGTCTCTATGAGTCAGGATTGAATTGATGACAATGGGCTTGCATTTTTTTTTTTTAATATACAGATAAATATATGCAGCAAAAATTTTTTTAAAAATATTAAAAATGTTAGGTGTTAGGTATATGAATGGTTACTAAACTTTCTCTTTGTTATGTCTTTAATGACAATCACATAATGGCATTTACAAAATTATAATACATATGTTGATTATAAAAATTTTAAACTGCAAATTCCCAGAATGTGTGGAACCATTTAATATGCCTTTCTTCAAAACATAGTCCAATAAAATCCTTGCACCACAGATGGTGCAGACTGAAACAACATACTTGACAAGAATCAAACACATGTATTGCCAGGGAAAATCTAATAGATCCTGGTGGGGATTATTCATCTTTATACAGGGGAATATCCAAGGTGGTAGACACATGCAGATACAGCCTCTGTTACATCTCCTCCTGTGGCTTACGGAGTAAGATACCTTAATCTCTTTATCCACACCTGTAAAATGACCACTTCCTTTCAGGGTTGTTGAAAACTAAATGAGGATTACATGTTTCAATGTGTTTAAAGTATCAGGACATAACTCTCAAATATGAAATATATAGTGTCCTTGCTGTTTTTAAAGTGATGACAGTAAGTTATCTGAAAGGAGTTTTCTTTACATATGCATATGTAAATCCTTCTAGTGTGAGCTAGCTTCTATGCCAGGCCATGAAGATGAGTAGGTTGAGTAGTGTGTTATCCATGTAACTGACCCCAGCCCTTCCTTCCCCCATCTTCAACTCCCTGACTAAAATTGGACCATCAGTGTACCAGTCTTCTGGATCATATATCTTCTACCTCACTTAAAACATTTTAATATATGTTAATTACAATAGTGGGAGGAAATTGAGAGAAAGTGAGGTCACTGCCATTGATGTCAAAAGGAACTTTTATGAAAAAATTCCATCTGGTTAATGAAATCCTCTAGTCTAAACTATTATATAGTACATAATGCATATAGACTTAAGTATATTTAAATTAAAATGTACATACATATCTCTAATAAACCACAGATTAAAAAAAAAAAAATCCAGAAAAGGATGAGGATGGCAGTTTAAGGTAAAAGAATGAGTGGTTTGAAATGATACTACTTACGTGAAAACAGCAGTACCAGCAGCCTCTGAGCCAGGAATAATCAAGCAAATAGAAAAAAAAAAAAAAAAAAAAAAAAACAGTATCATATTAAATAATAAAATGGAAATATACTATCTCATATAAAACATTACTGAAAAAGTTGTGACCTACACCGACAAAATGCCTATGTCAGAAAGCAACTATTGGTCTTTTCCCGACTAGACAACGGAGAATGAAGAAAACTGAGGACATAAGGAAGCAATTAGTTCGAACAACTAATGGGCTACTTGAATCCCAATCTCCTGTAACCTGACAACAGAAAATTAGATGGTACCTGGCTGCCACTACTGACCACTCTGACCAGGATTACAATAGAAGGTTTGGGGCAGGATGGGTAAAAAAGGTAGAACAAAATTCAATTTGAACAACAACAACAACAAAAGACCAGATATACTGGTTTGAAAGAGGCTGGAGAAGCCCCTGAGACTATTTCCTTAAGATAGATTCTAACATGAAACTGTAGGCACTCCTGGAGGCCCGCTTTCAGCTCATAACAGACAGGGCTGTTACATTAAAAGACAACATCTGTGAAGGAGGTGCCACTTTGGATAATCAAGTATAGGAGACCAAAAGGGCAAGAAGGCAGGGAGGTACAGGGAAGCCTGACAAATGCAAACAGGGAAGCCAGGGAGGAAGTCAGGAGAGTGCTGGCACACATTGTGTAAGAATCTTTGATTGCAAAATTCATGTGCTATGTAAACTTTCACCTAAAGCACAATAAAATGTTTCTTCTTTTTTTTTTTTTTTTTTTAAAGAAGAACTGAATTGAGCATCAGTTGATATTACAGTTAGGAAGTCAACTCTCTGCATTGAATCCAATAAAATCAGCATAACTCTTCTTTAGTTACTATGATGAAAGGCTGAAGTAAAAAAGTCCTTGTATTGGTAAGTACAGCTTTTCCTATAAGGTAAGGGAAGGTAAGAGGACTTCCTCTCAACAGCTCTGGAGTTCCATGGAGAGCACCAAGTTATTTTCCATAGTTTACTATCTCTGTGGAGCATCTAATTCTTATTATATAAAGCTATGTTCTTTCAGAAAATTATATCTTCTTATGGTAGATTCCACTGGAAGTTGAAGAATATGGTATATAGTATACTATCATTATCAAACTGGCTACTTAGAAGTTTCCTAAACTCCAAAAATTGCTTTTCACATCTCAACAAAAGGTGTGAGATGGAAATGTATTTGTTTTCTCATCAAGAGATTAGCAAAAATGCACATTTGCACAGTTATTTAAATATATTTTAAATATTAAATTACATTTGAGAGGGACATAAGAAGAGCTGAGAGCCACGATAAAACTAAGGATTTTGAAGGACATCAACATTGGAGACTGAATACTGTAGCTTCATCATTCTGCTACAGTAATTTTTAATACTGCATATGCTTCCTTTACTTTCATATTTGAGCCCTATTATTCACATAGGTAGACCACATGAGTTGAGCAAACACTTAAGCACTCACCTATAAACTGAAAGGTTGGGGATCAAGTCCACTCAGAGATGCCTTGGAAGAAAGGAAGACCTACATCTGAAAGGTTGCAACTGTTGAAAAACCTATGGAGCACAATTCTCTGATACACGTGAGGCAATTATGAGGCAAAATTGATGCCAGGACTCTTTTTTTTTTTTTTTTTTCTCTTTGTTTCTTGTTTATTCATTTAATTATTTCTATAATCTAAAATAGTATTTAGGCATTTAATGATAATGTTTCATAGATGCTTATGAGCATTTAGCCTCTGAAACAAAGTGTGAATATTTGAAAAAAAAAAAGAAGCATGACAGAAAACCATAGAGAAATTCTAGTCTCAGGCAGTACTGAAAAGTAGAATGCACACAGAACTGACTCAGAAATCCTAATATTTTGCAATGAATTTGCCATTGAATAGCAGTGGGAACTTGCAAGTGTCACCGAAACATTCTGGATATTACAAAAATATAGAAGTAGTCTATCATTTTACCTGTAACGGAGTCTCTGTCTTGACTCCCCCATGTGATTAATATGGCAAAGTGAGACGAATTTATGGAATTTTTTTCACCCATGGAAATGCTCCCTGAGGAGATGACAAGCAATTTGTTGATTATTCCTGAACCATTTAAAAGCTTAAAATATCTAGGGGTTGTTTGTTAATTGTCCAGGACAATTTTTATTCATCAGTAAGCAAGTTTTCAATCATATAGTATGTATACATGTCTATATTTATCTATTTCATACTGACTTGCCTTTTACTCTTTACTCACTTTCCATTTTTACCACACAGCTCTGGATTAAAATACTGTACCTATAAAACAGAACTGTCAATACTCCCTGTTTCTATAGGGGCCTCCTCAAATGGATGACAGAATGAAGGTGTGCTTAAACACTTTCTTATTGCATTATTTAAAAGACTTAAATGGAACAAAAGTAACGCATTGTGCATGTGTGAGGTATCACTTCATAGTTTGCTGTTGTAATTGTTGCTGTTACCGCTATTGTTCAGGGTTTTTTTGTTTGTTGGTTGGTTTTGTTTTTGACCTCAGAAACAGAAATGTTACCCTTGCTTCTCATTTCCTGGTCAATTGTGATCATCAGCCTGCTTACGATTTTACTTGTTTGTTTTATTTTCCTTTATTACATTTCAATATTTTCTGCTTTTCCATTTTGTCCAATTCTCAGCCCAAAACATCTTTCTCACCTTCATACAGATCTGGCTGTGCCTCACATATGCTCTACCATATCAATATAAGCTTGTGTCTTAGGCTGTGTTCCGTAGAGAAGCAAAACTGGTAAAGGGTATAAATGTATATATATATAAAAAAAAAATTATACCAAGGGAATAGCTCACATGGCTGTAGAGGCTGGAATGTCCCAAGTCCATGGGTCAGGATAGAAGCTTCTCCTGATTTATGTAGCTGCAGGGGCTGGCTAACCCAACATCTGCAGGTCAGACAGCAGGGCTCTTGCTCATGAGCTGAAGATTGAAGAATCCCAAGATCGACAGGCAAGACTACAAGTAAGCTGCTCGTTCAATTCCAGAGAACCAGAGATCAGAGGAACAGGAGCCTGGTGCAGGATTCAAAGTGACAAAAAGCCAGTGAACCTTGCTAGACTATCTACTTATATTCCATGTAGGCCACACACATCAACAGATTGGCTACTCACAGTAGAGCCCATCGTGGAGATGATCATAACATCCCATGACTATCATACCACTAAGAATCATGGCCCAGCCAAGTTGACACACTACCTTAACTGTCACACCTTGTAATGTGTGATATTTTATGTGTAATGTTTTATTACGAATATACTTCTATCATGGTATATCTTTTTGGGGCATTTTGACATTTTAAATATTCATAATGTATTCATTTATGCTTTTATTTGCTTATTTGTGATATATATACATTCATGATATATATATCACAAATATCACAAAAATATGTATATATATACATATATATTTTTTTTTCCAATGTTTAAGCTCTCACTACTAAATGAAAGTTTGGCAGTTTGAACCCACAAGCCGTTACAGGGAGAAAAACCTGGCCTTCTGCACCAATAAAGATTACAGCCTAGGCCACCTTTGGGGCATTTCTATCCTGTCTTATAAGTTGCTATAAGTCTCAATCGACCGGAAGACACATAATAAAACAAAAATTCTTTACTGGTAGATATTTTGTTGTCTCCAGCAGAACATTGTCTGACATTCTTGCTTTGTGCATGTCATCAAGAAAGACCAGTTTCTGGAATTGTATATCATATTTGGTGAAACAGAGGACCAAATGGAATGAGGGAAGCCCTCCATGAGATGGATTAACACAGTGGCTACAACCACGGACGCAAACGTACCAAGGATTGTGAGGATAGCACAGGGCCAGGCAATGTTTTGTTCTGTTTTCCGTAAGGTCACCATATGTTGTATTCAAATCAATGGCAGAGAACAACGACATTTTGAAATGGACATCATTCACGTCAAATGACTCTGTTGGGGTTCCGCCTCGCTGTTGTGTGCATCAGTAATTTGTTTATTTTACTGCTGAGTATTATCTCATGTATGCATTTATTACAATTTGCTTAGAAATTTACCCATAGAAGGACATTTTAGGTTGTTACCAGTTTTTAACTATTATAAATAATGTTTCTACGAACATTTTTTTCCTTCTTTTTTTAATTGTGATTCAAGTGAAAGTTTACAGAATTAGTTTTTCATTAAATGGTTAACACTCAAATTGTTTTGTGACGTTGGTTGACAACACTGCAAAGTGTCAGCACTTTTCCTTTCTTCGCTCTGGGTTCTCTGTTTCCGTTCGTCCAGTTTTCCTGTCCCTTCCTGCCTTCTCATCTTTGCTTTTGGGCTAATGTGCCTGTTAGTCTTAAATACATGATTGAACTATGAATTACATCCCTCAAGTGGGCCATTCTGGCCCTCGGAGACTTGTTGAAGCTTTGGCTGAAGGACAAACCTCAGGAGTGACTCCAGTGCTAAGTTAAGAGGGTGTCCAGGGGCCATACTCAGGGCGTTTCTCCAGTCTCTGTGAGACCAGCGAGCCTGCTGTTTTTGTGCGTGTGTGTGAATTTGAATTTTATTCTACATTTTTTCCTACTCTTTCTGAGACCTTCTATTGTGATACCTGTCAGATAGTTGATGGTGTGAACCGGGTACTTTCTGGTATTTCTCAGCTCAGTCTGGTGGAGGTTGTACTAATTGCATTCCTTTAGTCCTTTGGACTAATCTTTTCCTTGTGTCTTTGGTCTTCTTCATTCTCCATTGCTCCAGTCAGGATGGGTTCAGTAAATGTATCTTAGATTTTCACTCTCATGTTTTTAAGACCCTTTACTCACCACAGTTGAATGTAAAACATTCTCTTTATAGACTGTTATGCCACTTGAGCTACATGTCCCCTGAGATCATGGTTTTCTGCCCTCAGCAGAGTAGTTCAGTCTCTCAGGGCATTTGGATGTCTGTGAAGCTTCTATGGCTTTCACCTTGTCAAGTGGTGAGGACTTCCCCAGTATTGTGTACTGTCTTACACTTCACCAAAGTTACCACTTGTCTACTAACTTGTGTAAGGGATCTTGTATGACCATAGGTTTCATTTCTCTGGGGTAAATATCTAAGTGTGAGTAGTTTTAATTTTGACAAATTCCAATTTATTGATTTGTACTTTTTGGCACTATATTTGCGTGTAACAGTAATTCAGGAGATTTTATTGTTGAGTGGTACTCACTTCATTCGATAGACCACAATTTATTTATTAATTCTCAAGTAGATGAACAATTGGATTGATTCCAGTTTTTGACTATTACAAATAAAGTTGCGATGCACATTTGAACACACATCTTCATAAGGAAAAATACTGTCATGTCTCTGGTTAGATATATATGAACAGAATGGCTAAATTTCATGGCAGAACTATGGTTAGCCTTCTAAGACCCTAATCTTTAAAACAAATTATTTTTTAAAGTATTTATGTCATTTTAATTACCCACTAGCAGTTTATGAATGTCCCAGTTCCTCCACATATTTACCAACTACCTGGCATTCTAATAGGTGTAAAGAGGTACATCATTAATGTTTTAACTTGAAATTTATTAATTAAGAATGTTGCTGAGCATTTTTATATGCTTACTTGCCAGCTGCATATTTTCTTTGGATAAGTTAATGTTTGTTTATTTTTATGACTATATTTGTAGACTGCTTCTTTCCTTTTTTTTTTTTTCAGTTTTGAGAACTCTGCATTTACTATAGAACAGCTCACTTATTAGATGTATTTTTGGAAAATATTTTCTCCCAAAATATAACTTGTTTTTATACAAGTGTCTTTTGAAAAGCAGAAGTTTTAAAATTTGATGTGGTCAAACTTTTCATGTATTTTGCTTTTCCTGTTTGTCTTAGATGTCTGTGCTGGTATAACAGAAATACCACAAGTGGCTGTCTTTAACACACAGAAGTTTATTTCTCACAATTTACCCTTTGGCTTCAAGTGAATTCCGGGTCATCTCACAGTTTAGGAAGCTAGAAATTCAAATTCGGGATGCCAGCTCCAGGGGAAGGTTTTCTTTCTCTGTTGGCTCTGGGGGAAGGTCCTTGGCACCAACTTTCCCCTGATCTAAGCACTTCTCAGCCTGGACCCTGGGTCCAAAGGATGTGCTCCATTAGTGGAGATTTTTTCTTGGTGACATGAGGTCCTACTCCTTTCTCTCTTTTATATCTTAAAAGAGATTTACTCAAAATACATCCTCAATAGTCCTTTCTTATTAACATAGCTGTCTCTCACACTGCCTCGTTAACATCTTAGAGGTTAGGATTTACAACACATGGAATAATCACATCAGATCACAAAATGTTGGACAAGGACACCATACTGGGAATCCTGGCCAAGCCAAGTTGAATCATATTTTGGGGGGACTCAATTCAATCCATTACCAGTGTTTTATCTAAGAAATCTCCAAATGTATTTATATAGTAAAAGCAAACCCATTTAAAATTAAAACAGGATTTTTTTTAATTGACCACTAACCTGAAAGGAAATTCACAAATGCTACATTAACTTTTTAATATACAGCTCTATTGTAGACTCTATTAGATTTTATACACAAAAAAAAAATCCTGTCATTTATCTATAAAAAGAGCTTTACCTCTTCCTTTCCAATCCGAATGCTTTCTATTTATTTATCTATTGCCTTATTGTGTTTTCTAGATCATCTGCTAAAATGACTGATAGTTTGGTAAGGCTAGATTTACATGTTGTGCTCCTGGTCTTTCTGAGAATTTATTCAGTCTTTCATACCCTGTGTGACAGTAGCTGTTGGTTAATCATAGGTGCCCTCTATCAGTTTGACGAAATTCCATGTCAATATTGTTACTACTGAGGTTTGGTGCCCACTGAGTCATTTCTAATTCATAGCAGCCCTGTGTACAACAGAATGAAACACTGCCCAGTACTGCACTATTCTCTTAATCATTGTTATGCTTGAGCCCACCCTTGTAGCCACTGTATCAGTCCATGTCTTGATGGCCTTCATTTTTTTCACTGAACCCCGACTTTGTTGTTGTTGTTGTTAGGTGCCTTTGAGCTGGTTCTGACTCATAGCGACCCTACGTACAACAGAAAAAAACACCGTCTCCTCTTGCACCGTCCTCACAATAGTTGTTATGCTTGAGCTCATTGTTGTAGACACTGTGTCAGTCCACCTCATTGAGGGCCTTCCATTTTTTTCATTGACCCTCTAGTTTACCAAGCATGATGTCCTTCTCCAGGGACTGTTCCTTCCTGAAAACATGTCCAAAGCATATTAGATGAAGCTTCACCATGTTTGCTTGCAAGGAGCCTTCTGCTTGTACTTCTTCAAGACAGATTTGTTCATTCTTGTGGCAGTCCAAGGTATATTCAATATTCTCCCCCAACACCACAATTCAAAGCAATCAAAGGCATCGATTTGTCTTTGGTCTTCCTTATTTATTGTCCAGCTTTCACATGTATAAGAGGTGATTGAAAACAGAATGGATTGGGCCAGGCACACCTTAGTACTTAGTGTGACGTCTTTGCTTTTCAACACTTTAAAGAGATCTTTTGCCTCCCATTTGCTCAATGCAAAGTGTCCTTTGATTTCTCGACTGTTGCTTCCATGGGTGTTGATTGTGAATCCAAGTAAAATGAAATACTTGACAACTTCAATCTTTTTTCTGTTTATCATGATGTTGCTTATTGGTCCAGTAATGAGGATTTTTGTTTTCTTTATGTTGAAGTGTAATTCATATAGAAGCCTGTGGTCTTTGGTCTTCATCAAGAAGGGTTTCGTGTCCTCTTCATTTTCAGCAAGCAAGATTGTGCCACCTGCATAATTCACATTATTAATGTGTCTTCCTCCCATCCTAATGCCCTGTTCTCCTTCATGTATTCCAGCCTCTTGGATTATTTGCTCACCATAGAGATTGAAAAAGTATGGTGAAAGGATACAACCTTGAAACACACCTTTCCTCACTTTAAACCATTCAGTATACCCTTTTTCTGTTTCAACTACTGCCTCTTGATCTAAGTACATGTTTCTTATGAGCACAATTAATTGTTCTGGAATTTTTTATTTGTCTCAATGTTATTCATTTTTTTTATGACCCACACAGTCCAATGCCTTTGTGTCATCAATAATACACAGGTAACCATCTTTCTGTTATTCTTTGCTTTCATGGATAATCCATCCTATATGAGCAATGATATTCCTCATCCCATGTTCTCTTCTGAAGCCAGGTTGAAAATATGACAATTCCCTCTTGATGCACTGCTGTGACCACCTTTGAATGATCTTCAGCAAAATTTTATTTGTGTGTGATATTAATGATTCCGTTAGATAATTTCTTCAATCTGTTGGATCACATTTAATATTAATTTGGTTAAAATTTCATCACAATATTGGGACTTTGAAAATGCTTTTCTACATCTGCCTATGTTACTTTGTTTGCATTT
Organism: Elephas maximus indicus; assembly: GCF_024166365.1. Classification (NCBI taxonomy): domain Eukaryota; kingdom Metazoa; phylum Chordata; class Mammalia; order Proboscidea; family Elephantidae; genus Elephas; species Elephas maximus. Next base: position 107,148,861 of record NC_064825.1, on the reverse strand, counting down.
CTAATAAGTGTTAATGGTGAATGTCATTACCCGGTTTTTAAAAACCAACGATGCATTCTTGGAGCACACCTAATTGTTTACATGTTTCAAGACACAGTTTTTTAATATTTTTGAAATGTTTTTCACATATGTGCTCTTTTGTTTCCTCTTTTTTAATGCTTTTGTCTACCTTTGATATCAGAGTAAAGCTATCCTGACAAAACCCACCCAGTGTGAAATATATCCTCCTCTTCAGTTTTCTGGAAAAGTTTGTGGAGAGCTAAACATACAGTGGAATTTCCCAATCAAGCCTTTTAGACTTGATTGGGGATGGTATTTTAAATTTAAATTTCCATTTTGATATTCCTTTTATCCATGATTTGTTTTTTTCTTATGTGTTTTCCAGTCTCTATATACATGGATACATCATACCCCTCCTTGTATGGTCCTGACCTAAAACCCAGACTGATTTTTCTTTAAGTAGGAAACATTAGTGTATCTAGAATTTATTTTTTCTCATTACAATTTTTTTGAGTATTAAAAGAATAAAAATAAGAAAATATGCATGGGAAATTTGGAAGGAATATGGAGCAACGATGTCCAGAAATCATAACAAATAGGTAAATTGCTACATATCACAGCTCACTCACTACAAAATGCACCATAATCTAAGTTTGGGATTATCTCTTTTTGCTTCTTCCAAGTAGAAGACTCAAAACGATGAATTCGAACTATAGTTCTGCTCAAAATATACTGCACACTCATATCAACCAAATTTGAGAAAATTCTGCCAAACAAAAATAAGGCAAGAAACCTAACTCATCATACAACAGACCTCTTATGCTAGACAACTTAAACATTTGATAATGACTTCTAAAGAAGAGTAATTATTGTTTTCTAGAGAGATAAAGATAGCAATCTATGAGACAAAAGTATGCAATTAGGAACTAGTATCAATCCAGTAGAGAAAAAGAAGAAAAAACCTGGAAACATCCATGGTTGATATCAATAAATTTATCTTAACTAGTATATCCACTGATACAGAGAAAATGGGTTAATCTAGGCAAACCAGACACCTACCTGATAGGTGAATACAATAGCTTTGTTTTGTCACTGCTTACATTACTATAATAATAATAATAATGACAAAGTAAACAGGTTGTAATGCATCATATATGAAAGCAAAGACACCGATGATGAAAGTGAGGGATTTCAAGGTTTAGAAAGTGGACATTTGCGCAAATTCAGAAGACTGAGCACTTCAACTCATTCCACAGCACTGAGCCTTCTTGCAATTAGAATTAGTCACCAGGGGCAGATGGTGAGCACTAAAACAGTAGGTGTGTTCATGCACACATACATACACACACAAACACTTGTTTGTGTCTATCACAACATCCCTATCCCAATGAGCATATTCATTATTCTCCTTTTTTTTAATTTTAATCTATCACACCCTAACACATTCTAATATACTGTACAATGTCTTCATTATTATACTTATAATGCATCTCTCCTGCAAAAGGAAGGCATCATTTTGTGTTGTCTTATTTATTAATTTATTTAAAGCTTTTGTTAGACTGGAAACCCTGGTGGTGTAGTGGATAAGAGCTATGGCTCTTAGCTAAAAGGTTAGTAGTTTGAATCCACCAGGTGCTGCTTGGGAATTCCAGGGGGCAGTTCTACTCTGTCCCATAGTGACACTGAGTCGGGATCAACCAGATGGCAATAGGTTTGGTTTTTCTTGGTTTTCTTTTTAGACTAACTGATAGAAGGCAGTATAGAAATATATGCTGAATTTTTCTGAGCTTTGGTGCTGCTCTCTCCTCCACAGGCACACAGAAAAAAGTTTATATCCTATAATGTAATTTATGTTGATCATATGGTATAGTGAACTTAGAGAAAATATATTGCATAGTTATCCCAAAGTCCTATGTAAGGCATATTTCATGTCTTTATTCCTCAGACTATAGATCAAGGGATTCAACACGGGCAGAACTAGACTGTAAAATATGGAAGCCACTTTATCAGTGTCAAGGGAATGACTGGTCTTAGGCTGGTGGTACGTAAAGATCAAAGTCCCATAGAACATACCGCCACTGTCAGGTGGGACCCACAAGTGGATAAAGCCTTGTGACTGCCCTCAGCTGAATTCATCCTGAAAATGGCTACAGGAATGAGCAGATAAGTAACAAGAACTATTAGGAAGGATGAAATCAAATCAAAAGATTTGCTAAGATGGCAATGATCAATTCCATTTCATGAGTGTTTGGATAAAGCAAGGATAATAAGGGGATGTTGTCACAGTAAAAATGACTAATGACTTTGTAGTTTTTATTGGGTTCTCAGGTATTGCTTGGTGTGGCCATGGACACACGAAAGGTGTGAAGGTGAAAGAAGAAGCCTTATTTGGTTGGCCAAGCAAATGAGTACAACGGGACTCACATTGCCAAACAATAACTGAAAAAAATTTTCTTAGGGCAAATATTGAGGATGGGCCCTGGCAGGAAGGAGCAAGATCATTGATTGGTCTGGCCCAAAGAGGCATTTCTGGTGTGGTTTTGTTATCTGCCCTTATTCAGTCCAAAAGGAGAGTCTCTCAAACCAGATTTTAGGCCTGGAACCTTCGTTCTGAAAGTCTTCCACCATTCTTGGAATACTAAAGCTTGGTTCTGTCCAGAGGGAGAAAAGTTCTGGGTTCAACCAGAGAACAGGTTGACGATGTTGCTCATGTCAGGTAGGTGAGGTCTGGTCTTAACTTCTTCTGTGGTATGTGACCTCAGCCTCTCTCTTTTTTTTTTACTTTGGTCCAGAAGATGGCCAATTCCCTAACAATTATCTGGAGAAACAATTTAGAAGGGGAAGTGGTTCATGCTACCCTACTTACAAGGAAGTTGGGGGTTGGTAATGGTGCCCAGAGGCTGTTGGCCTCATAGGCACCAAAAATAAATTAAAAATCTTTATGGTGACCAGAAGAGGACTAAATGTGCTGTAGAGATAGGGAATTGCCACCAGCACCCAACACATCCTTTGTGGTGTGATGACTGTGTAGAGCAGAGGGTTACAGATGGCCACATAGGGGTCTTAGGACATGGCTGACAGAAGGAAAAGTTCACTAGTTATGAACATCATAAAGAAAGCTAGCTGTGGGGCACAAAATAATAGGAGATTGTGTTTTCTTCCACAACAAAATTTACAAACATTTTGGGTCCCCAGCTGTTGAGATCAGTGATGGCAGGTTTCTGAAAAAAAAAGTACTTGGACATTTGTAGATTAGAGTCTGTATTGGTGAGGGTAATCATGCCCAACTTTCCCACCACTGAGATCATGTAGATGATCAGGAATAGCCCAAACCCAGGGAGGTCTGTAGTTCTCATCAAAATGAATTCATTCAGCACTGTTAGATTGTGTTTGTCCGTCTAGGTCTATCAGGAAACCTATTCTGGATAGAGACATCAGCATAATCAATAGTTTTTATGTAGTATCATCTGTTAGATATTTAGTATACGAAGCTAGGATGAAAAATATAAATTCAAACTTTTCTTTTTAGGGTATTTGAATGTATGCCCACCTCCTACAATTTTTGCACACACATATACATATATGATAGATTAATAGCTGAAACAAAAATTAATAAACAGTTAAACGTTCAGGTGTTAGGGACATGGATATTTATTGTTGTTGTTGTTAGCTGCAGTCGAGTCAGTCCCAACCCATAGCTACCCTGTGCACAACAGAATGGAACACTGCCTGGTCCTGCACCATCCTCACAGCTGTTGCTACGCTTGAACCCATTTTTGAGGTCGCTGTGTCAGTTCATCCTGTTGAGGGTCTTCCTGTTTTTCTCTGAACCTCTACTTTACAAATCATGGTGATTGATCCCTCCTGATAACAGGTCCAAATTATGTGAGACATAGTGCCTCCATCCTTGTGTCTAAGGTACTTTCTGGTTATACTTCTTCCAAGACAGATCTGTTCGTTTTTTTGGCAGTCCGTGATATGTTCAGTCTTCTTCTCCAAAACCACAATGCAAAGGCATCAATTCTTCTCCAGTCTTCCTTATTCATTGTCCAGCTTTGGCATGTATATGATGCAATTGAAAACACCATGATTTGGGTCAGACAGACATTAGTCTTCAAGGTGATATCATTGTTTTTCAACAGTGTAAAGAGGCCTTTTGCAGCCAATTTGTCCAATACAAATGTCTTTTGATTTCTCGACTGCTGTTTCCATGGCTGTTGATTTGGATCCAATAAAATAAAACCTTTGATAATCTCAATCTTTTCTCCATTAATCATGATGTTGCTTGTCTGTCTACTTGTGAGGATTTTTGTTTTCTTTATGTTGAGGTGTAATCTATACTGAAGACTAAATGGTCTTTAATCTTCCTCAGTAAGTGCTTCAAGTCCTCTTTATTTTCAGCAAGGAAGGTTGTATCGTCTGCATGTTGCAAGTTGTTCATAAGTCTTCCTCCAATCCTGATGCCCCATTCTTCTTCATACAGTCCAGATTCTCAGATTATTTGCTCAGCATACAGATCGAATAGTTGTGGTGAAAGGATATAACACTGATGCTCTTTTCTTCACTTTAAACCATGCAGTATTCCTTTGTACTGTTCGAACGACTGCCTCTTGATCCTTGCACAGATTCCTCATGAGCACAATTAAGTGTTCTGGAATTGCCATTCTCCACAATGTTATCCATAATTTGGTATGATCCACACAGTCGAATGCCTTAGCATAGTCAATACAACACATGTTAACATCTTTCTGGTATTCTCTGCTTTCAGCCAGGATCCATCTAACATCACGAATAGCTCTGGCTCCTCATCCTCTTCTAAATCTGGCTTGGATTTCTGGCAGTTACTTGTCTAATATACTGCTGCAGCTGTTTTTGAATGATCTTCAGCAAAATTTTGCTTGCAAGTGAAAGTAACGATATTGTTGGATAATTTCTGCTTTCAGTTGGATCACCTTTCTTGGGAATAGGCATAAATAAAGATCTCTTCCAGTTGGTTGGCCAGGAAGCTGGCTTCCAAATTTCTTGGCATGGATGAGTGAGTACTTCCAGCACTGCATCCATTTGGTATTTATGTCGTCAAGTCCTGGAGCCTTGTTTTTCATCAGCGCTTTCAGTACAGCTTGGACTCCTTCCTTCAGCACCATCGGAACCTGATCAGATGTTACCTCCTGAAATGGTTGAACTTTGACCAGTTCTTTTGGTGTAGTGACTATGTGTGTTCCTTACATCTTTTTTTTATGCTTCCTGGTCATATAGTATTTTTCCTGTAGAGCTTTACTATTGCAACTCGAGGCTTGAATTTTTTCTTCGGTTCTTTCAGCTTGAGGAATGCTGAGCATGTTCTTTCCTTTTGGATTTCCATTTCCAGGTCCTTGCACATGTCATCACAATACTGTACTTTGTCTTCTCCAGCTACCCACTGAGATCTTCTGTTCAGCTCTCCTGCTTCATGATTTCTTCCTTTTGCTTTAGTTACTCGACATTCAATAGCAAGTTTCAGAGTCTCATCTATTTAGGTCTTTTCTTTCTCTCCTGTCTTTTTAGTGTCCGCTTGTTTTCTTTATTTATGATGCCCTTGGTGTCATTCCACAACTCGCCTGGCCTTAGGTAATTTGTACTGAAGGTGTCAAATCTATTCTTGCTATGGTCTCTGGATTCAGGTGAGATATACTCAAAGTCATACTTTGGCCTTGTTCTGACTGATGATATTGAGCTTTTTTGTCATCTCTTTCCACAAATGCAGTAGATTTGGTTTCTGTGCATTCCATCTGGCAAAGTCCATGTGTATAGTTGCCATTTATGTTGGTGAAAAATGTTACTTTCAATGAAGAAGTCATTGGGCTTGCAAAATTCTTGCATGTGATCTCTGGCATTGTTTCAATCACCAAGGCCATATTTTCCAACTACCATTCCTTCTTCTTTGTTTCTAACTTTTACATTCCAATCACCAATAATTATCAATGCATCCTGATCCCAAGTTTGATCAATTTCGGACTGCAGAAGTTATTAAAAATCTTCAATTTTACATCTTTGGCCTTAGTGGTTGATTCACAAATTTGAATAATAGTTGTATTAACTGGTTTTCCTTATAGGCAGATGGATATTATCATATCACTGACAGAGTTGTAGTGCAGGATGGATCTGGAAAGGTTCTTTTTGGAGGTGAATACAAGGCCATTCCTCTTCAAGCTGTCATTCCCAGCATAGTAGACCATATGATTGTCTGATCCAAAATAGCCAATACCAGTCCAAATCAGCTCACTAATGCCTAGGATATTGATGCTTATGTGTTCCATTTCATTTTTTGATTTACTTTCAATTTCCCTGGTCCTATAGGGTCGCTATGAGTCAGAATCAACTTGACAGCAATGGTTTAATGATTTTAATTTCCCTGGGTTCATACTTCATACATTCCACATTCCTATTATTGATGTATGCTTGCAGCTGTTTCTTCAATTTTTTCAGCACTGACACTCCAGCAAATGAAGGTCCTAAAAGCTTGACTCCATCCATGTGATTACGGTTGACTCTACTTTGGGGAGTCACCTTTTCCCAGCCGTATTGTGTGTGCCTTCTGACCTGAGGGGCTCATCTTCCAGCACTATATCAGACAATGTTCCACTGCTATTCATAAGGTTTTCACTGGCTAATTCTTTTCAGAAGTAGACCACTGGTTCCTTCTTCCTAGCCTGTCCTAGTCTGGAAACTCAGCTGAAACCTGTCTGCCATGGATAACCCTGCTGGTATTTGAATACCAGTGGCATACCTCCCAGCATCACAGCAACACATAAGACCCCACAGTATGATAAGTTGTACTCTTCTTAAAACTTTTGTCTTTTTTGTATACCTAAAAAAAACACATGGATGCATTTTGAACCCTCTACTTCAAAATATTGTCTTATGAATACTCGTGATTATAGATGGTCCGGGATGGAACAGTCAACATACTAGACAGATTTTGGATAGATATTGTCATGAATTGAATTGTGTCCCCTCAAAATATCTGTCAACTGGGCTAGGTCATGATTCCCAGTATTGTATGATTGTTTACCATTTTATCATCTGGTGTGATTTCTCTGTATTGTAAATCCTATCTCTATTATGTAATAAGTTGAATTAAAAAAAAAAGATTTATTAGCAGCAGTTACAGTGATGAGATCTACAAAATTAGTGTCTTAAGCCAATCTCTTTTGAAATTTAAAAGACAGAAGTGAGCACCAACATGAAAGCAGCCCCAGCAGCAGAGCAAGTCCTTTGGACCTGGGGTTCCTGGGCTGAGATGCTCCCCGACCAAGGGAAGACTGAGGACAAGGATGTTTCTCCAGAGCCGACAGAGAGAGAAAGTCTTCCCCTGAAGCTGGTGCCCTGAATTTGGACTTCTAACCTACTGGACTGTGAGAGAATATACTTCTCTTTGTTAAAGCCATTGGCTTGTCATATTTCTGTTATAGCAGCACTAAAGAACCAAGCTAGATATGTAATTTCATATGTACATGTAGATATATAGATAGATGGACAGAGATACTTGATCACAATGTGGTTTATTTCTCTTTATACATGAAAACATCCCTAAAGCTATATTTATATAGATAAAGCCTCTGCTATACCTCCATTTGTAAGGTATACAAAGTGGTACTTTGGACAAATAACATAAATTAAATGAATCTGTATATTCCCACCTGAAAACTCATATTCCAACACTTTGTGGCAGCGTTATTAGGAAGTGTAATGAGAAGTAGATGCTTGAATGTGTTCATGATACATAAAAATAACAATAGAGTGTCCCTAATATTATTTGTCTGTCTGCCTACCTACCTACCCACCTACCTACATGTCTGTCTGTCTGTCTCTCTCTCTCCGTCTGTGTATCTCTCTCATGTATTTGTGTAACATCACCATCATCTATCTTTTTTTGCACCTTGAGAGTAATTACTTAAAATGATTTTTTTGCTCTTGTTAATTGTTTTCATCTTCAATGTATTTATAGGTAAATTCTTCCAGTCTTGATTTAAGTTTTTTGTCACCATTTTCATGATGAATAGGTTCATTATGCCGCTATCCTTGTAACTGACCCAGCCCCACATTCTGTAACACCAGTTCTATGACTAAAGTGTCCAAAAGTGCCATTCCCTAGATTACTTTCTTTGCTGGCCTACTTAAAATATTTTCGCCTCCAACTGGAACAAATCAGACACATACATATATTTTTTTCTTATGCAGAAACTTAGACTATATGAAGAAATCTGAACAAATAGTGAAATGTTGATCTCATAAACACTCCCTTGTTAAAAAATATCCTCTAGTTTTAAGAAAAAAAAAGGTTAAAATATCACTATTTGACATAATAGCACAAGAGAAAGGGAAAACATGCTGATGATGACATATATGTAAATTAATGGAAGTTATTAAAATCTGCCTGAACATGAAGCATCTTGCATTAAACATTGGAATTCCTATGTGACAGGAGATTTCACAGATCAATTTAAGTATAATTTTTAAAAACTGCATCTGAATATACCACAGATATTTTAAAAATACAATAGGCCTACAATACGCCTATCATCCGTCTGTCTGTCTATCTATCTATCATCTATCTATATCTATCTATCATCTATCATCTATCATCTATCTATCTATCTATCATCTACCTCCCGACCTACCTCCCGACCTACCTCCCTACCTGTCTACCTACCTGTCTACCTACCTATCATCTATCTATCTATCTATCTATCTATCTATCTATCTATCTATCTATCTATCTATCTATCTATCTATCTATCTATCTATCTATCTAATATCTATCTAATATCTATCTATCTATCTATCTATCTATCTATCTATCTATCTATCTATCTATCTATCTATCTATCTATCTATCTATCTATCTATCTATCTATCTATCTATCTATCTATCTATCTATCTATCTATCTATCTATCTATCTATCTATCTATCTATCTATCTATCTATCTATCTATCTATCTATCTACCTACCTACTTACCTACCTACCTCTCTCTCTCTCTCATCTGTCTATCTGGCATATGTCTATTCCTGAACGCTATGAGCAGAGCAGTCTCTGAGTAAACTGTTAGCACACAAATGCAGAAATTAAATTTCATAGCATTAATGAGAAAAGTGAATACATGAAGTCCACAATCATCTCATATGAAACATATTAGAAATAATGGTGGAAAGCAGACAGAGTTGAATAAAAACTAGGGCCTTGAAAATGTCACTAAAACACCCTCAATATTAGTAAAACATGGTATTACCTATAAATTGTTACCTTTTACCTGTATTGAATCTGTTTGACACCCCATGTGATTCTTAGCATAGCATAGTGGGAGTAACTATAGCTTTCTCTCAGTGTTCAAGGCTCTCCCTGAGGAGATACCAAGCAATGTGTTATGTCTAAAGCACTTGAAAATTTAACATATTTAATATGTCTGTTAATTTTCTAAAAAAGAAATTGTGTCCACCAGTGATTAAGCTTCTTTTAGGTAAATTCATTCTTTTATTCTCAGTTAACTTTCAATTTTTCCCACCCAGGAATCTGGATAAAATATTACCTTTAGGACAGGCCACTTAATATTCCCCCATTTCCATAATGTTGTCATAAGGAGTAAAATTAGTAAATTTCATATTTTTATATACTGTTTCTTTGTGTTTTTTTTCTATGTTTTCACTTTTTTATTATTATTATGCTTTAGGTGAAAGTTTACGCTTAAGTTGGTTTCCCATACAAAATTTATACACATATTGTTATGTGACCCTAGTTGGTATAAATATTACGTGAATGCACACTCCCCCTTTCCACCCCAGATTTCCCATGTCCATTCCACCATCTCTTATCCCTTTCTGCCTTCTCATCTCGCCTCTGGACAGGAGCTGCCCATTTAGTCTCATGTATTTACATGAACTAAGAAGCACACTCTTTACGAGTATTGTTTTATGTTTTATTCCAGCCTGATCTGTCTCAAGAGTTGGCTTCAGGAATAGTTTTAGTTTTGGGTTAACAGGGAGCTTGGGGCCATGTCTTCTGGGCTTCCTCTACTATCAGTCAGACCATTAAGTCTGGTCTTTTTTCATGAATTTGAGTTCTGCACCTCATTTTTCCTCTACCCCATCAGAAATTCTCTGCTGCGTTCCCCACCAGGGTGGTCTTTCGCAGTACCTGGACGCTGTCTAGTTCTTCTGGTTTCAGGCTGATGGAGTCTGTGCTTTATGTGGCCCATTTTGTCTCTTGGGCTAATGTTTTCCTTGTGTCTTTGGTGTTCTTCATTCTCCTTTTCTCCAAGTTTTTTGGGAACAACTGATGCATCTTCAGTGGACATTTGTAAGTTTTTAAGACCCCAGATGCCGCTCACCAAAGTGGGATGCAGGACATTTTCTTAATAATCTTTGTTATGCCAGTTGACTTAGATATCCCCCTAAACCACGGTCCTCAGACACCTATCCCTGCTATTCTGTCCCTTTAAGTGTTTGCTTGTGTTCAGGAAACTTCTTAGCTTTTGGTTTAGTCCAGTTGTGTTGACTTCCCCTGTATTGTGTGTTGCCTACCCCTCACCTAAGATAATTCTTAACTCCTACATACTTAGTGAATTCCCTTGTCCCTCCCCCCGCACCTTTGTAACCATCAAAAAATGTTTTCTTCCATGTTTAAACCTTGAGTTCTTATAAAAGTGGTCTCATACAAAATTTGTCCTTTTACAACTGATTAATTTCACTCAGTATAATGCCTTCCAGATTCATCCATGTCGTAAGATGTTTTGAAGATTCATCATTGTTCTTTATTTTTGTTTATTCCATTGTGTGAATATAGAATAATTTCTTCATCCATTCGTCACTGATGGACACCTAGGTTGTTTCCATCTTTTTCCTATGGTGAACAGTGCTGCAAAGAACATGGGTGTACGTATGTCTATTCTTCTGATGGCTCCTATTTCTCTAGGATATATTCTGAAGATCGTAGTTGCTGGTGGATTATGATACTTCTATATCTAGATTTTTAAGGAGGCACCAAATCCGTTCCCAGTCTCTCCACAACCTCTCCAACACTTATAATTTTGCGTTTTTTGGATTAATACTACCCTTGTTGGGGTGAAAGATATCTCATTGTAGTGTTGATTTGTGAGCATTTTCTCATGTATCTGTTAGCCACCTGAATATTTTCTTTGGTGAAGTGCTTGCTCATACCTTTTGTCCATTTTTTAAACTGGGTTATTTGTCTTTTTGTTGTTGAAGTTTTGCCGTATCTTCCAGGTTTTAGAGATTAGACCCTGTTCAGATATATTATACCACAATTTTTTTTTCCCAATCTGTAGGCTTTTTTTACTCTTTTAGTGGAGTCTTTAGATGGGTGTAAGTGTTTTATTTTTAGGAGCTCCCAGTTATTTAGTTTCTCTTCTACTGTTTGTGCACTGTTAGCAATGTTTCATATACTGTTTATGCCATGTATTAGGGCTGCTAGAATTGTCCCCATTTTTTTTTTTTATTCATGCTTTTTATCATTTTAGATTTTTATGTAGGTCTTTGATTTATTTTGAGTTTTTTTTTTTTTTTACATGATGTGGGGTATAGACCTTGTTTCATTTTTTTTTTTTTTTTGAAGGAGGATATCCAGTTATGCCAGCACCATTTGTTTAAGAAGCTCTTTTTTCCCCATTTAATACACTTTGGGCCCTTGTGAAATATTAGCTGCTCATGGTGGATAAATTTATGTCTGGATTCTCAATTCTGTTCTATCGTTCTATGTATCTGTTGTTGTACCAGTACTAGGCTGCCTTTGACTACAGTGTCAGTACAATAGTTTTTAAAATCACTTAGTGTGAGTCCTCCCACTTTGTTCTTCTTCTCCAGTATTACTTTACTTATCCTGGCCCTCTTCCCTTTCCATATGAAATTGGTGATTTGTTTCTCCACCTCATTAAAAAATGCCATTGGAATTTGGATGGATTGTATTTAATCTGTAGATCACTTTGGGTAGAACTGATATTTTCACAATGTTGAGTCTTCCTATCCATGAGCAAGGTATATTTTTCTACTTATGTAGATCTTTTTTTTTTTTTGTTTCTTGCAATAGTGTCTTATAGGTTTCTTTGTATAGGTCTTTTATATCTATGGTTAGATTTATTCCTAAAGTATTTTATCTTCTTGGGGGGCTATTGGAAATGGTATTGATTTGGTGACTTCCTCTTTGAAGTTTTCTTTGTTGGTGTCTGGAATCCAAGTGATTTTTGCCTGTTTATCTCATATCTTGATACTTCTCTTAAATCTTCTTTTAGTTCCAGTAGTATTCTTGTTGATTCTTTGGGATTTTCTGTGTATAGATTGTATCATCTGAAAATAGGAATATTTTTACTTCATCCTTTCCAGTTTGGATGCCCTTTATTTCTTTTTCTTGCCTAATTGCTCTGGCTAGGGCCTCCGGCACAACGTTGAATAAGCATGGTGATGAAGTGCATCCTTGTCTGGTTCCTGTTCTCAAGAGGAATGCTTTCAGACTTTCTCCTTTTAGAATGATGTTAGCTGTTGGCTTTACATAAGTACTCTTTATTTTTTTGAGGAATATCCTTTCTATCCCTATTTTGTAGAGAGTTTTTATCTTTTATCATGAACGGATGTTGGACTTTGCCTAATGCCTTTTCAGCATCAATTGATAAGATTATTTGATCCTTATCTCTTGTTTTATTTTTGTTATGGATTACATTGACTGTTTTTCTAATGTTGAACCATCCCTGCATACCTAATATGAATCACACTTGGTAGTGGTGAATTTTTTTTTTTTTGATACATTGTTGAATTCCATTGGCTAGAATTTTGTTGAGGATTTTTACATATATGTTCATGAGGTATATTGGCCTGTAATTTTCTTTTTTTGTGGAGTCTTTACCTGGTTTTGGTACCAGGTTTATGTTAACTGCATAGAATGGGTTTGAGAGTACTCCATCCTTCTCTATTCTCCGCAATACCCTTCGCAGTATTGGTGATAACTCTTCACTGAAACTTTGGTAGAACTCTCCAGAGAAGCCGTCAGGGCCAGGACCTTTTTTTTTTTTTTTTGGTCAGGAGTTTTTTTAATTGCCTCTTCCATCTCTTCTTTTGTTATAGGCTTATGTAGTTTTTCTACCTCTGTTTGTGTTACCTTAGGTAGGTTGAGTTTTCCTAGAAATTTGTCCATTTCCCCTAGATTTTCAACTTTTGGGGGGCAAAATTTTTCATGGTTTTCTATTATAATTGTTTTAATTTCAATTGGCTCTGTCTTAATATCTTCATCTCATTTCTTATCTGAGTTGTTTGTTTCCTCTTCTGTTCTTTTGTCAGTTTGGCCGATGGTTTATCAGTTTTCTTGATGTTTTCGAAGAACCAGATTTTGTTCTTGTTAACTCTTCCAATTGTTTTTCTATTCTATCTTTCATTTATTTCTGCTCCAATATTTATTATTTCCTTTTTTGGTTTATGTGGTCTCCTTTTGCTGATCTCTTTCTGTCTGTTAATGTTGTAGGGTTAATATTTTGGTTTTGTCCCTTTTTTTCTTTTTAGTTGTATGTGTTTATTGTTGTCTATTGACCTCTAAGCACTGCTTTCACTGTGGGCCAAGATTCTGGTAGGAGGTGTTTTCATCCTCATTTGATTCTGTGAATTTCTTTATTCCTTCCTTAATTTATTCTGTAGCCCAATACTTTTTAGCAAGGTGTTGTTCAGTTTCCATGCATTTGATTTTTTTTTTTTCCTTGCTTTTTCTGTTATTGATTTCTACTTTTATGGCTTTATGGTCAGAAAAGATGCTTTGTAATACTTAAATGTTTTGGATTTTGTTAAGGCTTGCTTTGTGGCCTAATATGTGGTGTATTCTGGAGAATGTTCCATGTGTGTTGGAAAAGAGAATTTACTTGGCTGCTGTTGGGTGGAGTGTTCTCTATATGCATATGAGATCAAGTTGGTTGATTGTGGCACTTAGATCTTCTCGTCTTTATTGAGGTTTTTCTAGGTGTTCTGTCCTTCCCACTATTATTGTGGAACTGTCTGTTTCTCTTTTCAATGCTGCTAGAGTTTGTTTTATGTATTTTGGAGCCCTGTTGTTGAGTGCATAATTATTTATTGTGGTTATGTCCTCTTTGTGTATTGACCCTTTAATCATTATATAGTATCCTTCCTTATTCTTTGTGGTGGATTTTGCTTTAAAATCCATTTTGTCAAAAATTAATGTTGCCACTCCTCCTCTTTTCTGATTATTGTTTGATTGATTTTTTTTTCTATCCTTTCAATTTTAGTTTGAGTCTTTGTATCTAAGGTGTTTCTCTTGTAGGCAACATATAAACAGGTCATGTATTTTTTTTTTTTTAATCCATTCTGCCACTCTCTGTATCTTCATTGGTGCATTTAGTACATTTACAGGTCAGTCAGTCACCAGGTGTGAGATGCAGGCTCTCACCTACAGTCCTAGATGTGCAGGGGTGATTGGAGTAGGCACAGGTAAATTAAATTAAATTCTCCAAAAATTGAAGTTCAGGTAGCAAGAAAGTCCAGGAAGCAGATGATGATGGGGAATAAATCTTCTCACAGACCTCATTTTTTAAGGAAGTAACATCAATCCTATTTTCGTTTTTAAAAGGTGGCTAAACTTCTCAAGGCAAAAGTCCACAAATCATTTCTTAAAATGGGAACTTCCTTATTTATTTTTAACATCTTTCTTACTATACCAAAAAAAAAAAAAAAAAGTAAAAGAAAACCAAACCCATGCTGTCCAGTTGATTCTGACTCCTAACAACCTTGCAGGACAGACTAGGACTGCTCCTGGGGTTTCCAAAGAGATGCCGGTGGGTTCGAACTGCTGACCTTTCCGTTAGCAGCTGAGCTGTAACCACTGTGTCACTGTGGCTCCTGTTCTTTACTACTTTATGATTCCTTATATCCCCTATTAGACATTATTATAAACCTGCCCAGACTATGTCCTGTGTTCACATTGTGATGGTTTTCCATCATTTAGTTTGAACAAATTATGTATACACATGAATGGGTTAGCTTGCTGTGTCGATTTAACTCATTGTCCCTATTGATTTTATTTTCCCTTCCCGACATTGTCCTAGGCATTCACTATTTTGTGATTCCCACTGCTATTTCTCTTCTTTTAATCTGATACTCTCTGTCATCTCAGGGATGACATCATTAAAGGAGAAAATTGACATTAAGAAGTTATTTACATTAGCTTTTATGAACCTGGAACCTGGAGCTAGACCATGTTTGAAACTTGATTCTAATGCTTAAGACCTCTGTGAACTTCGACTATTTATTTATCCTTTGGGAGTTGAATTTTGGAAATTTACTTACCATCTTCGAACCTCCATTTTATCATCTAAAATATGTAAATATTAATAGATCCTGCCTCACAGAGCTGTTGTGAAAATTAATTAAATCTTGAAGAATTACTATCATATAGCAGTCAATAAGTATGAGATATTATTACATGGATGTGCTCATTGTTGCTGTGGAAACCCCTGGTCCCACTCGGTATAACTTGTATCATCCAGTGAACCAGAGACTCAAGTGGGAGTGTAGGAAGGCACCTTTATTTCATTGTGCAAGGGAAGAAACAGTTGGGACTGATGTTGCCAAGATTGCTCAGTGAGAGTGAGGCAAAAGGTTACTTTTAAAGGGTTTATAAGTAAGAAGTTCTTACAAGTTACAACAGCAACATTATTAATCAAACTACTTAGGTGCAATGCCATTTAAATTGACATCATGCATCCTGTGTTCAGAATATGGCAGTTAAACTCCAACAAAGATGGAGAATTTACTATGTATGAGATTTAAAAAGTTATCCTGAATGTCAACATGGTGCCTAAACCAGTTTCTGCCAGTTTTCTCTAGTTCAGCCAGCAGTTAAAGAAAGGGGAACCAGGAATTTATTGTACAGCTACGGGGCATACCAAGCAAAGGAACCAGGGTTCTAATGTAAAGCTAAGGGGCCTACCAAGCAAGGTGCTAGAGGCAGTGGAATTTTCTGCAGCCTGGGAAGCTCTGTCTTATCATGACCATCTTCACCTTCTAACTAGTTCAACTTTTTATAAAAATATTCTTGTTCATATGACAATATAACATGCAACTTTTTTATATTCCAATGAACTTTTTTTATTAAAATTTCATTGGCTACATAAGGGATTTTATTTCATGAATTTGAGTCATGAAAATATTTAGACTCCAGTAGCTTCAATAAAATCCTAGAAATTTAAAAAAGAAAAAATAATGATAAACATAAATACATGGAAAATTTTGAGGAGTAACATGGAGCAACTATGTCCATGAGGCAAGATAACTGTATCCTTGCCACATAACAGACCTCAACTGAATTAGAAATATATTATGGTGCAAACCATAAGAGTATCGCATTTTACCTCTCACAAGTAAGGTAAACAAAACAAAGTCAATGAAAATATACTGCATGGTAAATATTGACAAAATATTAGGAAAACCAAAACAATGAAAGACAGGCAACACATTTTACTCATCATAACATATCCTTTTACCCAAGGAAATAATTGAACAAATATTTTAAAAAGCTTTTCATATAGATAAGAAAAGCTAACAACTCCTAAAACAAAAAAGATAATTGTTAAATAAGAATGTCTAGTGGGGAAGGAATTCCAAACCTGGGAGCAACTATGGATGACCTCAAGAAATTTATCTTAATTGGTGTGTATTCTGATAAAGGCAAAATGCATTGATTACAACAAACTCAGATGCAGAAGTGAACCTTTGATTTGTAAATAGCAAGCTAGGTGGAGTTAGCAGATTTACTTTGGAAAGTAAAGGCATTAGTAAGAAAAGAATGGAACTCCAAGGTCTGGAATGGGGACATTTGAGCAACTTTACATAACTGAGTAATTCAAATAATCACACTAGACTGAGACTCATTGCAACCTGGCCAAATCTAACACACCCCTCAGAAACTATGAAGGCTAAAACAGAAGACAAGAGCTTACACACATGCACACACAAACACAAGTATGTACACTGCAAAGTTTATTCTAATAGTTGGAAAAAACACCAGAATCATTGTATCTCCACTTCTGTACCTAGTATTTTTCCCACTCCCACTCAGCATATCCACTCTCTTTGCCTCATTGCATGGTTCCCAACACATTTTCCTGGAGCCCTGGTGATGCATTGGGTAAGAGTTTGGCTACTAACCAAAAGGTCAGCGGTTCAAATCCACCAGCCACTCCTTGGAAACCCTATGGAGCAGTTCGGCTCTGTCCTATAGGGTCACTATCAGACAGACTTGACTCAATGACAAAGGATTTTGTTTTTTAGCAAATTCTCAAAAAAAAAACAAAAAAACAAATTCACTGTTGTCCAGTAGATTCTGACTCAGTGATAGTATAGTACAGAGAAGAACTGCTCTATAAGGTTTCCAAGGCTGTAAATCTTTATGGAAGCTGACTGCCACATATTTCTCCCAGCGACTGGCTGCTGGGTTTGAATCACCAACTTTTCAGCTAGCAGCTGAGCACTTTAATCACTCTGCCACCATGTCCTCAACACATTCTTCTCTACTATCAAATTTACTTAATTATTACATTTGTGATCCATCTCTTCAGTTCAAGGAAAGCAAAGTTTTAACTCTTTTGTTGATCAACGCATTTAGAAGAGTGACTGACACATAGGAGGATATTTATAAATATATATGGAATATATTTGTGCTTGCCATACCCTATGGAGCACACAGATAAGGTCTGAAGCCCATGATGTAATTTATAGGAACCATATTATGCATCGAACTGTAGAAATATATGGCATATTTTTTTCCATGTCGTCTGTACAGCGTATTTTACATCTTTGTTTCTCAAACTGTAAATCAAGGGATTCAACACGGGGATCACCAGGGTGAAAAATATGGAAGCCACTGTATCAGATTCAAAGGAATGACTAGACTTGGGCTGCACGTACATAAAGATTAAAGTCCCATAGAACACGACCACCACGGTCAGGTGGGAGCCACAGGTGGAGAAGGCCTTGTGCCTACCCTCGCCTGACTTCATCCTGAGAATGGCTACAAAAACAAGCAGGTAAGAAATAAGAACAATTAGAAGGGATGAAATCAAATCAAAAGAGGCTGAGATGAGAATGATCAATTCAATTTCATGTGTCTTTGAGCAGAGCAAAGATAATAAGGGGATACAGTCACAGTAGAAAAGACTGATGACATTGTAGCCACAGAAGGATAAATTAAAAATCTTTATGGTGATAAGAAAAGAAACAAATGCACTATAAAGATAGATGACTGCCACCAGCACATGACACAGCCTTTGTGACATGATGACTGTGTAGAGCAGAGGGTGACAGATGGCCACATAGCGGTCATAAGACATTGCTGACAGAATGAGTAATTCATTAATGAGGAACATGAGAAGGAATGCTAGCTGTACAGCACAAAAATAATAGGAGATTTTATTTTCATCCGCAACAAAATTTACCAACATTTTGGGTCCCACGGTTGTTGAATAGCCAAGATCAGTGATAGCCAGGTGTCTGAGGAAAAAGTACATGGGTGTTTGTAGCTTGGAGTCCATCTTGGTGAGGATGATGATGCCCAAGTTGCCCACCACTGAGATCATGTAGATGATGAGGAACAGCCCGAACAATGGAGCCTGCAGATCAGGGCGGTCTGTGATTCCCATCAGAATGAATTCATTCGGCACGGTTAGATTGTGTTTGTCCATCTTGGTCTATCAGGTAACCTATTCAGGATAGAGATATCAGCATTGTCAATAGGTTTTTGTAGTATCATCTGGTGGATTTTTAGTATACAATGGCAATATGCTAAATGAACAGGATAAATCCAAACTTTCCAGTATAGATATTTGAAAGTAAACCCACCTCCCACAAATAAAGCATAGGTACATAAAGAGAGGGAGAGAGAGAGAAGGAAAGGGAAAGAATGAAATAGGGAGAGAGAGAGAAATCTAGCTTGTTAGCAATTGGGGAAACTTTCCTCCCCAAAGAACATTTGTCAATGTCTGAGACATTTTGGATGTCACAACTAGGAGAAGGGAACTATAGGTATCTAATGGAAGCCTGGGATGTTTCTAAACATTCTACTCTATACCGGGTAACTCCACACAATGACAAAATTTCCAGCCCAAAATGGTGCTAGGATGGAAGACAGCAAACCCTGATATACATATAGATGTTGATGTACACGTAGATGTAGATAGAGACACAGATAAAGATAGAAGTGTAGGTGTAGGTGTAGGTATAGGTATACATGTATGTGTACGTGAACTCGTAGGCATATGTGTGCTTGTAGATGTAAATGTACATCTATATGTACACATATGTGAACATGCTCATGCTCAGGGACATACAGGTACACATACCTAGATGGGATCCGTGGTAGAGCAGTGGTTAAGAGCTTGGCTGCTGAGCAAAAAGTTGGCTTTTCGAATCTACCAGCCACTCCTTGGAGACCCTATGGGGGAAGTTCTACTTTGTTTTATAGGGTTTCAGTGAGTCAGAATCAATTTGATGGCAATTTTTTTATATATATGCATATTGATGAATGAAGCAAAAATTTTTTTTTAATTTAAAAAATTAGGTGTTAAGCATATGAATGGTTACTAAATATTTTTTGTCATTTATTTAATGACAATCATTAAATGACATTTACAAATTATAATTATAATATATATGTTAATTACATTATAAAAATTTTACAGTGGAAATTTTCAGAATGTGTGGAAACATTTAATATGCCTTACTTCAAACCTAGTCCAATAAAAGCCTTTGTAGATGGTACAGGCTGAAACAACACACTTGACAGGTATTGAACACAAGGAGAATCTAATAGATCGTGGTGGGGCTTATTGGTCTTTATACAGGGGAATATCCAAGGTGGTAGACATATGTAGATATAGTCTCTGTTACACCTCCACTTGTGGCTTATAGAGTAAAATACCTTAATCTGTCCACACCTGTGAAATGACCATTTCCTTTCAAGGTTGTTGAAAAAAATAAACCAGGGTTAAATGTTTCAATGTGTTTAAGGTATCAGGACAAAACCCTCAAAAAACAAATATACAGTGTTTTTGTTGTTTTTAAAACGACAGCAATAAGTTATCTGAAAGGAGTTTTCTTTACGTATGCATATATAAATCCTTCTAGTGTGACCTAGCTTCTTTGTCAGGCTATGATGATGAGTAGGTTGAGTGCTGTGTTAACCATGTAACTGAGCTCAGCTCTTCCCTCTACCCTCCTCAACTCCCTGAATAAAATTGGGCCATCAATGTGCCAATCTTCTGGGTTATATATCTTCTACTTTACTTAAAACATTTTAATATAAGTTGATCAACTGCTAACCTAAAGGTCAACAGCTCGAAACCACCAGCTGCTCCGTGGGAGAAAGATGTGACAGTCTGCTTCCACAGAGATTTACAGCGTTGGAAACCCTTTGACGTCACTACTGAGTCAGGATCACCTTAAAGACAGTGTGTTTTAATATAAATTTACTTAAAATATGTGTCATTATAACTAACATATAATAAGCCATTTGTAACAAATCGGATATATTTTCTCATGAAAAAATTTACAACAGTGAGAGGAAATTTGAGAAAATGGAGAGAAAGTGAGGTCACAGGCATTGATTTTATAAAATGGAGCTTCATTTAAAAATTCCATCTGGATAAAGAAATCCTCTAGTCTGAACTGTTATACAGTACATAATGCATGTAAACATAAGCATATTTAAATTAAAATGTATATACATATCCCTAATAAAACAGATAAAAAAAAAATGCCAGAGAAGGATGAGGATGGCAGTTTAAGGTAAAAGAATAAATGGTTTGAAATGATACTGCTTACAATGAAAATAGCAGGACCAGCAGCCTCTGAGTCAGTAATAATCAAGCAAATAGAAAAATGCAATAGTCATATAATAAAATGGTTACAGGGTGAATACACTATCTCATAAAAAACATTGCTGGTAAAGTTGTGACCCCACATCCACACAATGCCTCTGTCAGAAAAGCAACTATTGGTGTCTTCTGGACTAGATGAAGGAGAATAAAGAAAACAGAAGACTTAAGTAAGCAGTTAGTCCAAAAAACTAATGGCCCACTTGAATCCCAGCCTCCTCTAATCTGAAACCAGAAGAACTAGACGGTACGTGGGTACCACTACTGACCACTCTAAGATCACAATAGAAGGCTCGGGGCAGAATGGGTAAAAATATAGAACAGAATTCATATCAAACAGCAACCAAAAAATGACCAGGCTTACCAGTTGTAAAGAGGCTACAGAAACCCCTAAGACTATTGCCCTGAGACAGTTCTCTAACGTGAAACTATAGACAATTCTGGAGGCCAGCTTTCAGCCCAATAACAGACGGGGCTATTAAATTAAACATCTGTGAAGAATCTACCCCTTAGAACAATCACCTATAGGAGACCAAAAGGACAAGAAGTTAGGGAGGGGCAAGGAAGCCTGCCTAATGAACACAGGGAAGCCAGGGAGGAAATTAGGAGAGTGCTGACACATTTTGTGTAAGAATCTTTGGAAAATTAATTTGCTATGTAAACTTTTGCCTAAAACATACTGTATATATATTTTTTAAGAGAAGTACTGACTTGAGTATCAGTAGATATTACAATTAGGAAATCAACTATCGCCAATGAATGTAATAAAAGCAATATAAATCTTGTTTAGTTGCAATGATGAAAGGCTGAAGAAAAAAGTACTTATATTGGTAAGTACCAATTTTCCTATAAGGTAAAGGAAGATAAGAGGACATCCTCTCTACAGCTTTGGAGTTCCATGGAGAGCACCAAGTTATTTTCCATAGTTGACTATCTTTGTTGAGTATCTAATGTATTTTATAAAGCTATTCTCTTTGAGAAAAGTATATCTTCTTTCTGCCACATTCCACTGGAAATTGATGAATATATTATATATTATGCTATCATCATAAAAGTGGGTACTTAAAAGTTTCCTAAACTCCAAAAACTGCTTTTCACATCTCATCAAGAGGTGTGAGGTGGACATTTATTTGTTTCCTCATCAAGAGATTAGTAAAATGCACATTCCCACAGTTATTTAAATATGCATTAAATAGTAAATTACACTTGCGAGGGACATAAGAAGAGCCTAGAGCCAGCTTATAGCTAAGGATTCTGAAGAACACCAATACTAGAGACTGGATATCTGCAGCTGCATAGTTCTGCTACTGTATTTTTTAATACTACATATGCTTCCTTTACTTCATATTTGAGCTCTATTATTCACATAATTAGGTCACCTGGGTGGCACAAACAGTTAAGCATTCAGGTAGGAATTGAAAGCTTGGTGGACTGACTGAGTCCACTGAGAGGAGCCTTGGAAGAAAGAAAGATCTACTTCTGAAAGGTCGCAACCATTGAAAAACCTCTGATCACTGCTCTCGGATACACATGGGGTAAGTTTTGAGACAAAATTGACTCCAGGACTTTTTCTTTTCTCTTTGTTTTTTTATTCATATGATTATTTATATAAAGTAAAAATATTATTTACCCATGAAATGGTAATTTTTCAAAGATGCTTATGAGCAGTTAGCCTCTGAAACAAACTGTGAATATTTGGAAAAAAAAATAACATGACAGAAAAAGGGGAGAGATCCTAGTCTCAGGCAGTATAGAAAAGTAGAATGCACAGAGAACTGAATCAGAAATCCTAATATTTTGCAATGAGTTTGCCAATGAACAAAGGTGGGACCCTGCAAGTGTCATTGGAACATTCTGGATATTGGTAAAATATGGAAATACACTAACCTTTTCACTCGTAATGAAGTCTCTGCCTTGACTCCCCCATGTGCTTCTTAACATGGCATAATGAGGAGAATTTATGGAATTTTTTCTCCCTTAGAGATTCTCCCTTAGGAGATGCCAAGCAATTTGCTGATTGTCCCCAAACCATATGAAAGCTTAACAGAATATCTAGGGGGTTGCTTGTTAATTGTCCAGGTCAATTTGTATTCATCGGTGGGCAAGTATTCATTCACCTAGTGTGTATGCATGTCTGTATTTACCATTTCATACATTTTTATATTTTACTCTTTGGTAACTTTAAAAGTTTTTATTTTTTTATTTTTAAAAATAAGAACCTTCAATTTTTACTACACAAGGATCTGGATTAAAATATTGTATCTATAAAACAGAACTATCAATATTCCCGATTTCTACAGTGGTCTCTTCAAATGGATGACAAAATAAAAAAAAAAAAAAAAAAAAGCCCTTAAACACTTTCTTATTACATTGTTTAGAAGACGTAAATGAAATAAAAGGAATGCATTGTGCATACATGAGGCATCACTTCCTTGTTTGCTGTTGTGATTGTTGCTGTTATCGCTGTCATTCAGGGTTTTTTGTCTGTTTGTTAATCTGGTTTCTGATCTAAGGAACAGAAATGTTACCCTTGCTTCTCATTTCATGATCAGCTGCCATCATCAGCTTGTTTAGGTTTTTTGCTTATTTTACTTTCCTTTATTATATTTCATATTTTTCCATTCTGTCCAATCCTCATTCCAAAACGTCTTTCTCATCTTCATACATTTTTGATTGTGTTTGACATATGCTCTACTATATATCAATATACCCTTGTGTCTTAGGCTGGGTTCTCTAGAGAAACAAAACCAGTAAAGCATGTAAGTATATAGAGAGAGACTTATACCAAGGAAATGGCCCACGTGGCCATAAAGGCTGGAATGTCTCACGTTTGTGGGTCAGGATAGAGGCTTCTCCTGATTCATGCAGCTGCAGGGGCTGGTTAACCCAAATCTGCAGGTCCGAAAGCAGGGCTCTTGTTCACAAGCTGAGAAGATCGAAAAATCCAGAGATTGGCTGGCAAGACTGCAGGCAACCTGCTGGTTCAATTCCCAAAAATTGGAGGTCAGACAGGCAGGATTCAGCTGTAGGATCCAGGGGAGCAAAAGCCAATGAAATTTGCCAGAATGTCTACTTATATTCAACGAGGCCACACGTCAAAGGAAGCTCCCTTTGAACTGATTGGTTACTCCCATCAGATCCCATCATGGAGGTGACCACATTATATCAAACCTCATTGTGGAAGTGATCACAACATCACATGACTACCAAACCACTGAGAATCATGCCCCAGCCAAGTTGACACACAACCGTAACCATCATACTTTGTGAAATGTGATAGTTTGTATGTAATGTCTTAATACGAATATATATTTATTGTGCTATAAATCTTCTGATGCATTTTGTTATTTTAAATATTTTTAATGTATCCATTTGTCACATTTTTTTCTGCTTATTTGTGATATATAATACAGTGTGTGTGTGTGTATATATATATAATTTTTTCCCCAGTGTTTAAACACTCCCTGCTAAACGAGAGTTTGGCAGTTTGAACTCAAAAGCCATTCTGGGAGAAAGGACCTGGCCATCTACACCCATAAAGATTACAGCCTAAGCAACCAAACTGGGCATTTCTGCTCTGTCCTGTATGTCACTATGAGTCACAATCTACTCAACGGCACCTAACAAAGCAACAATTCTTTAATGGTAGATATTTTGCTACCTCCAACAGAATATTGTCCGACTTTCTCACTCTTGGCATGTCATTAGGAAAGACCATATTCTGGAGTAGGACATCATATTTGGTGAAGTAGAGGGCTAATAAGGCTGAGATGGACTGACACAGTGGCTACAACAATGGACTCAAGCATAGTAATGGTTGTGAGAATAGCTCAGGGCTAGGCAATATTTTGCTCTGTTTCCCATAAGGTCGCCATAAGTTGGAGTCAACTCAATGGCAGACAACAACAACAGCCTTTTGAGATAAACTTTTTTCAGTTCACATGACTCTATTGTGGTCCATCCGCAATGTCGTGTGCATCAAAAAAAAATTTGTTCCATTAAATGTTGAGTGTTTTTTGTGTATGGATTTACTACACTTTGCTTAAAAATTTACTCATGGAAGGACATTTTGGGTTGTTTCCAGTTTTTAGGTATAAATAATGTTTCTATGAACTTTTTTTTTCTTCCTTTTTTATTGTGATTTAGGTGAAAGTTTATAGAGTAAATTAGTTTCTCATTAAACGGTTAATACACAAATTGTTTTCTGACATTGGCTGCCAATACTGTGATGTGTCAGCATGCTTCCCTTCTTCACCCTAGGTTCTCTGTTTCCATTCACCCAATTTTTCCTGTCCATTCCTGCCTGCTCATCTTTGCTTTTGAGCTGGTGTCCCCATTAGTCATGTATACATGACTGAAATATGAATTACATCCCTCAAGTGTGTTTTTCTGTCCTTATAGACCTGTTTAATCTTTGGCTGAAGGGTGAACCTCAGGAGTGACTTCAGTGCTGAATTAAAAGGGTGTCCACAGGCCGTACTTCTGTTGTTTATCTAGTCTCTATCAGACCAGCAAGCCTGGTCCTTGCATGGGTGTGTGTGAATTTGAATTTTATTTTACATTTCTCTTCCACTCTGTCTAGGACCCTCTATTTTGATCCCTGTAAGAACATTTGGTGGTGGTAACCTGACACTGTCTACTTGTTCTTGGCTCAGTCTGGTGGTAGTTGTCGTCCATTATACCTTCAGACTAATCTCTCCCTTGTGTTTTTGGTCATTTTGTTCTCCTTTGCTCCTGCCAGGATGTGACCAGTAGATGTATCTTAGATGGTGGTTCATGGGCTTTTAGCACCCTAGCCTCTATTCACAACAGTTGAAGGAAGAACATTTTCTTTATAGACTATATTATGCCAATTGAGCTAGATGTCCCCTGAGATCAGGGTCCTCAGCCCTCATCACAGTATTTCAATGCCTCAGGACATTTAGTTGTGTCTGTGAAGTTTCTATGACTTTGCCCTAGCCAAGTTGTGATGACTTCCACAGTATTATTTACTGTCTTATACTTCACCAAAGTTATCACTTATCTAATTTGTGTAATGGTTATTATATGAATATGGATTTTATTTCTCTAGGATAAATATCTAAGTGTAAGTAGTTTTAATTTTGATGAAGTCCAATTTATCAATTTGTGCTTTCATCGATATATTTGCATGTACCAGTAATTCAATAGTTTTTATTGATGAGTGGTATTCATTTTCTTGGATATGCCACAATTTGTTCCTTCTCAAATAGATGTACAGTTGGGTAGATTCTAGTTTTTGACTACTACAAATAAAGTTGCTATGGACATGTGTACACTTGTCTTTATAAGGAAAAGTGCTGCCATTTTTCTTGGGTAGATGTATATGAGTAAAATGGCTAGATTTTATGGTAAAACTTTGATTAGCTTTTTAAGACCCTGATGTTTAAAGTAAATTATTTTTAAAAGTATTTATCCCATTTTAATTTTCCTCTAGCAGTTTATGAGTGTTCTGGTTTCTCCACATACTTACCAACTACCTGATATAAAACGTTATGTCATTAATGTTTTAACCTCAAGTTCATTCATTAATAATGATGCTGAGTATCTTTATATGCTTATTTGCCAGGTGCTTCTTTTCTTTGGGTAAGTTATTGTTCATTTTTAAGACGATTTTTGAAGACTTTTTTCTTTTTTTTAGTTTTGAGAACTCTGCATATATTATGGACAGAAGTCATTTATGAGATATATTATTGAAAAATAATTTCTCCCAGAAATTAACTTGTTTTTATACAAGTGTATTCTGAAGAGCAGGTTTTAATATTTGATGTGGTCAAACTTTTTATGGATTTTGCTTTTTTGGTTTGTCTTAGTTGTCTGTGCTGGTATAACAGAAATACCACAAGCAAAAGCCTTTAACAAACAGAAGTTTATTCTCCCACCATTCACCCTTTACTGCAGAGTCAATTCTGGCTCATCTCACAGGTTAGGAAGCTAGAAATTCAAATTCAGGTTGCCAGCTCCTGGGAAAGGTTGTCTTTCTCTGTTGGTTCTGGAGAAGATCCTTGTCATCAACCTTCCCTTAATTTAGGAACTTCTCAGCTCCTGGACCCTGGGTGCTAATGCTCTGCTCTACTCTCAGTGATTGTTTCTTGGTGGCATGAGGTCCCACTCCTTTCTGCTCATTTCACTCAAAAGATATTCACTTAAAATATATCCAAATCCTGTAGATTGAGTCCATTCTCATTAACATAGCTGCCTCTAATCCTGCCTCATTAACATCATAGAGGTTAGGATTTACAACACATAGAATAATCATATCAGATCACAAAATGTTGGGCAAGGACACCATACTAGGAATCCTGGCCTAGCCAAGGTGAAACATATTTTGGGGGGACACAATTCAATCCTTTACCAGTGTTATATCTATGAAATCCCCAAATGTATCTATATAGGAAATGCAAACCCACTTTAAATTCAGACTTTTTTTTTTTAATTCACCAATAGCCTAAAAGCAAATTCACAAAGAAATGCTAAATTAACTTTTTAATACTATAATTCTATCATAGGCTCTATTAGATTTTATGCATAAAAATCATGTCATCTGTCAATAAAAAGTTTCACCTCTTCTTTTCCAATCTGAATGATTTCTATTTATTTATTTTTTGTTGCTTTACCATGTTTTCTAGAACATCCACTAAAATGTCTGATAGATTTGGTAAGGGTAGATTTACATGTCATATTCCTGGTCTTTCTGCAAATTTATTCAATGTTTCATACCATGTGTGATGGTAGCTGTAGATCGATCATGGGTGCCCTCTATCAGTCTGAGGAAGTTTCATGTTAATATTGTTGTTAGTTGTGGTTAGATGCCCATCTAGGTGACTCCAATTCATAGCGACCCTATGTTCAACAGAATGAAACACTGCCAGGTCCTGCACTATCTTCACTATCATTGTTAAGCTTGAGCCCTTTCTTGGAGCCACTGTGTCAGCCAATCTCATTGATGGTCTTCCTTGTTTTCACTGAACTCCGACTTTGTTGTTGTTGTTGTTAGGTGCCTTTGAGTTGGTTTTGACTCATAGCAACCCTATGTTTAACAGAAAGAAACACCACCTGGTCCTGCGCCATCCTCACAATTGTTCTGTGATTGAGCCCGTTGTTGCAGCCACTGTGTCAATCCATCTCGTTGAGGGTCTATCATTTTTTCGTTGACCCTCTACTTTACCAAGAATGATGTCCTTCTCCGGGGACTAATCCTTCCTGATAACATGTCCAAAGTACATTAGACGAAGTCTCACCATCTTTGCTTGCAAGGAGCATCCTGGTTGTACTTCTTCAAGACAGATTTGTTAATTCTTGTGGCAGTCCAAATTATATTCAGTATTCTCCCACAATACCACAGTTCAAAGAAATTCAAAGGCATCAGTTCTTCTTTGGTCTTCCAAATTCTTTGTCCACCTTTCACATGCATATGAGGTGATTGAAAACACCATGGGTTGTGCCAGGCACACCTTAGTTCCTAAAGTGACATTTTTGCTCTTCAACACTTTAAAGAGATCTTTTGTATCCGACTTGCTCAATGCAAAATATCCTTTGATTTCTCGACTGTTGCTTCCATGGATGTTGATGGTGAATCCAAGTAAAACGAAATCCTTGACAAGTTCAATCTTTTCTCTGTTTATCATGATGTTGCTTATTGGTCTAGTTATGAGCATTTTTGTTTTGTTTATGTTGAAGTGTAATTCACACTGAAGGCTGTGGTCTTTGATCTTCATCAATAAGTACTTCACATCCTCTTCACTTTCAGCAAGGAAGATTATGCCATCTGCATAACACATGTTATTAATGTGTCTTCCTTCAATCCTATGCCCTGTTCTTATTCATGTAATCCAGTTTCTTGGATTATTTACTCACTATATAGTTTTTTTTTATATAGATTGCAAAAGTATGGTGAAAGGATACAACCCTCACATATATCTTTCTTCACTTTAAACCGTGCAGTATATCCTTTTTCTGTTTGAACCACTGCCTCTTGATCTGAGTACATGTTTCTCATGAGCACAATCATGTGTTCTAGATTTCTTATTTGTCTCAGTGTTATTCATTATTTGTTATAATCCACATAACCTAATGGCTTTGCATAATCAGTAAAACACATGTAAACATCTTTCTGTTATTCTCTGCCTTTACCCATAATGCATCTGACATGAGCAATGGTATCCCCCATTTCATGTCCTCTTCTGAAACCAGGTTGAAAATCTTGCAGTTCCTTGTTGATGCACCGCTACAACCACTTTTGAATGACCTTCAGCAAAATTTTATTTGTGTGTGATATTAGTGATTCTGTTAGATAATTTCCACATCTGTTGGATTACCTTTAATATTAATTTGGTTAAAATTTGATCACAATATTGGGACTTTGAAAATGTTTTCTTACATTAATTTATATGGTTTTGTTTTTATTTCTAATTAATTTTAATGGTTAATGTCATTAATTGGTTTTTAAAAACCAATGATGTGTTCTTGGCGCACACCTAATTTGGTGTATTATCTTCTTTACATGTTTCAAGGCACAATTTCTTAAAATTTTTAAAATAGTTTTCACATATATGTTCTGTTATTTACCTTTTTTTAATGCCTTTGTTTACCTTTGATATCAGAGTAAAGCTATCCTCTATAGAAAATGGAAACATACCCTCCTCTTCAGTTTTCTGGGAGAGTTTGTGAAGAATTGGCTAATTCTTTTTGCCTGAATATCTGATAGAATTTCCCAGTGAAGCCATTTGGACTTGATTCGGGATGTGGGGTATCTTAAATTTAGATTTTGGTTTTGATATTCCCTTTTTCCAATTTTTTTTTTTCTTATGTTGTTTTCTGTCTGTATATAATGGAAACATCATATGCCTCCTTGTATGGCCTTACCTTAACAAAATTGAATTTTTTTGAATAGACTACTGTACCTAAAATTTATTTATTTTTTCTCATTACAAGCTTTTTGAGTACTGAAAGGATAAAAATAAGAAAGTATGCATGGAAAATTTGGAGGAAATATGGAGCAACTATGTCCAGAAATCACAACAAATACATAAAATGCTACATATTCAGCTCACTTACTACAAATACACCATAATCAAAACTATGGGATTATCTCCTTTTCTTCTTCCGAGTAGAATAATCAAAATGGTGAATTCAAGTGATAGATCCCAATCAAAATATAGTGCACACTCTTATCAACCAAATATGAGAAAATTCAGCGAAATGAAAATAAGGCAACAAACCTAACTCATCAAACAATAGACCTCTTATGCAAGGGTACCTAAACAATTAGAAAAGACTTCTAAACAAGAGTGATTATTGTTTTCTAGAGAGATAAGAATAACAATCTATGAGACTAAAGCATGTAATAGGAAGTAATACCAATCCAGTAGAGAAAAAAATGAAAACACCTGGAAACTTCCATGCTGACATCAATAAATTTATCTTAATTGATATATCCACTGATACAGAAAAAATGGGTTGATTTAGGAAAATCACATACTGATCCGATCCAGGTGAATATAATAACTTTATTTTGTTACTGTTTACATTACTATTACAATATAATACTACTAATAAAGATAATGACAAAGTAAAGAATTTTTTCTTTTTTAAAGAGACTGTAAGGGATCATATGATAGCTAAGGCACTGATGATTAAAGAGGGATTTCAAAGTTTAGAAACTGGACATTTGAGCAAATTCAGAAGACTGAGTACTTCAACTCGTCCCACAGCACTGAGGCTTCTTGCAATTAGAATGAGTCACCTCAGGGCAGAGGATGAGCACTAAAACAGAAGGTCTGTGGATGCACACATACACACACACACATACATGCACACTTGCACACTTTCTACAATTTTTTCTACTAGATGAGTATAACACCAGGTTCTTTGAACTCTTTCTGTGTCTACTAAAACATCCCTATCCCAATCAGTATTCTTCTTTTTTCACTTTAATCTGTCACGTCCTAACACATTCTAATATACAGTACAATGTCTTAATTATTATATTTATACTGCATCTCTCCTTCGTAAGAAAGACAACATTTTTTGTTTTTTTTATTTATTAATTTATTTATAGCTCTTATCAGAGTAGAAAACCTGGTGGGTTAGTGGTTAAGGCCTATGGCTGCTAGCCAAAAGGTTAGCAGCTTGAATCCACCAGGCATGCCTTAGAAATGATGAGGCAGTTCTACTCTGTCCTAGAGGGTCACCATAAGCTGGAATCAACTCAACACCAACAGGTTTGTTTTTTGATTTTCTTATTAGACGATAGAATGCAATTGTTTTAACCATCTAGTGTTGCTATAACAGAAATACCACAAGCGGATGGCTTTAACAAAGAGAAATTTATTTCTTCACGGGAAAGTAGCTGAAAAGTACAATTTTAAGCTGTCAGCTCCGGGGAGGGGAAGGCTTTCTCTCTTTTTTGGCTCTGGAAGAAGGTACTTATCCTCAATCTTCCCATAGTCAAGAAGCTTCTCAGGCATAGGGACCTCGGGTTCAAAGGACATTCTCTGCTGCTGGTGCTGCTTCCTTGGTGGTATGAGGTCTCCAACTCTTTGCTTGCTTCCCTTTCCTTTTATCTCTTGAGAGATATAAGGTGGTGCAGGCCACATCCCAGAGAAACTCCCATTACCTTGGATCAAGGAGATACCCTGACTAAGGGTGCTGTTACAATCCCACCCTTATCCTCTCAACATAAAATTACAATTAAAAAATGTAGGACAACCACACGATACTGGAATTATGGCCTCACCAAGTTGATTCACACATTTTTGGGGGGACATAATTCAATCCATGACAGCAATATAGAAATATACGTTGAACTTTTCATGCTTTTGTACTTGCTATCCCCTCTGGAGGCACATAGAAAAAAGTTTACAGCCTATAATGTGATTTATATCAAACATATGGTTTAGTGAACTTAGAGAAAATATGTTGCATAGTTGTCTCAAAGTCCTATGTAAGGAATATTTCACATCTTTATTCCTCAGACTATAGATCACAGGATTTAACATGGGGATAACTAGAGTGTAAAATATGGAAGCCACTTTATCAGTGTCAAAGGAATGAGAGGACTTGGGTTGCAGGTACATAAAGATCAAAGTCCCATAGAACACTACCACCACTGTCAGGTGGAATCCATAAGTGGAGAAAGCCTTGTGCCTTCCCTCAACTGAGTTCATCCTGAGAATGGCTACAGGAATAACCATGTAAGAGACAAGAACTATTAGGAGGGTTGAAATCAAATCAAAAGCTGCTAAGATGATAGTGATCAATTGCATTTCATAAGTGTTTGGACAGAGCAAGGATAATAAAGGGATACTGTCACAGTAAAAATGACTAAAGACATTGTGGATGTTACTGGGTTCTCAGGTCTTGCTTGGCATGGCCATAGAGATACAAAAGGGATGAAGATGAAAGAAACCTCATTTGGTTGACCAAGCAAAGGAGCGCACTGCGACTCATGCTACCAAGATGCCTCCCTGAAACATAACAGAAACAACTTTTATTTGGAGCAAAAATTGAGGATGTGTCCTGGTGGGAAGGAGCAAGATCATGGATTGGTCTCTCCCAAAAAGGCATTCCTGGTGTGGTTTTCACCATTGCGCTAGCTCAGTCCAAAAGGCAGTTCTCTCAAACCGGATTTTAGGCTCAGAATCTTTATTCTGAAAGTCTTCTTCCATTCTTGGGCCACTACACTTTGGTTCCATCCTGAGGGAGAAAAGCTCCGGGTTCAACCACAGGAAAAGTTGATGGTTCTGCTCATGTCAGCGGGCCGTATCTGGTCTTAACTTGTTCTGTGTTATGTGTCTCCCATCTCCAGGGTTTTTGCTTTTTTTTTTTTTTTACTTTGGGCAGGAAGTTGGCCAATTCCCTAAAAAAATATCTGGAGAAACTAGTTTGAAGGGGAGGTGGCTCATGTTATCCTACTTACGAGGTAGTTGGGAGTTGGTAAGGGTGCCCAGAGGCTGTTGGCCTCATAGGCACAGAAGGATAAGTTAAAAATCTTTATGGTGACTAGAAAAGAAAGAAATATGCTGTGGAGATAAGGGATTGCCACCAGCACCCAACACATTTTTTATAATATGGTGACTCTCTAGAGCAGAGGGTTACAGATGGACACACAGCAGTCGTAGGACATTGCTAACAGAATGAAAACTTCCCTAGTTATGAACATAATAAAGAAAGCTAGCTGTGGGGCACAAAATAATAGGAGATTGTGTTTTCTTCCACAGCAAAATTTACGAACATTTTGGGTTCTCAGCTGTTGAATAACCAAGGTCAGTGATAGCAAGGTTTCTGAGAAAAGAGTACATGGGTGTTTGTACATTAGAGTCTGTCTTGGTAAGGATAATCCTGCCCATCTTTCCCACCACTGAGATCATGTAGATGATGGGGAATTGCCCCCAAAAAGGAGCCTGTAGCTCAGAGCAGTCTGTGAAAACACCAGGTGCTTGGAAATCTTCCTGTATCTATTACAGTTTCACTATCCCACTGAAGATATTCAATTTTCTTTTCTTTTTTTAAATCTAACACCCCCCATCACATTCTAATATACTATCGAGTTTCTTAATTATGCTTATAATGCATCACTCCTGCTCAAGGAAGGCAATGCTTTGTACTGTTTCACTTGTTAATCTACTTACAGCTCTTAGTAGAGTGACAGGTAGAAGGCGGTATAGAAATATATGTTGAACTTATCTGTGCGTTTTGTGCTTGCTATTCCCTCTGGAGGCACACAGAAAAAGTTTAAAACCCAAATGTAAATTATATGAATCATATGTTAGAGTGAACTTTGAGAAAATATATTGCATAATCATCCTAAAGCCCTATGTAAGGCATATTTTACATCTCTATTCCTCAAACTGTAGATCAAGGGATTCAACATGGGGATCACCAGGGTGTAAAATATGGAAGCCATTTTATCAATGCCAAAGGAATGACTGGACTTGGGCTGCAGATACATAAAGATTAAAGTCCCATAGAACACTACCACCACAGTCAGGTGGGATCCACAGGTGGAGAAGGCCTTGTGCC
Source organism: Elephas maximus indicus (assembly GCF_024166365.1). NCBI lineage: Eukaryota > Metazoa > Chordata > Mammalia > Proboscidea > Elephantidae > Elephas > Elephas maximus. Next base: position 107,114,908 of record NC_064825.1, on the reverse strand, counting down.
TGCCCTCAGCTGAGTTCAGTCTGAGAATGGATACAATTATGACTATGTAAGAAACAAGAACTATTAGGAGGGATGAAATCAGATCAAAAACAGATAAGATGAAAATATCCAATTTGATCTCATGTGTGTCTGAGCAGAGCAAGGATAACAAGGGGAGAATATCACAGTAGAAATGCCTGATGATATTGTGGCCACAGAAGGATAAATTAAAAATCTTTATGGTGACCAGAAAAGAAACAAATGTGCTATAGAGATAAGGGATTGCCACCAGCACAGAACACACCCCTCGTGACATGATGATGGTGTAGCACAAAGGGTTACAGATAGCCACATGCAGGTCGTAGGACATTGCTGACAGAATAAACAATTCAGTAGTTATGAATATAGAAAAGAAAACTTGCTGTATAGCACAAAAATAATACGAGATTGTATTTTCATCCACAACAAAATTGACTAGCATTTTGGGTCCCACGATTGTTGAATAACCAAGATCAGTGATAGCCAGGTGTCTGAGAAAAAAGTACATAGGAGTTTGTAGCTTGGAGTCCATCTTGGTGAGGATGATGATGCCCAAGTTGCCCACCACTGAGATCATGTAGTTGATGAGGAACAGCCCGAACAATGGAGCCTGCAGCTCTGGGTGGTTTGTGATTCCCAACAGAATGAATTCATGCAGCACTGTTAGATTGTGTTTGTCCATCTTGGTCTATCAGGAAACCTGTTCTGAATGGAGACATCAGCATCATCAATGGCTTTTATGCAATATCATCTGGTCAGTTTTTAGTCTACAAAACCAGCATGAATAGTATAAATCCAAACATTCTATTTTAGGATATTTGAATACATATCCAACTGACACAAATTTGACACACGCATATACATGTTAGATTGATGGATACATTGGTAGATAGATGAAACAAAAATGAATGATATGTTAAATCTTTAGGTGTTAGGTGCATGGATATTTATTATACTGTTCTTAAAACTTTTATCTTTTTCACATACCTAAAAAATACACGGATACATTTTGAATCCTGTCCTTCAAAATACTATCTTACGAAAACTGATATATATATATAGATGGTCCAGAATGGAACAATCAACGTACTAGACAAGTTTTCAATAGATACATAATTGAACACAGAGGAAATTATTTGTCTTTATACAAGAAAACATCCCAAGAAATATATGTACATTGATCCAACCTCTGCTATACGTCTATTTGTAATGCATACAATGTGGTGCTTTGGGCAAATAACGTAAGTTATGTGAATCTTTTTATCCCCATCTGAAAAATCATATTCTATCTCTTTTTTGCAGGGTTGTTAGGGAAGATTAAAGGCTTCAATGTGTCTAGGATACTTGAAAATAATTCCAAAAATAGTGTGTCTAGACTATTTGTCTACCTATTCGTCTTTCTGTCTGTCTGTATATCTATCATCTTTCATCATCATCTTCTGTCTTTGTTTGATGTTGACAGTAGTTACTTGGAATTATTATTTTTTGTTGTTGTGAATTGTTTTGATTTTAAGATATTTATAGGTATATTGTTCTGGACTGTGACTTAAGATCTTTGTCACCATTTTCATGATGAATAGGTTCATTAAAATGTTATCCTTGTAACTGACCTCAGCCTTATATTCCATAACACCTATTTAATGACTAAAGTGTCATTCTTTAGATTACTTTATTTTCTAGTCTAATTAAAATACTTTCATTTCTAGTTGGACATTCATATTGTAACTGACACATTCTATGTTTTTTGTAAGAAACCAGGTACATATATTTTTTTTCATGGAGAAACGTAAGATACATGAGGAAATCTGAACAAATATTGAAAACTTAATGCCATAAACTTCCGCTTGTAAAAAAATATCGTCTACTTTCATGAAAAAGAAAGTTTAAAAAAAATCACAACATGATACAGTAGCATAGGAGAAGAAGAAAATATACTGATGATGACCCCTATGGGAATTACTGGAAGTTATTCAAAAATTTTTGAACATGAAACATGCTCTGTTTAACATTGGAACTCCAATGTGGGATGATATATCTTGGATAAATTTAAGTATAATCTTTAAAAAATGTATCTGAATGCACCACAGAGATTTTAAAAATAAAAGAATAGCCCTGCAGGTTAATTTACCAAAATTATAGGTTTAAAACTCTGTGATGATCACTGCCTCATAAGAATATGTGTGTATCTACCCCTCCATCTATCTATCTCTCTAACTCTCTATTTCTCTCTCTCTCTCTCTACCTACCTATCTACCTATAAATCTATCCATCTGTCTGTCTACATATCTATTTTCTATCTGGCATGTATCTATTCCTGAACACTATGAGTAGTGCAGTCTCTGAGTAAATTATTAGTCAACAAATTCAGACATTAAATTCCATACCATTAAATTACAAAAGTGAATAAATGAAGTGCATTTTTATCTCATATAAAACATATCAAGAATAATGGTGGAAAGCAGAATGAATTGAATTAAAATTATTAATATTTTTCTGTGGCTTTGCTATCAAATAAAAATGAGGCTGTTAAACGGTGACTAAAATATTGTAATTGTTAGTAAAACATACTAATGCATCAAAAAATTCTACCTTTTACCTGTAATGAATCTGTTTGGACATCTTGAGCATATTCCACCTGAGTTTAGAGGTCATCTCAAGAATAGATTTGACACATTGAACACTAATGACTAAAGATTAGACAAGTTTGTAATGACATCAACCATCATAGATGAAGAATGCAACATGGCATAAAGGAAACAATATATACTTTTCTCTCAGTCGTTGAGCATCTCCCTGGGGAGATATCAAGCAATATGTTAATTACATCTGAAGCACCTGAAAGGTTAATGAAATGTGTAGGATATTTGTAATTTTTCTAAACAAATTGTATTCACCAGGAAGTAAATCTCTTTTAGATATATTTATTCATTTATTCTCAGTTAAGTTTCAATTTGTCCATCCAAGGACCTAGAGTAAAATATTTTACCTTTAGGTCAGACCATACTCAATACGCCCCCATTTGCTTAACGTTCTAAAATGGAATTAAAATAGTACATTTCATAAATATAACGCATGGTTTCTTTATGTTTTTCTTTTTCCTATATTTTCACTATTTTTTTTACCTTGGGAACAGGTATTAGTCACTTCGACAGCTCCTATTATTACAAGTTTTCTGTTTAAGGCTTCTCTCATTTTATTTTATTAGATTAACATATTCTATTTTATTGGCATGACTCAACATGAGAAGAAACAGCTGCATATATTCATTAATAATTGGAAAGTGGAACGTACAGAGTATGAATCTCAGGAAACTGGAAGTTGAAAAAATGAAATGCATAAAGATCAATAACCTAGGCATTAATAGAGATTTGTCAATTCCCTCAGCTGCCCCTGCTTGATGGTAACTTTCTCTAATAGAGAAATTATATGCAGGTACTATTTGACACATGGTTGGAGGGACCAATCCCTGGAGGAGGACATCATGGTTGCTATACTAAAGGGTCGGGAAAAATAGGAAGTCCCTCAGTGAGATGGATTGACACAGTGTCTGCCACAACGGGCTCAAACATAGCAAGGATTGTGAGGTGGTGCAGGACACCGCACTCTTTTCTTCTGTTGTTCATGGGGTATCTGTGATTAGAACTCACCCGATGACACCTCACAAAAAGAAGTATTAAGATCACTGGGGATCATTCAATATTTTAATGAATCACAGGTTAGTTCTTATTCTAATTTCAATAATATTTAACTTGTACACTCAAGCTCCTCAGTATTTTCTTAACATTCTCTCTCTCTCCGTCTGTGTTATTTTCAGAAGCCCCTTCAATGAAAACCTATATAGATAGATCAGGCATTTTTTTTTTCCCTTTTGGGTTGATGGATATTCCTGAATTGCGTATTGATCCTTTTGATCTGCATGATTACTTTGGTGGGAAGCTCTTGGATGTTTATGGTAATCATGGCAATATCCAATATACTGCAAATTTTGGTTCATTCACATTTTTGGCATGTGCTGGCACATTGTGGCCCGTACCCATAACCACAGGACCACTTCGTGCTTGATGTCTGGCCCTGCTGATCCCTGGCAGTGTCCTTCCATGCTGTAATTGATGGATGGCTGCGTGGTAGGGGCCATCTGTACTCACCGTCCATTCTATGATGGTACCTGCATCTGCATGATCTCTTCATCAAAAGAAATTTGTGTTTGTGGTTTGCACAAGTTTCTTCTCAGCAAGAGAATGGGACAGTCACACATATAGAGAAAAGAATGTGTTAATGACTTTCCTTGTATAGAGCAGGTTAGAGGCTGGAGAAAGGGATGGTTCTCCCCTTACCTGAGACTCCCAGACTGACACAGTTTGTTTTGTCAGGCTGTCTTTTTCAGGCTCAGGACAGAGTGGGCTGCTCTGATATTCACTGGAAACTGTACAGTTCCCCCCCGCTCCACACACACCTTCATTATAACCAGTGGCTCAGGTGGGAGACTTTCTCCCAGTCCTCCTCAATTAGAGGCTTTACAGATTGGCACCATGGGCCACTGGGCACCCCATATTCTTTCTTTCCTCTGGGTAAGAACTTAGGGCTTCTCTCTTCCAATGCCCACTCTCTGCACTAGGCGCTCTGGTCTCGGCTTAATGGGGTTCAGGACCTCCCAACTCCCTATCTCTTCAAAATCCCTCCTCTTCTTGAGCTGCCAGGAAACCAGTCATTTCCCTACAAAGTGGTGTCCAGGAATGCAACCTGTCTCTTCTGATCGGCGATTTTTCTCTTTTCCTCTTCCTGATCCTGATAGGAATATACTTGGTAGGCAAGCTCGAAAAGACAAGATCCCCATCTCAACATCTTCCTCAAGGTTTTGCAGTTTTCTCTGTATATCCTGGGTGTTCAGTCTAATAAAAATCATATTCAGGATGTGAGCATTTTAAAGACTCTCAGAGTCTGTGTCTGAGAACCATCTAAATGCTTCATACACACACAATACACGCTCACACATCCTAGTTAGTTTTACCAACCTAATTACTGATACCTAGAGCCTTTTACACCCTCAAGGGTCAATTCCTGCCCCTTCTTGGGACTCTAAAGGCCTTACCTAGGAATTATCCTGTTATTTGCCAAATAACTCCAAATATCTAGAGCCTTTCTTGCCCTTAATGGTTAATTCCTCCTGCTTCCTGCACCTCTTCTAAGGTTTTATGTAGACACTTACCATATAGCCCAGGTGCATTTCGTATCTCCCAAGAAGTCATTGTTGGGTCCCAGGCGAATCATCTACCAGGGCCACTGGAAGGTCTCTAGGAGGAATCTCCTGGTGGCACCAGATGTTGGGGTGGCCTGTTGTCCTATCCACCTCTGGAACTGGGAAGATGACTACTGGCTGGCTCACCAGAAATGTTGCTGGCTGGAAACTTCAGGCTCTCCTCGGCGCAACTCATCTCAGCCAATAAACAATAGGCCAAAGTAGAAGAGTGGGAGAGTAGAAAGATGTCTTTATGTCACTGTGCAAGGATGAGAAACAGCTGGGGCTGCTTCTGCCAAGACTGCTCAGACAGGCCGAGGGGAAACATTACTTATAAGGGGTTTACAAGCTGGACGCTCATACAAGTTACATCAGCAACATTATTAACCACATTTCTCAGCTGCAATAAGGTTTACATATAACTTCATGCATCACATCTTCAGAATATGGTAGTTAAACTACAACCAGAGCCATGGTATTACGATATATGAGAACTAAAAGGTTGTCTTGAATGTCAGCATGTTGTCTCAACTTGTTTTTAGCAGTTTCCTCTAATTTCGGGAAACAGTTAAGGAGAGGGGAACCATGATTTTAATGTGAAGCTTTGCAGCATGCCAAGCAAAGGAACAAGGATTCTACTGTAAAGCTAGGGGTGTGTCAAGCAAGCTGCTCAAGGAAGTGGAATCTTCCTCAGCCTGGGGAGCTCTGTCTTATCATGACCACCTTCACCTTCTAAATGCTTCAAACTTTCAAAAATATTTATGCTCACATGACAATGTAACATGCATCTTTTTCTTATATTCCAATGAACTATTTTATTCAAATTTCATTGGCTACACAGGGGATTCTCTTTCACGATCTTGAACGATGAAAATAATTTAGATTCTAGGTGCTTTAATAAAACTCTAGAAATGTTGGAAAAAAGAATACATGAAAAATTTTAAGGAGCAACCTGGAGCAGCTATATCCATAAGGCAAGACAGCTGTATCCGTGCCAGATACTAGACTTTCCTTTAATTAGATATATAGCACAGTATAAAACATTGAATTATCTCTTTTTGCCTCTCATAACTAGGGTGAACAAAAGTCAATGATAATATACAGCCTAATAAATATTGGCCAAAGTTTAGGAAAGTCAAACCTATGAAACATAATATCATTTTACCCAAGGAACTACACAAAAAAATAATTGAATGAATATTTTAAAAAAGTTTTTCATATAGATGAGAAAAGATAAAACCCATGAAACAAAAACAAACAAAAGATAATTATTAAATAAGAACAACTAGTGAGGAAGGAATTCCAAACCTGGGAGCAATTCTGGATGACATCAAGAAATTTATCTTAATTGGCGCATAGATCAGAATATACATTCATTAAGATAAACTTCTTGAGGTTATCCAGAGTTGCTCCCAGGTTTGGGATTCCTTCCCCACCCTCAGATCTAGGCAAAATGGGTTGATTACAACAAAGTCAGATACAGAGCTGAACTTGTAGATTGCTAAATTGGAAGGTATGTTGAGCTAACAGATTGATATGTGAAATTAAATGCATTAATAAGAAAAGAATGGAACCCCAAAATCCAGAATGGGGACATTTGAGCAAATTTAGATAACTTGAGTACTTCAAATCATCACACTACCCTGCGACTCCTTGCAACCTGGCCCAAGTCTAATACTCCCCTCAGAAACTATGAAGACTGAAACAGAAGGCAAGTGCTTACACAAACACACATACACAAATGACAGAATTGACACTGCAAAGCTTATTTTAATAGAAGAAAAAACACCAGAGTCATTGTAGCTTCACTTTTGTAATTAGTGCCTTTTCCCACTTCCACTCAGCATATCCACTCTCCTTTCATGACTTCATGGTTCCCAGCACATTCTCCTGGAGGTCTGGTGGTGCACTGGTTAAGAAATTGGCTGCGAACCAAAAGGTCAGCATCTCAAATCCATCGGCTGCTTCTTGGAAACCCTATGGAACAGTTCTACCCTGTCCATTAAGTTTTCTATGACTCAGAATTGACTCAATGACAAAAGGTTTTGTTTTCTAATACATTCTCATAAAAAGAAAACAAATGCACTGCTCTTGAGTAGATTCCAACCCCCGGCAATACTTTACGACAAAGTAGAATGCATGCATAGGGATTCCAAGGCTGCAAATCTGTGTGGAAGATGACTGCTACGTCTTTCTCCCATGAAGTGGCTACTGGGTTTGAACTGGCGATCTTTCAGTTAGCAGCAGAGCAGTTTAGCCACTGCAGCACCAGGGCCCCAACATGTTATTCTGCACTATAACATTTGCGTAGTTATTAAGCTTGTGATCGATTTCATTTCTCAAGGAAGGCAAAGGTTTTTACTCTTTAGTTTCCTCTTTTGTTCATCAGTGCATTTAGGAGAGTGACTGGCACATAAAAGTAAATTTATTAATATGTGTGGAACGTATTTTTGTTCACCATACCCTAGAGAGACACACAGACAAGGTTTGAAGCCCATGATATAATTTATAAGAACCATATGATAAGTTAAGTGGTAGAAAAGATATTGCTTAATTTATTCCATGTTCTTTGAATGGCATGTTTTACATCTTTGTTCCTCAAGCTATATATCAAGGGATTCAACACTGGAATAACCAGGGTGTAAAATATGGAAGCCACTTTATCAGTTTCCTAGGAATGACTGGACTCGGGATGCACGTATGTAAAGATTAAAGTCCCATAGAACACGACCACCACGGTCAGATGGGATCCACAAGTGGAGAAGGCCTTGTGCCTCCCCTCAGCTGAGTTTATCCTGAGAATGGCTACAAAAACAAGCAGATAAGATACAAGAACTATTAGAAGGGATGAAATCAAATCAATAGATGCTGCGATGAGAATGATCAATTCAATTTCATGTGTGTTTGAGCAGAGCAAAGATACTAAGGGGAGACAGTCACAGTAGAAAAGACTGATGACATTGTAGCCACAGAAGGATAAATCAAAAATCCTTATGGTGATAAGAGAAATAAATGCACTATAAAGATAAACGATTGCCACCAAAGCCCGACAAACCTTTTGTGACAAAATGACTGTGTAGAGCAGAGGGTGACAGATGCCCACATAGTGGTCATAAGACATTGCTGACAGAATAAATAATTCACTAATGATGAACAAGAGGAAGAAAGCTAACTGTATAGCACAAAAATAATAGGAGATTGTCTTTTCATCTACAACAAAATTTACCAAAGTTTTGGGTGCCACGGTTGTTGAATAGCCAACATCAGTGATAGCCAGGTGTCTGAGAAAAAAAGTACATGGGAGTTTGTAGCCTGGAGTCCATCTTGGTGAGGATGATGATGCCCGAGTTGCCCACCACTGAGACAAATGTAGATGATGAGGAACAGCCCAAACAATGGTGCCTGCAGCTCTAGGCGGTCTGTGATTCCTGTCACAATGAACTCATTCAGCACTGTTAGATTGTGTTTGTCCATCTAGGTCTATCCAGAAACCTATTGTGGATAGAGACATCAGCAGAGTCAACAGGGTTTATGTAGTATCCTCTAGTGGATTTTTAATATACAAAGGCAATATGCTAAATGAATAAGATAAATCCAAAGTTTGCAGTATAGATATATGAAAGTAAACCCACCTCCCACAAATAAAGCATAGACACATAAAGATAGAGAGAGAGAGAAACATGGGGAGAGAAAGGAAAATCTACCTTGTTATCAGTGGGGGAAAATTTGCTCCCCAAAGAACATTTGTCAATGTTTGAGACATTTTGGATGTCACACTAGGAGAAGAGCACCACTTGTATCTAAAGGAAGCCTGGGATGTTGCTAAATATTTTACTATATACAGGGTAACTCCCCACAATAAGGAAATTTCCAGTCCAAAATGTCACTGGGGCGGGGGGAGGGGGTGGAGATCAGAAATCCTGTATAGATATAGATATAGATACAGATGTAAATGCAGATGTGCATGTAGGCACAGATAAAGGTACAGGTATAGGCATAGGTGTACATGTATGTTTATGTGTACATGTGCTCATAGGCATGTGTGTACATGTAGATGTGTATGTACATATATATGCACACCCGTTCATGCACGCGCTCACCTTCATGCACATACACATACACACATACACACACAGAGATGGTATCCCTGGCAGAGCAGTGGTTAAGGGCTTGGCTGTTAACCAAAAGGTCAGCTGTTTGGATCTACCAGCCGCTCCTTAGAGACCCGAAGGGGAAGTTCTCCTCTGTTTTAAAGGGTCTCTATGAGTCAGGATCGAATTGATGACAATAGGCTTGGTTTTTTTTTTTATATATACAGATAAATATATGAAGCAAAAATTTAAAAAATATTATAAATGTTAGGTGTTAGGTATATGAATGTTTACTAAACTTTCTCTTTGTTATGTCTTTAATGACAATCACATAATGGCATTTACAAAATTATAATACATATGTTGATTGTAAAAATTTTAAACTGCAAGAGGGGGTCAAGATGGCTGACTAGGTAGACGCTACCTTGGATCCCTCTTGCAACAGAGACTCAGAAAAACAAGTGAATCGATCATATACATGACAATCTACGAACCCTGACCAACAAACACAGATTTAAACAGTTGACCTGAGTGACAGAGACCAAGAACGAACAACTATGGCGAAGCAGCGACCGCTTTCGGAAACTGGAGGCAGCGTAACAGTCAGGTAACCTCGGCGCCAGGCTTAGGACTGGGCACAGGGGAGCTGAACACAACATCCTGTGACGGAGCAAACAGGGGGAGCAGCCCTACCCCCCCGAACTGACCTCGGAAGGAGGCCCAGCCGGTGCGTGTGGGTGGCATGGTGACGCAGCTGGCGGGAAGAGAAGTCCCCGGGATGCAGCAACAGGTTTTGGAGCCGGGAGTGCAGCATCCCAGCCAGGGAACCTTAATGCTGGGCTTTGGACTGGCAGGGGAGGAACTGACCGTGGCTTCTGCGGGCCTGACCCTCGGGGGCAATCTCTACCCAGCCAGCACACACAGGCGATGCGCCCCTCGGGAATCTCAGATAAAACAGTCATCCCAAGCAAGATAAGTAACTTCGTCCATATTCTGGGGTGCTACTCTCTCCTGTTTTTCTGAACCCTCCCCTCCCCTTCCCAGGCAGCTTCATTAACATTGGAATTTCCTGAGCCAGAGGCAGAACTTCTCCACGGGCTTTCTTTTCCTTTTTTTCTGGTCTTTTCCTAACCCGTTCTTCTGGCCTGAGAGAAGCAACCACAAAAAACCCAGGGACCAAAAATCCTTCCCTAAGTGGACTAAAAACACAGAACCAGCTCCAGCCAAGCATAAGTGATCCACAGTCTCTGGCTTTCATCCCTACAGGGAACAAAGTAGCTATTATAATGCAAAGGCATTTCTGATAGGGATCTGACTGCATTTTTTTTTTTTTAGCCAATTTACTGGAAAGACAAGTTTCCCAGGTCTGATATCTCTAGCCTAGCCTCCCGCCTTAGGGGTCTAAAGAGGGTGAAACCTACCAATCTGTAGAGGTACTTGCATTGGGGCCTAAGGTACAGCTGCAGTGCCCTCCCACCCAGGTGCTATAGGAATAGAGACACACCTACCTCACTGACACTTGGGGGAAACCTATCAGCATCCTGCCCCCCCAGAGTGTGAACCCCAGCTGCTACTAGAATCTGGTGCACACAACTATCACCACTACTTATCAAGGTGGAGAGGTGACAGGGTGCATCACACACTTGATGACCCAAAATCAGATTCTACTCAAGAATAGTGAATGGACTCAGGCATATATATCGGGTTACAGCCCAAACCAGCTGGTCATAAGTAAGTCAAGGGCTACAACAAACAAGACAGCACAATCTAGTAGCCCATCCACATATATTGAAAGAAAACAAAACAAGATAAGACTCAGTGAGCAAATATAGAATAAATCACTACAATATCTTAGTGATGGCTTAGAGACAGCAGTCGATATCAAACCACATAAAGAAGCAGACCATGACTGCTTCTACAATCCCCCAAACTAAAGAATCAAAATCTTTCCCAAATGAAGATACAATCCTGGAATTATCAGATACACAATATAAAAAACTAATTTACAGAATGCTTCAAGACATCAGGGATGACCTCAGAAATGAAATAAAGCAATCTGCCGAAAAAGCCAAGGAACACACTGATAAAACAGTTGAAGAAACAAAAAGATTATTCAAGAAGATAGTGGAAAAATTAATAAGTTGCAAGAATCCATAGAGAGACAGCATTCAGAAATCCAAAACATTAACTATAAAATTACAGAATTAGACAATGCAATAGGAAGTCGGAGGAGCAGACTTGAGAAATTAGAATGCAGAGTGGGAAATCTGGAGGACCAGGGAATTAACACCAATATAGCTGGGAAAAAATCAGATAAAAGAATCAAAAAAAAGAAGAAACCATAAGAATCATGTGGGACTCTATCAAGAAGGATAACTTGTGTGTGATTGGAGTCCCAGAACAGGGAGGGATAACAGAAAACACAGAGAGAATAGTTGAAGATCTGCTGACGGAAAACTTCCCTGACATCATGAAAGATGAAAGGATATCTGTCCAAGATGCTCATCGAACCTCACTTAAGATAGATCCAAAAAGAAAAACACCGAGACATATTATCAACAAAGTTGCCAAAACCAAAGATAAAAAGAAAATTTTAAAAGCAACCAGGGACAAAAAAAGGTCTCCTACAAGGGAGAATCAATAAGTTCAGACTACTCAGCAGAAACCATGCAGGCAAGAAGGCAATGGGATGACATATACAGAGCACTGAAGGAGAAAAACTGCCAGCCAAGGATCATTTATCCAGCAAAACTCTCTCTCAAATATAAAAGCGAAATTAAGATATTTACAGATAAACACAAGTTTAGAGAATTTGCAAAAACCAAACCAAAGCTACAAGAAATATTAAAGGAAATTGTTTGGTCAGAAAACCAATAATATCAGATATCAGCACAACACAAGGTCAAGAACAGAACATCCTGATATCAACTCAAATAGGGAAATCACAAAAACAAATTAAGATTAAAAAAAAAAAATGCTCAAAATAGGGAATCATTGAAGTCAATATGTAAAAGATCACAATAATCAAAAAGAGGGACTAAATACAGGTGGCATAGAACTGCCATATGGAGAGGGATACAAGGCGATATAGGACAATACAAGTTAGGTTTTTACTTAGAAAAATAGGGGTAAATATTAAGGTAACCACAAAGAGGTATAACAACTCCATAACTCAAAATAAAAACAAAGAAAAATGTAATGACTCAGCAAACATAAAGTCAAATACTATGAAAATGAGGAACACACAATTCACAAAGAAAAAAGTCTCAGCACAAAGAAGTAAGTGGAAAAATGAAATTGTCAACAACACACATAAAAAGGCATCAAAATGACAGCACTAAACACATACTTATCTATAATTACGCTGAATGTAAATGGACTAAATGTACCAATAAAGAGACAGAGGGTCTCAGACTGGATAAAGAAACACGATCCGTCTATATGCTGCCTACAAGAGACACACCTTAGACTTAGAGACACAAACAAACTAAAACTCAAAAGATGGAAAAAAATGTATCAAGCAAACAATAAGCAAAAAAGAAGAGGAGTAGCAATATTAATTTCTGAGAAAATAGACTTTAAAGTTAAATCTACCACAAAGGATAAAGGACACCACATAATGATAAAAGGGACAATTGACCAGAAAGATATAACCATATTAAATACTTATGCACCCAATGACAGGGCTGCAAGATACATAAATCAAATTTTAACAGAACTGAAAAGCGAGATAGACACCTCCACAATTATAGTAGGAGACTTCAACACACCACTTTCGGAGGACAGGACATCCAGTAAGAAGCTCATTAGAGACATGGAAGACCTAATTACAACAATCAACCAACTTGACCTCATTGACTTATGCATAACTCTCCACCCAACCGCTGCAAATTATACTTTTTTTTTCTAGTGCACATGGAACATTCTCTAGAATAGACCACGTATTAGATCATAAAACAAACCTTTGCAGAATCCAAAACATGGAAATATTACAAAGCGTCTTCTCAGACCACAAGGCCATAAAAGTGGAAATCAATACCAGAAAAATTAGGGAAAAGAAATCAAATACTTGGAAAATGAACAATACCCTCCTGAAAAAAGACTGGGTTATAAAAGACATTAAGGAGGGAATAAGGAAATTCATAGAATGCAACGAGAATGAAAATACTTCCTATCAAAACCTCTGGGACACAGCAAAAGCAGTGCTCAGAGGCCAATTTATATCGATAAATGCACACATACAAAAAGAAGAAAGAACCAAAATCAGAGAACTGTCCCTACAACTTGAACAAATAGAAAGTGAGCAACAAAAGAATCCATCAGGCACCAGAAGAAAACAAATAATAAAAATTGGAGCTGAACTAAATGAATTAGAGAACAGAAAAACAATTGAAAGAATTAACAAAGCCAAAAGCTGGTTCTTTGAAAAAAAATAACAAAATTGATAAACCATTGTGCAGACTCACTAAAGAAATACAGGAAAGGAAACAAATAACCTGAATAAGAAACGAGATGGGCCACATCACAACAGACCAAACTGAAATTAAAAGAATCATATCAGATTATTACAAAAAATTATACTCTAACAAATTTGAAAACCTAGAAGAACTGGATGAATTCCTAGAAAAACACTACCTACCTAAACTAACACAATCAGAAGTAGAACAAATAAATAGACCCAGAACAAAAAAAGAGATTGAAACGGTAATCAAAAAAACCCCCCAAAAAAAAAGCCCTGGCCCGGATGGCTTTACTGCAGAGTTCTACCAAACTTTCAGAGAAGAGTTAACACCACTACTACTGAAAGTATTTCAAAGCATAGAAAATGACCGAATACTACCTAACTCATTCTACGAAGCCACCATTTCCCTGATACCAAAACCAGGTGAAGACATCGCAAAAAAAGAAAATTACAGACTTATATCCCTCATGAACATAGATGCAAAAATCCTCAACAAAATTCTAGCCAATAGAATTCAACAACATATCAGAAAAATAATCCACCATGACCAAGTGGGATTTATACCAGGCATGCAAGGCTGGTTTAATATTAGAAAAAGCATTAATGTAATCCACCATATAAATAAAACAAAAGACAAAAACCACATGATCTTATCAATTGATGCAGAAAAGGCATTTGACAAAGTCCAACACCCATTTATGATAAAAACTGTCACCAAAATAGGAATTGAAGGAAAATTCCTCAACATCACTCTAAATCGAGAGAGCGTGAAAGCATTTCCCTTAAGAACAGGAATCAGACAAGGATGCCCTTTATCACCGCTCTTATTCAACATTGTGCTAGAAGTCCTAGCCAGAGCAATTAGGCTAGACAAAGAAATAAAGGGCATCCTCATTGGCAAGGAGGAAGTAATATTATCTCTATTAGCAGATGACATGATCTTATACACAGAAAACCCTAAGGAATCCTCCAGAAAACTACTGAAACTACTAGAAGAGTTTGGCAGAGTCTCAGATTATAAGATAAACATACAAAAATCACCTGTATTCCTCTACATCAACAAAAAGAACACCGAAGAGGAAATCACCAAATCAATACCATTCACAGTAGCCCCCAAGAAGATAAGATACTTAGGAATAAATCTTACCAAGGATGTAAAAGACCTATACAAAGAAAACTACAAAGCTCTACTACAAGAAATTCAAAAGGACATACTTAAGTGGAAAAACATACCCTGCTCATGGATAGGAAGACTTAACATAGTAAAAATGTCTATTCTACCAAAAGCCATCTATACATTTAACGCACTTCTGATCCAAATTCCAGTGTCATATTTTAAGGGGATAGAGAAACAAATCACCAATTTCATATGGAAGGGAAAGAAGCGCCGGATAAGCAAAGCACTACTGAAAACGAAGAAGACAGTGGGAGGCCTCACCTTACCTGACTTCAGAACCTACTATACAGCCACAGTAGTCAAAACAGCCTGGTATTGGTACAACAACAGGCACATAGACCAATGGAACAGAATTGAGAACCCAGATATAAATCCATCCACATATGAGCAGCTAATATTTGACAAAGCCCCAGTGTCAGTTAATTGGGGAAAAGATAGTCTTTTTAACAAATGGTGCTGGCATAACTGGATATCCATTTGCAAAAAAATGAAACAGGACCCATACCTCACACCATGCACAAAAACTAACTCCAAGTGGATCAAAGACCTAACCATAAAGACTAAAACGATAAAGATCATGGAAGAAAAAATATGGACAACCTTAGGAGCCCTAATACAAGGCATAAACAGAATACAAAACATTACCAAAAATGATGAAGAGAAACCAGATAACTGGGAGCTCCTAAAAATCAAACATCTATGCTCATCTAGAGACTTCTCCAAAAGAGTAAAAAGACCACCTACAGATTGGGAAAGAATTTTCAGCTCTGACATCTCCGACCAGCGCCTGATCTCTAAAATCTACATGATTATGTCAAAACTCAACCACAAAAAGACAAACAACCCAATCAAGAAGTGGGCAAAGGATATGAACACTCACTTCACTAACGAACATATTCAGGCAGCTAACAGATACATGAGAAAATGCTCTTGATCATTAGCCTTTAGAGAACTGCAAATTAAAACTACGATGAGATTCCATCTCACTCCAACAAGGCTGGCATTAATCCAAAAAACACAAAATAATAAACGTTGGCGAGGCTGCGGAGAGATTGGAACTCTTATACACTGCTGGTGGGAATGTCAAATGGTACAACCACTTTGGAAATCTACCTGGCGTTATCTTAAACAGTTAGAAATAGAACTACCATACTACCCAGAAATCCCACTCCTCAGAATATATCCTAGAGAAATAAGAGCCTTCACACAAACAGATATATGTACACCCTTGTTTATTGCAGCTCTGTTTACAATAGCAAAAAGCTGGAAGCAACCAAGGTGTCCATCAACGGATGAATGGATAAATAAATTGTGGTATATTCACACAATGGAATACTACGCATTGATAAAGAACAGTGAAGAATTGGTGAAACATTTCATAACATGAAGGAACCTGGAAGGCATTATGCTGAGCGAAATGAGTCAGAGGCAAAAGGACAAATATTGTATAAGACCACTGTTATAAGAGCTTGAGAAATAGTATAAACTGAGAAGAACGCATACTTTTGTGGTTACGAGGGGGGGAGGGAGGGAGGGTGGGAGAGGGTTTTTTTACTGATTAATTAGTAGATAAGATCTGCTTTAGGTGAAGGGAAGGACAAAACTCTATACATGGAAGGTCAGCTCAACTGGACTGGACCAAAAGCAAAGAACTTTCAGGGATAAACTGAATGCTTCAAAGGTCAGTGGGGACTACGGCTTAAGGGGACTTCTAAGTCAATTGGCAAAATAATTCTATTATGAATACATTCTGCTTCCCACTTTGAAATGTGGCATCTGGGGTCTTAAATGCTAACAAGCGGCCATCTATGAAGCATCATTTGGTCTCAACCCACCTGGATCAAAGGAGAATGAAGAACACCAAGGTCACACGATAACTACGAGCCCAAGAGACAGAAAGGGCCACATGAACCAGAAACTTACATCATCCTGAGACCAGAAGAACTAGTTGGTGCCCGGCCACAACCGATGACCGCCCTGACAGGAAGCACAACAGAGAACCCCTGAGGGAGCAGGAGATCAGTGGGATGCAGACCCCAAATTCTCATAAAAAGACCAGACTTAATGGTCTGACTGAGACTAGAGGAATCCCGGCGGTCATGGCCCCCAGCCCTTCTGTTGGCCCAGGACAGGAACCATTCCCAAAGACAACTCATCAGACGTGGAAGGGACTGGACAGTGGGTTGGAGAGAGATGCTGATGAAGAGTGAGCTAATTATATCAGGTGGACACTTGAGACTGTGTTGGCATCTCCTGTCTGGATGAGGGATGGGAGGATAGAGAGAGTTGGAAGCTGGCAAAATTGTCACGAAAGGAGAGACTGGAATGGCTGACTCATTAGGGGGAGAGCAAGTGGGAGTATGGAGTAAGGTGTATATAAACTCATATGTGACAGTCTGACTTGATTTGTAAACGTTTACTTGAAGCCCAGTAAAAGTTTAAAAAAAAAAATTTAAACTGCAAATTCCCAGAATGTGTGCAAACATTTAATATGCCTCATTTCAAAACATAGTCCAATAAAAGCCTTTGTGCCACAGATGGTGCGGACTGAAACAACATACTTGACAAGAATCAAACACATGTCTTGCCAGGGAAAATCTAATAGATCCTGGTGGGGATTATTCATCTTTATACAGGGGAATATGCAAGGTGGCAGACACATGCAGATACAGTCTCTGTTATACCTCCTCGTTTGACTTATAGAGTAAGATACCTTAATCTCTTTATCCACACTTGTAAAATGACCATTTCCTTTCAGGGTTGTTGAAAACTAAATGAGGATTACATGTTTCAATGTGTTTAAAGTATCAAGACATAACTCTCAAATATGAAATATGTAATGTTCTTGCTGTTTTTACAATGATGACAGTAAGTTATTTGAAAGGAGTTTTCTTTACATATGCATATGTAAATCCTTCTAGTGTGACCTAGCTTCTATGGCAGGCAATGAAGATGAGTAGGTTGAGGGCTGTGTTATCCATGTAACTGACCCCAGCCTTTCCTTCCTCCATCTTCAACTCCCGGACTAACTGGACCATCAGTGTGCCAGTCTTCTGGGTCATGTATCTTCTACCTTACTTAAACATTTTAATATATGTTAATCGACTGCTATCCTAAAGTTCAGCAGTTGGAAACCACCAGCCGCTCTGCAGTAGAAACATGTGGCAGTCTGCTTCCATAGAGATTTACAGTTTTGGAAACCCTTTGGGGTCACTGATGAGTCCGGATCACCTTAAAGCTAGTGAGTGTGTTTTAATATAAATTTACTTAAAATATGTCCTAACCTAGGAGTCCTTTCATTATAACTAACATGTAAAAAGTCATTTCTAACAAACTAAATATATTTTCTCACGAAATAATTTACAATACTGGGAGGAAGTTGAGAGAAATTGAGGTCACTGCCATTGATTTTAAAAGGAACTTTCATTAAAAAATTCCATCTGGTTAATGAAATCCTCTAGTCTAAACTATTACGTAGTACATAATGCATATAGACATAAGCATTTATACATATCCCTAATAAACCACAGATTAAAAAAAAAAAATCCAGAAAAGGATGAGAATGGCAGTTTAAGGTAAAAGAATGAATGGTTTGAAATGATGCTACTTACATGAAAATAGTACCAGCAGCCTCTGAGCCAGGAATAATCAAGCAAATAGAAAAATCCAACAGTATCATATTAAATAATAAAATGGGAAATATACTATCTCATATAAAATATTGCTGAAAAAGTTGTGACCTACTCTGACAAAATGCCTATGTCAGAAAGCAACTATTGGTCTTTTCCGGACTAGACAAAGCAGAATGAAGAAAACTGAGGACATGAGGAAGCAATTAGTCCAAAGAACTAATGGGCCACTTGAATCCCAACCTCCTGTAACCTTACAGTAGAAAACTAGATGGTACCTGGCTGCCACTACTGACCACTCTGACCAGGATTACAACAGAAGGTTTGGGGCAGGATGGGTAAAAAAATGTAGAATAAAATTCAATTTGAACAACAACAACAACAAAAGACCAGATATACTGGTTTGAAAGAGGCTGGAGAAGCCCTTGAGACTATTCCCTTAAGACAGATTCTGACATGAAACTGTAGGCACTCCTGGAGGCCTGCTTTCAGCTCATAACAGACAGGGCTGTTAAATAAAAAGACAACATCTGTGAAGGAGGTGCCACTTAGGACAATCAAGTATAGGAGACCAAAAGGGCAAGAAGGCGGGGAGGTACAGGGAAGCCTGACAAATGCAAACAGGGAAGCCAGGGAGGAGATTAGGAGGGTGCTGGCACACATTGTATAAGAATCTTTGATTGGAAAATTCATGTGCTATGTAAACTTTCACCTAAAACACAATAAAATGTTTTCTTTCTTTTTTTTTGTTTTAAAGAAGAACTGAATTGAGCATCAGTAGATATTACAATTAGGAAATCACCTCTCTGCAATGAATCCAATAAAACCAACATAAATCTTCTTCAGTTACAATGATGAAAGGCTGAAGTAAAAAAGTTCTTATATTGGTAAGTACTGCTTTTCCTATAAGGTAAGGGAAGGTAAGAGGACTTCTTCTCAACAGCTCTGGAGTTCCAAGCAGAGCACGAAGTTATTTTCCATAGTTTACTATCTTTGTTGAGCATTTAATTCTTATTATATAAAACTATATTCTTTGAGAAAATTATATCTTCTTTCTGGTAGATTCCACTGGAAATTGAAGAATATGGTATATAGTACACTATCATCATGAAACTAGCTACTTAGAAGTTTCCTAAACTCCAAAAATTGCTTTTCACATCTCAACAAAAAGTGTGAGATGGAAATGTATTTGTTTTCTCATCAAGAGATTAGCAAAAATGCACATTTGCACAGTTGTTTGAATATATTTTAAATATTAAATTACATTTGAGAGGGACACAAGAAGAGCCTAGAGCCACAATATAACCAAGAATTTTGAAGGACATCAACATCGGAGACTGAATACTTGCAGCTTCATCATTCTGCTACAGTAATTTTTAATACTGCATATGCTTCCTTTACTTGCATATTTGAGCTCTATTGTTCACATAGTTAGGCCATCTGAGTTGAGCAAACACTTAAGCACTCACCTATAAACTGAAAGTCTGGGGATCAAGTCCACTCAGAGATGCCTTGGAAGAAAGGAAGACCTACGTCTGAAATGTCGCAACTGTTGAAAAACCTATGGAGCACTATTCTCTGATACATGGGGGGTAATTATGAGGCAAGATTGGCTCCAGGACCCTTTTTTTTTTCCCCTTTGTTTCTTGTTTATTCATATAATTATTTCTATAATATAAAATAGTATTTAGGCATTTAATGATAATGTTTCATAGATGCTTATGAGCATTTAGTCTCTGAATCAAAGTGTGAATATTTGGAAAAAAAAAAAGAAGCATGACAGAAAAACGTAGAGAAATTCTAGTCTCAGGCACTTGAGAAGTAGAATGCACACAGCACTGACTCAGAAATCCTAATATTTTGCAATGAATTTGCCAGTGAATAGCAGTGGGACCTTGCAAGTGTCACCGAAACATTCTGGATATTACAAAAATATAGAAATAGTCTATCATTTTACCTGTAACGGAGTCTCTGTCTTGACTCCCCCATGTGATTAATATGGCAGAGTGAGACGAATTTATGGAATTTTTTCACCCATGGAAATGCTCCCTGAGGAGATGACAAGCAATTTGTTGATTATTCCTGAACCATTTAAAAGCTTAAAATATCTAGGGGTTGTTTGTTAATTGCCCAGGACAATTTTTATTCATCAGTAAGCAAGTTTGCAATCATATAGTGTGTATACATGCCTGTATTTATCTATTTCACAGTCTTGCCTTTTACTCTTTACTCACTTACCATTTTTACCACACAGGGCTCTGGATTAAAATACTATATCTATAAAACAGAACTATCAATAGTCCCTGTTTCTATAGGGGCCTCCTCAAATGGGTGACAGAATGAAGGTTGGCTTAAAACCTTTCTTATTGCATTATTTAAAAGACTTTTGGAACAAAAGTAATGCATTCTGCGTGTGTGAGGTATCACGTCCCAGTTTGCTGTTGTAATTGTTGCTGTTACTGTTATTGTTCATGTTTTTTTTTGTTTGTTGCTTGGTTTTGTTTTTGACCTCAGAAACAGAAACGTTACCCTTGCTTCTCATTTCATGGTCAGTTGTGATCATCAGACTGCTTAGGATTTTACTTGTTTGTTTTATTTTCCTTTATTACATTTCAATATTTTCTGTTTTTCCATTCTGTCCAATTTTTATCCAAAAACATCTTTCTCACCTTCATACATATCTGGCTGTGCTTCACATATACTCTACCGTATCAATATGCCCTTGCATCTTGGGCTGAGTTCTCTAAAGCAGCAAAACCAGTAAGCTTAAAAAGGCTCATATAGAGAGAATTATATCAAGGGAATGGCTGTAGAGGCTGGGAGTCACAAGTCGATGGGTCATGATAGAGGCTTCTCCTGATTAACCCAGCTACAGGGGCAGGCTAACCCAATGTCTGCAGGTCAGACAGCAGGGGTCTTGCTCAGCAGCTGAAGACTGAAGAGTCCCAAGACCGACAGGCAAGACTGCAGGCAAACTGCTCATTCAATTCCCATGAACCAGAGGTCAGAGGAACAGGAGCCTGCTGCAGGATTCAAAGTGACAAAAAGCCAACGAACCTTGATAGAATATCTACTTATATTCCATGCAGACCACACACATCAACAGATTGGCTATTCCCAGTAGATCCCATATGCAGATGATCATAACATCATAGGACTGTCATGCCACTAAGAATCATGGCCCAGCGAAGTTGACACACAACCTTAACTTTCACACCTTGTAAAGTGATATTTTATGTGTAATGTTTTATTATGAATATACATCTATCATGGTATATCTTATTGGGGCATTTTGCCATTTTAAGTATTCATAATGTATCCATTTATGCTTTTTTTTGCTATATATACATTCATGATATGTATATGACAAATATCACAAAAATATGTGTGTATATATATATATATATATATATTTTTTTTTTTCTCCAATGATTAAGCACCCACTACTAAAGCAAAGTTTGGCAGTTTAATCCCATAAGTCATTATGGGAAAAAAAGACCTGACCATCTACACCCATAAAGGTTACAGCCTAGGCAACTTTTGGGGCATTTCAACACTGTCTTATAAGTCACTATAAGTCTCAATCAGCTTGAAGGCACCTAATAAAATAAAAATTCTTTACTGATAGATATTTTGTTGTCTCCAGCAGAACATTGTCTGACATTCTTGCTTTGTGCATGTCATCAAGAAAGAGCAGTCTCTGGAATCAGACATCATATTTGGTGAAACAGAGGACCAACTGGGATGAGGGAAGCCCTCCATAAGATGGATTAACACAGTGGCTACAACAATGGACTCAAACATACCAAGGATTGTGAAGATAGCAAAGGGCCAGGCAATGTTTTGTTCTGTTTTCCATAAGGTCAGCACAAGTTGTAGTCAACTCAATGGCAGAGAACAACAACCTTTTGAGATGGACTTCTTTCACTTCACATGACTCTGTGGAGGTTTCTCCTGGTTGTTGTGTGCATCAATAATTTGTTTCTTTTATTGCTGAGTATTATCTCATGTGTGGATTTTTTACAATTTGCTGAACAATTTACCCATGCACATTTTTTTTCTTTCTTTGTTTAATTGTGATTCAGGTGAAAGATTACAGAGCAAATTTCTTTCTCATTAAATGGTTAGTACTCAAATTGTTCTGTGACTTTGGATGACAGACAATACTGTGAAGTGTCAGCACTTTTCCTTTCTTCACCCTAGGTTCTCTGTTTCAGTTCGTCCAGTTTTCCCATCTCTTCCTGCCTTCTTGTCTTTGTTTTTGGGCTATTGTGCCTATTAGTCTCGAATACATGATTGAGCTATGAATTATGTCCCTCAAGTGGGCAATTCTGGCCTTGGAGACCTGTTGAATCTTTGGCTAAAGGACAAAACTCCGTATTGACTTCAGTGCTAAGTTAAAAGGGTGTCTAGGGGCCATACTCAGGGGGTTTGTCCAGTCTCTGTCAGACCACCAAGCCTGGTATTTTTGTGTGTGTGAATTTGAATTTTGTTCTACATTTTTCTCCCACTCTCTCTGAGACCCCCTACTGTGATTCCTGTCAGAGCAGTTGGTGGTGTGAACTGGGCACTTTCTAGTATTTCTCAGCTCAGTCTGGTGGGATTTGTAGTAATTGTGGTCCATTAGTCCTTTGGACTAATCTTTTCCTTGTGTCTTTGGTCTTCTTCATTCTCCTTTTGCTCCAGTCAGGATGGGTTCAGTAAATGTATCTTAGATGACCACGCATGCTTCTAAGACCCTGGTCTCTACTCACCACAGTTGAATGTACAGCATTCTTTTTATAGACTGTTATGCCAATTGAGCTAGATGTGCCCTGAGATAATGGTTTCCTGCCCTCGGCATATTAGTTCAGTCTCTCAGGGCTTATGGATGTCTGTGGAGCTTCTGTGACTTTGCCCAGGTCAAGTGGCAAGAACATCCCCAGTATTGTATACTGTCTTACACTTCAACAAAGTTACTACTTGTCTACTAATTTGTGTAAGTGTTCTTGTATGACCCTAGCTTTCATTTCTCAGGGATAAACATCTAAGTGTGAGTAGTTTTAATTTTGACAAAGTCCAATTTATTGATTTGTACTTTTCATCAATGTATTTGCATGTAATGGTAATTCAGTAGATTTTATTGTTGAGTGGTATTCATTTTCTTGGATAGACCACAATTTATTCATTCACAAGTAGATGAACTGTTGGGTCGATTCTAGTTTTTGTTATTACAAATAATTTGCTATCGATATTTGTACACGTCTTTATAAGGAAAAAATACTGTCATGTCTCTGCTTAGATATATATGAATAGAATGGCTAAATTTCATGGAAAATCTGTGGTTAGCCTTCTGAGACCTAATCTTTAAAACAAATTATTTTTTTCAAGTATTTATACCATTTTCATTTTCCGCTAGCAGTTTATGAATGTTCTTGTTTCTCCAACTACCTGATATTCTAATACCTGTAAAGAGATCTGTCATTAATTTTTTCACTTAAATTCATTAATTAAGAATGATGTTGAGCTTTTTTATATGTTTATTTGCCAGCTGGGTATTTTCTTTGGATAAATTATTGTTTATTTTTTTGATCATTTTTGTAGACTGTTTCTTTCCTTTTTTTCTTTTTTTTCAGTTTGGTGAACTTTGTGCATATTACGGAAACTACTCATTTATTAGACATATTACTGGAAAATGTTTTCTTCCAAAATATAACTTGTTTTTATACAAGTGTCTTTTGAGAAGCAGAAGTTTTAACATTTGCTGTGGTCAAACTTTTTATGGATTTTGCTTTCCACGTTTGTCTTAGATGTCTGTGCTGGTGTACCAGAAATATCACAAGTAGATTCCTTTAAGAAACAGAAGTTTATTCTCTCATTATTTACACTTTGCTGTAGAGTAGATTCTGAGTCATCTCACACTTTAGAAATCTAGAAATTCAAATTCAGGGTGCCAGATCCAGGGGAAGGTTTTCTTTCTCTGTTGGCTCTGGGGGAAAGTCCTTGTCATCAACTTTCTCCTGATCTAGGAACTTCTCAGCTCTTGGACCCCATGTCCAAAGGAAGTGCTCCATTACTGGTGATTCTTTCTTGGTGGCATGAGATCCTACTCCTTTCTGCTCCTTTCAGTTTTCTATCTCAAAGAGATTCACTCCAAATACATCCTAATCCTGTAGATTGAGTCCGTTCTCATTAACAGGGCTGCTACTAATCCTGCCTCATTAACATCAGAGAGGCTAAGATTTAAAACACATGGAATAATCACATCAGATTAAAAAATATTGGACAAGAAACCTGTACTGGGAATCCCGGCCTAGCCAAGTTGAAACATATTTTGGGGGAACACAATTCAATCCATTACCAGTGTTATATCTATGAAATCCTCAAATCTATATAGCAAAGGTAAATCCACTTTAAATTCAGACAGGCTTTTTTTTTTTTTTTAATTCACCTCTAACCTGAAACAAAATTCGCAAAGAAATGCTAAGTTAACTTTTTAATACTGTAAATCTATTGTAGAATCTATTAAATTTTATACATAAAAAATCATGCCATCTATCAATAAAAAGAATTTTACCTCTTCCTTTCCAATCTGAATGCTTCCTATTTATGTATTTATTATTTTTTTAATCAATAAAAAGAATTTTACGTCTTCCTTTCCAATCTGAATGTTTCCTATTTATTTATTTTTTATTGCCTTGTCCTGTTTTCTAGAACATCCACTAAAATGTCTGATAGATTTGGGAAGGGTAAATTTACATATTGCATTCCTGATCTTCCTGAGAATTTATTCAATGTTTCATAGCATGTGTGATGGTAGCTGTAGGTTGACCATGAGGGCCCTCTATTAGTCTGAGGAATTTCCATGTTAATATTGTTGTTAGCTGTGGTGAGGTGCCCACGGAGTTGGTTCCAATTTACAAAATGAAATACTGCCTGGGCCTATACTATTCTCACAATCGTTGTTATGCTTGAGCCCATCCTTGAAGCCACTGTGTCAGTCCATCTTGTTGATGGTCTTCATTTTATTTGCTGACCCCCTACTTTCTTCTTGTTGTTGTTTTGTGCCTTCGACTTGGTTTGACTCATAACAACCCTGTGTACCACAGAACAAAAAACTGCCCTGTCCTGAGCCATCCTTACAATTGTTATTATACTGAGCCCATTGGTGCAGCCACTGTGTCAATCCATCACATTGAAGGTCTTGCTCTTTTCCATTGACCCTGTACTTTACCAAGCATGATGTCTTCTCCAGGGACTGAATGCTCCTGATAACAAGTCCAAAGTATGTAAGTATGTGAGACATAGTGTCTCCATCCTTGCTTTGGAAAAGCATTCTGGTTATACTTCTTCCAAGACAGATTTGTTCATTCTTTTGGCAGTCCATGATGTATTCAATATGTTTTTTTCCAAAACCACAATGCAAAGGCATCAATTTTCCTTTGATCTCCCTTATTCATTGCCCAGCTTTCCCATGCTTATGAGGCAATTGAAAACACCATGGCTTGGGTCAAACAGACCTTAATCCTCAAGGTGACATCCTTGCTTTTCAACACTTTAACAAGGTCTTTGCAGCCAATTTGCCCAGCACAATGCATCTTTTGATTTCTTGACTGCTCTTTCCATGGCTGTTATTTGCGGATCCAAGTAAAATTAAATCCTTAATAATTTCAATGTTTTCTCCATTTATCGTGATGTTGTTTATTGGTCCAGTTGTGAGGATTTTTGTTTTCTTTATGTTGAGATGTAATCTATACTGAAGACTGTGGTCTTTGACCTCCATCAGTAAGTGCTTCAAGGCCTCTTCACTTTCAACAAGCAAGGTTGTGTCATCTGCATATTGCAGGTTGTTAATGACTCTTCCTCTAATCCTGTTGCCCTGTTCTTTTTCATACAGTTCAGCTTCTCGAATTATTTTGTCAGCATACAGATTGAATAGATATGGTGAAGGGATATAACCCTGACACACCTTTCCTGATTTTAAACCATGCAGTATTCCATTGTTCTGTCCGACCTACTGCCTCTTGATCCGTGCATATATTCCTCATGAGCACAATTAAGTGCTATAGAATTCCCATTCTCCACAGTGTTATCCATAATGTGGTATACTCCACACAGTCAAATGCCCTAGCGTAGTCAATAAAACACAGGTAAACATCTTTCTGGTATTCTCTGTTTTCAGCCAGGATCCATCTGACATCAGCAATATCCCTGGTTCCGCATCCTCTTCTAAATCTGGCTAGAATTTCTGGCAGTTCCCTGTTGATACACTGCTGTGGCTGTTTTTGAATTATCTTTAACAAACTTTTACTTGTATGTGATATTAATGATATCTTGCGATAATTTCTGCTTTTGGTTGGATCACCTTTCTTAGGAATAGGCATAAATAAGGATCTCTTCCAATTGGTTGGCCAGGTAACTGTTTTTCAAACTTCTTGGACTAGAAGAGTGAGTACTTCCAGTGCTGCATCCCTTTGTTGAAATATCTCCATTGGTATTTTTTCAATTTCCTGAGCCTTGTTTTTTACCTGTGCCTGCAGTGCAGCTTGGACTTATTCCTTCAGTGTCGTTGGTTCCTGATTATGTGTTACCTCCCGAAATAGTTGAATGTTGACCATACCTTTTGGTATGCTGACTCTGTGTGTTCCTTTCATCTTTTGATGCTTTCTAGTCATTTAATATTTTCCCTGTAGAATCCTTCAGTATTGCAACTCAAGGCTTGTATTTCTTCTTCAGTTCTTTCAGCTGGAGAAATGCTGAGAGTGTCCTTCCCTTTTGTACTTCTAGCTCAGGTTTTTGCACGTGTCATCATAATACTTTATTTTGTCTTCTTAGTTGCCCTTGGAAGTCTTCTGGTCAGCTCTTTTGCTTCATCATTTATTCCTTTCACTTTAGCTGTTTGACTTTCAAGAGGAAGTCTCAGAGTCTCAACTGACATGCATTTTCATCTTTTCTCTCCTGTCTTTTTAGTGACGCCTTGCTTTATATATGATGTCCTTGGTGTTATTCCACAACTCGTTTGGCCTTTGGTAATTAGTGTTCAAGGCATCAAATCTATTTTTGCGATGGAGGAGAGGCTCAATATCATCAGTCAGAACAAATCAGGGGCCAACCACAGAACTGACAGTCAATTGCTCATATGCAAGTACAAGTTGAAGCTGAAGAAATCTAGAGCGAGTCCACGAAAACCAAAATATGACCTTAAATATATCCTACCAAAAATTTAGAGATGAACCCAAGAATTGATTTGACACATTGAACACTAATGGCTGCAGATTAGTCAAGTTTAGATGTCATCAAGTACGTCACACCTGAAGAATTCAAAAGATCATTAAAAGACAAGAAAGACAAAACCAAATGCATGTGAGAAGATACCCTGACATTTGTTCTTGAATGTACAGTAGCTAAAGCAAACAAGAGAAATAATACAGTCGAAGAGGTGAACAGATTTCAAAGGGAGGCTCTAGAAGACAATTTAAAGTATTATAATGAAAAGTGCTAAGACCTAGAGTTAAAAACTAAAAAGGGAGGACATGTTTGACATTTCTCAAGCTGAAAGAATGGAAGAAAAAATTCAAGACACATGAGAAAATTTTATGCTGTGTTATTTATATCTCAATAAAAGGATTTAAAAAATAAAAGTAACAAGAAATAAAGGCATTTTGTCTGACTTTCTAGATGTGAAATAAAAGCTATATCCATGTATGAAGCACTTTAAAAGATGTAGAACCCATGCTTACCTGAGCAGGTATTAAATGTCTCTATGGTTTTTTTTTTTTTTTTATGGTTAGAAAGATCATGAAAATTTAATGATTTTTTTTAGAAAATAAAGCCTTGTAAAAAGTTCTTATATTTTATTTCTGTATCGATTATTTTATATAAGTTCACAAATTCCATAGAATCAATGGGTTGTGATGTCCATAGGTAAGTTCCATGAAAAAGTGAGTTTTAAAAATGAAAACATTTTCTGTGACAGAATAAATGTTGAATATTTATTTTGCCTACTCTAGGGATGACTAATTTCTATTGGTCCAAGTAGTAAACTAATATTTTAAGCTAATAATTATGTAAATGGACAGGTACATCTGATCTTGTACTTCACTGTTATTTCATGTATTGTGCATGTTTGGTGGTATTTAACTAATGTAATAGCATACTAAATATTTTTGTTCTCATCAAGGAGACTATACAGGTTTGTTATCGTTGTTAGTTGCCATTGTATATAGGTAAGACTGGCTATAATTTTAAGAACTTCTGCTAGAGTATGACACAGTGGAAACTGGAAGAAACATTTCATGTTGTAGTAAAAGGCATGCCCTTCACAGTTCTAGGGTGCGCCGTTCACATATACTGGAAATTGAAATATCACTCTTCCTGTAACTTGACTTCTGAGGCTTCCCTACCTCATCATTTGTGTTCACCTCTCCACCAGTTTACTCTTTCTCTAAGGAATCCTGCAATATATGTAGTCCCAATTTGTCAATTCTCTCAGCCCCATCTGCTTGGTGGTAACTTTTTCTAAAAGAGAAATCATATGCAGGTACTATTTAACACTTGTTGGGTGGGTTCAGTACTGGGAGAAGGACATCATGGTTGGTATAGTAGAGGGTCAGTTAAAAATAGAAAGAAGCTCAGTGAGATGGATTGACACAGTGTCTGCAACAATGGGCTCAAACATAGCAATGATTGTGAGGTAGTGCAGAACCAGGCCCTCTTTTGTTCTGTTGTTCATGGGGTTTCTGTGATCAGTATCAACCCCTGGCACTGTAAAACAGCAAGCATTAAGATTATTGGGAATTATTAAATATTTTAATGAATCACAGATTATTTCTTCTTATAACTGTAATAATATTTATGTGTATATCAAGCTGCTCAGTATTTTCTTATCATTCACTGTCTCTCCCTCTTTCTCTGTTTCTCTTATTTTCAGGAGCTCCTTCAATGAAAAATTGTTCGAGTGGATTTAACAAATATATTTTCTTTGAGTTGATGGGTATCAATGAGTTGTGTGTTTTCCTTTTGGTAGGTATGATTACTGTGGTGGGAAGCTCTTGGAAGTTTACATTAATCGTGGCAATACCGAATATATTGCACATTTAAGGATGGTTCTTTCAAGTCTTAGAGTATATAAATGGCAAATTATATATGGAACTCCACGGTGCCCAACCTTCACAATTGCATGTAGTGCTTCTATCTCTCTTCATTGTATCATCTAGAAATTCTTTTTCCCAACATGTAATGAAACACTCAATAAATAAATGAATCATTCAAATAGTAGGTTTTAATTTAGTTTAAAAAAGGAACTGGAAAAGAAAAAAAAAAAAAATGTCCAGTAATGGGGCCTGAAGTCTCTCATTGGTTTGGTAGCTCAGCAAAATCAAAGTTAATATATTTGGTAATCCATTGTTCTTAAATTAATTTCCCCCAAAGTTGAAGTTCACACAGCAACAAAGTCCAGGAAGAAGATGATGGGGAATAAATCTTCTCACAGACCTCCTTTTTTAAAGAAGTAACATCGATAGTATCTTTGTTTTTAAAAAGTGGCTGAACTTCTCAAGGCAAAAGTCCAAAAATCATTTCTTAAAATGGGAACTTCCTTGTTTATTGATTTTTAAAATCTTCCTTTCTAAACCAAAAAACCAAACGTATGCCGCCCAGTCAATTCCAACTCCTACCTACTCAGGACAGACTAAGACTGCCCCCTAGGGTTTCAAAAGGGGTGCTGGTGAGTTCGAACTGCTGACCTTTATTTAGCACCTGAGCTCTAACCACTGTGTCACCAAGGTTCCTGTATCTTAATACATTATGATAATTCCTTATATCCCTCACTGAACATTTATTATAAGCCTGCTCAGACTACGTCCTGCATCCACATTGTGATGGTTTTCCATTATTTAGTTTGAACAAATAATGCATTCAAATGAATCAATTAGATTGCTGTGTCAATATATTAATTCATTGCCTCTGTTGAATTCATTTTCTCTCCCAGACATTGTCCTAGGTATTCACTATTTTATGAACCTCACTGCTATTTCTCTTCTTTTAATCGGATATTCGCTGTCATCTCAGGCATGACATCATTAAAGCAAAATATTTGCATTAAGAAATATTTTAGACTAGCTGCTATGAACCTGGAACCTGGAACCTGGAGCTAGACCATGTTTGGAACTTGATTCTAATGCTTAAGACCACTGGGAACTTGGACTATTTATTTATTTAATCTTTGTGAGTTGAACTTGGGTAATTTATTTACCCTCTTTGTACCTTCATTTTTTCGTCTGAATTTCATAAATATTAATAGAATCTGCCTCACAGAGCTGTTGTGAAAACTAAATTAACTAGACATTGAAGAATGGCAATGATACAACCAGTCAACAAGTATAAGGTATTATTGCCTGGTTGTGCTCATTGTTGCTGTGGAAATCCCTGGTTCCACTTGGACTGACTTGTCTCATCCAATAAACCAGAAACTCAAGTGGGAGAATAGAAAGACAACTTTATTTCATTGTCCAAGGGAAGAAACTGTTGGGGCTGATGTTGCCAAGACTGCTCAGTGAGAGTGAGGCAAAAAGTTACTTTTAAGGATTTTATAAGTAGGAAGCTCTTACAAGTTACAAAAGCAACATTATTAATCAAACTACTTTGGTGCAATGTGGTTTAAATAAACTTCATGTAAAGTGTCTTCAGAATATGGTAGTTAAACTCCACCCAGAGATGGGGAATTTACTATGTATGATGCTTAAAAGGTTACCCTGCATGTCCACATGGCATCTAAACCAGATCTGCCAATTTCCTCTAGTTTGGGCAGGAATTAAAAAGAGGGAAACCAAGATTTTAATGTAAAGCTAGGGGAAATATCAAGAAAAGAAACCAGAATTCTAATGTAAAGCTAGGGGGGTGGGTGAGAGGGGTGCCAAGCAAGCTGCTCCAGGCAGTAGAATTTCCCCCAGCCTGGGTAACTCTGTCTTATCATGGTCATCTTCTCCTTCTAGCTGCTTCAACCTTTCAAAAATATTGATGCTCATATGACAATATAACATGCACATTCTCTTATATCCCAATGGACTATTTTTATCTGAATTTCCTTGGCTACATGAGGGATTTTATTTCATGATAGTGAGCCATTAAAACAATTTAGACTCTGGTAGCTTCAGTAAACTCCTAGAAATTTTACAAAGAAAAAATAATAATAAAGAAAAATACTTGGTAAAATTTGAGGAATAACATGGAGCAACTATGTCCATAAGGCAAGAAAACTGTATCCTTGCCATGTAACATACCTCACATCAACTAGAAATACATCTTGGTGCAAATAATAGGATTATCTCATTTTGCCTCTCACAAGTAGGAAGAAAAAGTTAATGGAAATATAGTGCATGATAAATACTGAGCAAATGTTAGGAAAGCCAAAACAATGAAAGACAGGCAACAAATTTAACTCATCATAGCATATCCTGTTACTCAAGGAAATACACAAAGAAATAATTGAACAAATGTTTTTTAAAAACTTTCCATATACATAATAAAAGATAACAATTCTTTAAACAATAAAGGAAATTATTAAATAAGAACAAGTGGAGAAAGGATTCCAAACCTGGGAACAACTATAGATGACCTCAAGAAATGTATCTTAATTGGTGTGTGTACTTATCTCGGCAAAAATGCACTGATTAAAATAAAGTCAGATGTGGAGCCGAATCTTTGAAGTGCTGAAGAGTAAGCTAGGTTAACAGATTAACATGGGAAAGTAAAAGCCTTAATAAGAAAAGAACGTAACCCTAAAGTCTGGAATGGAGACATTTGAGCAAATTGACATCACTGAGTAACTCAAGTCATCACAATACACTGAGAATCATTAAAACCTGGCAGAATCTAATATCCCCACTCAGAAACTATGATACACACATACACAAATACTGACACTGTAAAATTTATTTTAATAGTTGAAAAAAACAGAGTCACTATAACTCCAGTTTTGTACCCAGCACTTTTTCCCACTCGCACTCAGCATATTCACACTCCTTGCCTGATTTCATGGTTTCCAATTTTTTAACATACTCTCCTGGAGCCATTGTGGTCCATTGGGTAAGAGCTTAGCTGCTAACCAAAAGGTCAGCAGTTCAGGTCCACCAGCCACTCCTTGGAAAATCTATGGACCAAGTTATACCCTGTCTTATAGGGTCACTATCAGTCAGAATCAATTCAACGGCAAAGGATTTTATTTTTTATCACATTCTCAAAAAACCCAAATGCACTGTTGTTCAGGAGATCCTGACTCATAGTGACTCTATAGGACAGATTAGAATTGTCCGATAGGGTTTCCAAGGCTGTAAATCTATGGATACCAACTGCCACATATTTCTCCCAGGTATTGACTGGTGGGTTTGAACCACTGACCTTTCAGTTAGCAGCCAAGCACATTAATCACTGTGCCACCAGGGCCCCAGCACATTCTTCTTTACTATAAAATTTACTTAATTGTTATATTTGTGATCCATCCCTGCAGTTCAAGGAAGGCAAAGGTTTTTACTCTTTTGTTGATTAATGCATTTAGAAGAGCGACTGGCACATGAGATATTTATAAATATATGTGGACTATATTTGCGCTTTCTATACTCTGTAGTTTATACCCTAAGGAGGCAAACAGACAAGGTTTGAAGCCCATCATGTAATTTATAGGAACCATATGACACACCAAACTGTAGAAAAGATGATCCATATTTTTTTCCGTGTCTTATGTAGGGCATATTTTACGTTTTTGTTCCTCAAGCTATAAATCAAGGGATTCAACATGGGGATAACCAGGGTATAAAATATGGAAGCTACTTTATCACCATCAAAGGAATGATTGGATTTGGGCTGCATGTACATAAAGATTAAAGTCCCATAGAACACTATCACTGCCGTCAGGTGGGATCCACAGGTGGAGAAGGCCTTGTGCCTGCCCACAGCTGAGTTCATCCTGAAAATGGCTACAAAAACAAGCAGGTAGGAAACAAGCACTATTAAAGGGGATGTAATCACATCAATAGATGCTGCGATGAGAATGATCAATTGAATTTCACGTGCGTTTGAGCAGAGCAAAGATAACAAAAGGTTCGGGTCACAGTAGAAATGACTGATGACATTGTAGCCACAGAAGGATAAACTAAAAATCTTTATGGTGAAGAGAAGAGAAACAAATGCACAATAAAGACAGAGGATTGCCACCAGCACTGAACACACCCTTTGTGACATGGTGACTGAGTAGAGCAGAGGGTTACAGATGGCCACATATCGGTCGTAGGACATTGCTGGCAAAATGAAAAGTTCAACATTTATGAACAAAATAAAGAATGTTAGTTGTGCAGCACAAAAGTAATAGGAGATTGTATTTTCATCCACAACAAAATTTGCCAGCATTTTTGGTCCCACAGTTGTTGAGTAACCAAGATCAGTGATAGCCAGGTGTCTGAGAAAAAAGTACATGGGAGTTTGTAGCTTGAAGTCCATCTTGGTGAGGATGATGATGCCCAAGTTGCCCACCACTGAGATCATGTAGATGATGAGGAACGGCCTGAACAATGGCGCCTGCAGCTCTGTGTGGTCTGTGATTCCCATCAGATGAATTCATTCAGTGCTGTTAGATTGTGTTTGTCCATCTAGGTCTATCAGGAAACCTGTTGTGGATAGAGACATCAGCATAGTGAACAAGTTTTATGTAGCATATCTGGTAGGTTTTCAGCATACTAAGGTAATATGCTAAATGATTAAGATAAATCCAAATTGCCCAATATAGTTATTTGAAATTAAACCCACCTCCCACAAATAAAACATAAGTACATGAAGACTGAGAAAAGCATAGAGGGAAAGAGAGAAAAATCTATCTTGTTATCAGTTGGGGAAAATTTGCTTCCCAAAGAACACTTGTGAATGCCTGAGACGTTTTGGATATCACAACTAGGAGAAGGGCACTACTGGTATCTAATGGAAGCCTGGGATGTTACTAAACATTGTACTATATACAGAGTAACTCCCCACAATGACAAAATTTCCAGTCTAAAAAGTCACTAGGGCGGAAGATGAGAAACCCTGATACAGAGGTAGAAATAGACACAGATAAAGATGTAGGTCTAGATGTACATGTACATGTAGATGCAAATGTACAGATACATATACATGCACATATACACAATACTTACACACACACATACATGTACATAGATGGGGTTCCTGGTGGAGCAGTGGTTAAGAGCTTGGCTGATAGCCAAAAAATTGGCTTTTTGCATCTACCAGCCTCTCCTTACAAAACATGTGGGGACTTCTATCCTGTGCTATAGTGTCTCTATGAGTCGGAATCAACTTGATGGCAATGGGTGTCATTTTATTCATTTATTTATTTTTATGCATATGGATACATGAAAAAAAAATAAAAATAAGTTAGAAAATTTAAGTGATAGGTATATGGATGATTACTAAACTTTCTTTTTTTCATTTATGTAATGACAATTACACCATGACATTTACACAATTTTAATAAATATGTTAATTTCATTTAAAAACTTGAAAGTTCAAATGCACGAAATGTGGGAAACATTTAATACGCCTTACTTTAAAACAGAGTCCTATAAAAGCCCTTGTGCCACGGGTGGTACAGACTGAAACAACACACTTGACAGGTATTGAACACATGATTAACAAGGAAAATCTAATCAATCATGGTGGGGATTACCTGTCTTTATATGGGGATATATATTCCAGGTGCAAAACCCATGTAGATATAGTCTCTGTTATACCTCCACTTCTGGGTTATAGAAGCCCTGGCGCTCAGTGGTTAAGTGCTAGGACTGCTAACAAAAAGGTCGGCAGCTCAAATCTACCAGGTACTCCTTGGAAACTCTGTGGGGCAGTTTTACTCTGTCCTATATGGTTCCTATGAGTCAGAATCAACTCGACAGCTATGGGTTTATTTATTTATTTATTTTATATGGTCGTTAGAAGTTGGAATCGACTTGATGGCAATGGGTTTCATTCTGGTTTTGTGGGTTATAGAATAAGATACCTGAATTTCTTTATTCACAAATGCAAAATGAACACTTTCTTTCAGGGTTGTTGGAAAAATAAACAAGGATTAAATGTTTCAATGCATTTAAGGTATCGGGACATAAGTCTCAAAAGCAAGTATATAGTGTTGTTCTTATTTTTAAAATGATGACAGTAAGTTACATGAAAGGACTTATGTATACGAAATTCTTCTAGTGTGACCTAGCTTCTACATCAGGGTTATGATGATGAGTAGCTATTTATCCATGTAACTGAGTCCTGGCCTTCCCTCTCCCATCTACAACTTCATGACTAAAATGGGACCATCAGTGTGCCAATATTCTGGATTATACATCTTCTAGGGTTTTTTAATACACTTTAATATAAGTTGATGAACTGCCAACGTAAAGGTCAGCAGTTAACCATCAGTGGCTCCATGGGAGAAAGATGTGGCAGTCTGCTTCCATGTTATTTACAGCCTTGGAAAACCTAGGGGGTCACTGTTCAGTCAGGATCACCTTAACAGCAGTGTGTTTTAATATAAGTTTACTTAAAATATGCCCTAACCTAGGAGTATTTTCATTATAACTAATATACAAAGTTGTTTGTAATAAATCAGATATATTTGCTCATGGAAGAATCTAAGACAGTGCGAGGAAATTTGAACAAATTGGGAGAAAGTGAGGTCCATGTCATTGATATTATTTTAAAAAATTTCATTAAAAAATTCCATTTGGATAAAGAAATCCTGTAGTTTAAACTATTATATAGTACATAATGAATATAACTATATTTATATTAAAATGTATATGTGTATCCATAATAAGCTACAGATCAAAAAAAAAAAAAAAAGCCAGAGAAGAATGAAGATGGCACTTTAAGGTAAAATAATGAATGGTTTGAACATACTAGTTACATGAAATAACAGTTGCAGCAGCTTCTGAGTCAGGAATTATCAAGCAGCAGAAAAAAACAATAGCATCATAATAAATAATAAAATGGGTACTGGGGAAATACACTGTCTCATATAAAACATTGCTTATAAGGTTGTGACCCTATAAACACACATTGCTTATATCAGAAAAGAAACTATTAGCCTCTTCCCACCTAGAACAAAGGAGAATGAAGACAATCAAAGACATAATGAATCAATTAGTCCAAAGGACATATGGTCCACACGAACCACAGCCTTTTCTAACCTGAGACGAGAAGAACTAGATGGTGCCTGGCTACGACTACAGACAAACCTGACCAGGATCACAATAGAGAGTCTGGGGCAGAATGAGAAAAAAATATATACACACACAAAAAAATCCAAATTTAAAAAAACAAAACAAAACAAATTTACTGGTTTGAAAGAGGCTGGAGAAACCCCTGAGACAATTGTCTTAAGACAATATTCTATGTGAAACTATAGACGCTCCCAGTGGCCACCAGGATACCCTGGTGGCGTAGTGGTTAAGTGCTACAGCTGCTAACCAAGAGGTCGACAGTTCAAATCCTCCAGGCACTCCTTGGAAACTCTGTGGGGCAGTTCTACTCTGTCCTATAGGGTCGCTATGAGTTGGAATCGATTCGACGGCAGTGGGTTTGGTTTTGGTTTGCGTGGTCACCTTTCAGCCCAATAACAGTTGGGGCTGTTAAATTAAACAATAAAATCTGTGAAGAATGTGCCTCTTAAAACAATCAAATACTGTAGCCAAAAGAGCAAGAACAAGAAGACAAGGAGGACTGGGAAACCTGACTAATGGAAAAAGGGGAGCCAGGAAGGAAATGAGAAGAGTGCTGACACATTTTTTTAAGAATCTTTGATTGAAAAATTAATTTGGATGCAAACTTTCACTTAAAACAATATTATTTATTTTTTTTTTTTTAAGAAGTACTGAGCTGGGTATCAGTAGGGAAATCAACTATCTTCAATTAATACAATAAAAGCAGTATAAATCTTGTTTGGTTGCAATGATGAAAGGCAGAAGAAAAAAAGGACTTATATTAGTAAGTACTGTTTTTCATATAAGGTTAGGGAAAGAAAGCGGACTTCCTCTCAACAGTTCTGGAGTTCCATGGAGAGCGCCAAGCTATTTTCCATAGTTTACTGTCTTTGTTGAATATCTAATTCTCAATTCATAAAGCTATGTATTTTTGGTATCAATTATACTATCATCATCAATCTGGCTACTTAAAAGTTTCCTAAACTCCAGAAATTGCTTTTCATATCTCAACAAGAGATGTGCGATGGAAATTTATTTGTTTCCTCAGCGAGAGTTTAGCAAAAATGCACATTTATGCAGTTATTTAAATATGCATTAAATATTTAAATCGCACTTGAGAGGGACATAAGAAGAGCCCAGAGCCACTATGCAACTAAGGATTTTGAAAGACATCAACATTGGAGAATGAACACCTGCACAGCTTCATAATTCTGCTGCAGTACTTTTTTAATACTATGTATGCTTCCTACGCTTTCATATTTGAGCTCTTTTATTCACATAGTTAGCCTACCTGGGTGGTGCAAACAGTTAAGCACTCGGCTACAAACTGAAAGTTTGGGGAGTCGAGTCCACTCAGATGCACCTTGGAAGAAAGAAAGAAAGATCTACTTGTAAAAAGTCACAGCCACTGAAAAACCAATGGATCACAGCTCTCTGACACACATGGGGTAGCTAGGAGGCAAAATTGAATCCAGGACTTTTTTTTTTTCTCTCTTTGTTTCTTTTTTATTCATATAATTATTTATATAAAGTAATGTTATTTAGCCATATAATGAGAATGTTTCATAGATGCTTTTGAGCATTTAATTTCTGAAACAAAGTGTGAATATTTGAAAAAAAAAATGACAGAAAAAGGGAGAGAGATCCTAGTCTCAGGCACAATTAAAATGTAGAATGCACACAGAACTGACTCAGAAATCCTAAAATTTCACAATGACTTTGCCATTGAATAAAGGTGAAACCCTGTAGGTATCACTGAAGCATTCTGGATATTACTAAAATATAGAAATAGTCTTTCTTTTTACCTGTAATGAAGTCTTTCCCTTGACTCCCCGATTGTTTCTTGACATGGAGAGTGAGACGAATTTATGGAATTTTTTTTCACCCATGGAGCTTCTCCCTGAGGAGATGCCAAGCAATTTGTTGATTGTTCCTGAACCACTTAAAAGCTTAACAAAATATCTAGGTGTTGTCTTTAATTGTCCAGGACAATTTGTATTTACCAGTGAGCAAGTTTTCAATTATATAGTGTGTAAACATGTCTGTATTTATCTATTTCATAAGTTCTTACGTTTTACTCTTTGCTAACTTTCCATTTTTACCACACAGGGATCTGGGTTAAAATATTGTATCTATAAAACAAACTGTCAGTATTCCCCGTTTCTACAGTGGCCTTTTCAAATGGATGACAAAATGCAGAAGTGCTTATGCACTTTCTTTTTGTATTATTTAACAGTCTTAAATAGAATGAAAGCAATGCATTGCGCATATGTGAGGTATCATTTCCAATTTGCTGTTGCTATTGTTGCTGTTTTTGTTATTGTTCAGGATTTTTTGTTTGTTTGTTTGCTAGTTTTGTTTTTGACCACAGGAACAGAAAGGTTACCCTTGCTTCTCATTTCATGGTCAAGTGCCATCATCAGTCTGCTTAGGATTTTTGCTTGTTTGTGTACTGTCTTTCACTTCACCAAAGTTACCACTTGTCTACTAATTTGTATAAGGGTTATTGTATGACCGTAGGTTTAATTTCTCTGGGATAAATGTCTAAGGGTGAGTAGTTTTCATTTTGACAAAGTCCAGTGTATTGGTTTGTACTTTTCATGGGTATATTTGCATGTAACAATAATTCAGTAGATTTTACGGTTGAGTGGCATTCATTTTCTTGGATAGACCACAATTTGTTTATTCATTCTCAAGTAGATGAACAATTGGATTAATTCTACTTTTTGACTATTACAAATAAAGTTGCTAGGGACTTTTGTACCCATGTCTTTATAAGGAAAAGTGCTGTCGTGTCCCTTGGTTAGATAGATACGAATAGAATGGCTAAATTTCATTTCAAAACTATGGTTAGGCTTCGTGGACCCTAATGTTTAAATTATTTTTTTAAAGTATTTATGCCATTTTAATTGTTCAGTAGCAGTTCATGAATGTTCCAGTTCCTCCACATATTTATCAACTACCTGACAGTCTAATAGATGTAAAGAGGTACATCATTATTGTTTTAACTTGAAATTTATTAATTAAGAATGACACTGAGCATTTTTATATGCTTAAAATTGCCAGCTGCATATTTTCTTTGGATAAGTTATTGTTTATTTTTATGACCATTTTTGTAGACCATTTCCTTCTTTTTCAGTTTTGAGAACTCTGTATATAGAGTTCTCAAAAATGAAAAAAAAAAAAAAAGAAAAGGAATCAAATTGACTCGATGGCACTGGGTTTTGGGTGTGGGTATATATTATAGAAATAACTCATTTATTAGATATATAATTAGAAAATATTTTCTCCCAAAATATAACTTGTTTTTACACAAGTATCTTTTACAAGCGGAAGTTTTAAAATAGGATGTGGACAAGCTTTTTATGGATTTTGCTTTTCGTGTTTGTCTTACATGTCTGTGCTGGTATAACAGAAATGCCACAAGTGGATGCCTTTAACAAACAGAAGTTTATTCTCTCACCATTTACCCTTTGGCTTCAAGTGGATTCTGAGTCATCTCACAGTTTAGGAAGCTAGAAACTCGAATTCAGGATGCCAGCTCC
Organism: Elephas maximus indicus; assembly: GCF_024166365.1. Classification (NCBI taxonomy): domain Eukaryota; kingdom Metazoa; phylum Chordata; class Mammalia; order Proboscidea; family Elephantidae; genus Elephas; species Elephas maximus. The sequence continues at coordinate 107,074,538 of NC_064825.1, read as the reverse complement.
AGGGGAAGTTTTTCTTTCTCCGTTGGCTCTGGAGGAACGTCCTTGTCATCGACTTTCCCCTGATCTAAGAACTTCTCAGCTCCTGGACCCCGGGTCCAAAGGATGTGCTTCATTAGCAGAGATTCCTTCTCAGTGGCATGAGATCCTGCTCCTTTCTGCTCCTTTCACTTTTTTGTATGTCTAAAGAGATTCACTCAAAATACATCCTAATCCTGTTGATTGAGTCTTTCTCATTAGCATAGCTAGCTCTAATCCTGTCTCATTAACATCATAGAGGTTAGGATTTACAACACATAGAAAAATCACATCAGATCACAAAATGTTGGACAAGGACACTCTACTGGGAATCCTGGCCTAGCCAAGTCGAAACATATTTTTGGGGGACACAATTCAATCCATTAGCAGTGTTATATCTATGAAATCCCCAAATATATCTATATAGTAAATGCAAACCCACTTTAAATTCAGACTGCCTTTTTTTTTTTTTTTAGATCGGCCACTAATCTGAAAGCAAATTCACCAAGAAATGCTAAGTTAACTTTTTAATACTATAACTCTATTGTAGACTCTATTAGATTTTATAGTAAAAAAATCATGTCATCTATCAATAAAAAGTTTCACCTCTTCGTTTCCAATCTGAATGCTTTCTATTGATTTATTTTTTATTGCCTTATCCTGTTTTCTAGAACATCCACTAAAATGTCTGATAGATTTGGGAAGGGTAGATTTACATGTTGTGTTCCTGATCTTCCTGAGAATGTATTCAATGGTTCATAGCATGCGTGATGGTAGCTGTATGTTGATCATGAGTGCCCTCTACAAGTCTGAGAAATTTCCGTGTTTATATAGTTCTTAGTGGTGGTTAGGTGCCCATTGTGTCAGTTCCGATTCATAGTGAGCCTTTGTACAACAGAATGAAACACTGCCCGGTCCTGCACTATTCTCACAATCGTTGTTGTCATTGAGCCCATCCTTGGAGCCACTGTGTCAGTCCATCTCATTGATGATCTTCATTTTATTCGCCGACCCCCTACTCTCTTGTTGTGGTTGTTAGGAGCCATCGAGTTGGTTCCTACTCATAGTGACCCTTTGTTTTAAAGAACAAAACACTGCCCAGTCCTGCGACATCATTACAATCGTTGTTATACTTGAGCCCATTGTTGCAGCCACCTTGCCAATCTGTCACGTTGATTCGCTTCTTCTTTTCCACTGACCCTGTGCTTTAACAAGTTTGATGCCCTCTTTCAGGGACTGATCCCTCCTGATAACATGTCCAAAGTATGTGAGGCATAGTGTCTCTATTCTTGCTTCTAAGGAGCATTCTCGTTATTCTTCTTCCAAGACAGATTTGCTCATTTTTCTGGAAGTCCATGACATATTCAATATCCTTCTCCAAAACCATAATACCAAGGCATCAATTCTTCTTCAATCTTCCTTATTCATTCCCCAGTGCTCACATGGACAGTTGAAAACACTATGACTTGGGTCAGACAGACATTAGTTCTCAAGGTGACAGCCATGCTTTTCAACACTTTGAAGAGGCGTTTTGCAGTCATTTTGCCCAGTGCAATGCATCTTTTGATTTCTTGTCTGTTGTTTCCATGGCTGTTGATTGTGGATCCAAGTAAAATGAAATCCTTGATAATCTCAGTCTTTTCTCCATTTGTCAAAATGTTGCTTATTGGTTCAGTTGTGAGGATTTTTGTTTTCTTTATGTCGAGGTGTAATCTGTACTGAAGGGTGTGGTCTTTTATCTTCATTAGTAAGTGCTTCAAGTCCTCTTCCTTTCAGGAAGAAAGGTTTTGTTATGTGCATAACACAGGATGTTAGTGAGTCTTCCTCCAATCCTGATGCCCTATTCTTTTTCATATAGTCCAACTTCTCAGATTATTTGTTCAACATACAGATTGAATAGGTATGGTGAAAGGATATACCTCTGACGCACCTTTCCTGACATTAAACCATGCAGTATTCCATTGTTCTGTTCAAACTAGTGCCTCTTGATCCATGCACAGATTCCTCATGAGCACAACTAAACATTCTGGAATTCCCGTTCTCCACAATGTTATCAATAATTTGGTATGATCCACACAGTCAAATGCTCTAGCACAGACAATAAAACACAGGTAAACATCTTTGTGGTATTCTCTGCTTTCAGCCAGAATCCACCTGACATCAGCAATGATAGCCCTGGTTCCATGTCCTCTTCTAAATCTGGCTTGAATTTCTGGCAGTTCCCTGTAAATACACTGCTGCAACCGCTTTTGAATGATTGTCAGTAAAGTTTTACTTGCATGTGATATTAATGATATTGTTCAATAATTTCCACTTTTGATTTGATCACCTTTCTTGGGAAGAGTCATAAATAATGATCTCTTCCAGTTGTTTGGACAAGTAGCTGTCTTCCAAATTTCCTGGCATAGATGAGTGAGCACTTCCAGTCCTGCACCTGTTTGTTGAAACATCTGAATTCGTATTTCGTTAATTCCCAGAGCCTTGTTTTAGCCAGTGCCTTCAGTGCAGCTTGGACTCCTTCCTTCAGTACCATCAGTTCCTGATCATACGTTACCTCCTGAAATGGTTGAACAACAGCCAATTATTTTGGTGTACTAACTGTGTGTGCTCCTTTCATGCTTCTTGGTCATTTCATATATTTCCCGTAGAATACTTCAGAATTGCAACTCAAGGATTGTATTTTTTCTTCAGTTCTTTCAGCCTGAGAAACGCTGAGCGTGTTCTTTCCTTTTGGATTTCTATCTCAGGTTTTTGCACATCTTATCAAAATACTTTGTCTTCTCGAGCTGCCCTAAGAAGTCTTCTTTTCAGCTTTTTCTTCATCATTCCTTCTTTTTGCTTCAGCTACTCAACATTCAAGAGCAAATTTCAGAGTCTCATCTGACATACTTTATGTCTTTTCTTTCTCTCCTGTCTTTTTTCATGACTTTTTTTTTTTTTATTATTGTGTGATGCCATTGGTGTCATTCCATAACTCATCTGGCCTTTGGTTATTAGTGTTCAAGGTGTCAAATCTATTCTTGCAGTGGTCTCCAAATTCAGGTGGGATCTACTCAAGCTCATACTTTGGCCTTGTCTTGACTGATGATATTGAGCTTTTCCATCATCTCTTTCCACAGACATAGTAGATTTGGTTCCTGTATATTCCATCTGGTGAGGTCCATGTGTATAATTGCTGCTTGTGTTGGTGCAAAAAGTTATTTGCAATGAAGAAGTCATTGGTCTTGCAAAATTCTATCATGCAATCTCTGGCATCGTTTCTATCACCAAGGCCATACTTCCAAATATTGTTCCTTCTTTATTTTCAGCTTTTGCATTCCAATCACCAGGAATTATCATTGCACCCTAACTGCATGTTCCCTCAGTTTCAGACTTCAGAAGTTGGTAAAAATCTTCAATTTCTTCAGCTGTGACCTTAGCGGTTGCTTTGAAAATCTGAATAATAGTCATATAACTGGTCTTTCTTGAAGACGGATGGATAGTATCCTCTCACTGACAGTTTTGTACTGCAGGAGAGATCTGGAAATGTTCTGTTTGGAGATGAATGTGGTGCCATTGCTCTTCAAGTTGTCATTCCCAGCATAGTAGAGCATATGATGGTCTGGTTCAAAATGACCAGTACCAGTACAATTCAGCTCACTAATGCCTAGGATATCAATGTTTATGCATTCCATTTCATTTTTGATGATTTTCAATTTTCCTAGGTTCATACTTTGTAAATTCCAGGTTCCTGAGTTGGAATCGACTCGACGGCACTGGGTTTTCTGGGTATTATTAATGGACGCTTGCAGCTGTTTCTTCTCTTTTTCAGTCATGCCGCATCAGCAAATAAAGGTCTCAATAGCTTGACTCCATCCATGTGCTTAAGGTCGACTCTGCTTTGAGGAGTCAGCTCTTCCTCAGTCATGTTGATGGAACAGTCAACATACTAGATAGATTTTGGATAGATATTGTCATGAATTGAATGGTGTCCCCTAAATATATCTGTCAACTTGGCTAGGTCATGATTCCCAGTATCGTATGATTGTCTAGTTTTTTATCATCTGATGTGATTTCCCTGTGTTGTAAATCTTGTCACTATGGTGTAATAAGTTGGATTAAAGAAAAAAATAATAAAATTGATTAGCAACAGTTATATTGATGAGATCTGTAAGATTAGACAGTGTCTAAGCCAATCTCTTTTAATATATAGAAGAGAGAAGCAAGCAGAGAGATATGGGTACCTCATACCAACACAAAAGCAGCCCCAGGAGCAGAGTGCGTCTTTGGACCTGAGGTCCCTGAGCTGAGAAGCTCCCAGACCAAGGGAAGGCTGACAACAAGGACCTTGCTCCAGATCTGACAGAGAGAGAAAGACTTGCCCTGGAGCCGGCACCCTGAATAAGGATTTCTAGCATATAGGACTGTGAGAGAATAAACTTTGTTAAAGCCATTCATCTGTGGTATTTCTGTTATAGCAGTACTAGATGACCAAGACAGATACATAATTTCATATATATATCCATATGTATAGATAGAAAGATAGGCAAATAATTGATCACAAGGAAGTTTATTTGTCTTTATATATGAAAACACCCCTAGAGCTATTTTTATATAGATATAGCCTCTGCTATACCTCCATTCGTAGTGTATACAAAATGGTACTTTGGGCAAATAACATATGTTATATGAATCTGTTTATCCCCACCTGAAAAATCATATTTCCAACACTTTATGGCAGCATTGTTAGGAAGCATAAATGAGAATTAAATGCTTGAATGTGTCTATGATGCATGAAAATAATGGTAGTATTTCCTTGGTGTTATTTGTCTATGTACCTACTTACCTACCTGTCTGTCTGTCTGTCTGTCTATCATCTATCTGTCTACTATCTATCTATCTATCTTCTATCTGTACATTTATCTATCTATCATGTATTTGTCTATCATCATCATCTTTTTCTGGGTATTGACAGTAGTTACTTAAAATGATTTTTTTTTGTTCTTGTTAATTGTTTTGATCTTCAAGATATTTATAGGTAAATTCTTCTAGAATGGGACTTAAGTTCTTTGTCACCATTTTTGTGATGAATAGGTTCATTATAACAATATCCTTGTAACTGACTCCAGCTCCACATTCTGTAACATCAGTTCTGTGACTAAAGTGCCCAAAAGTGCCATTCTTTAGATTACTTTGTTGGTCTACTTAAAATCTTTTCTCCTCTAATTGGACATTTGTATTATAACTGACGCAGCTAAGTTTTTTGTAACAATCAGATACATATTTTTTTCTTGTAGAGAAACCCAAGATGTATGAGGGAATCTGAACAATGGTGAAACCTTGATCTCATAAACACTCCACTGTAAAAAAAAAAAAAAATCCTCTAGTTTTTATGAAATACCAAAAATTTAAAATATCACTGTATGACACCATAGCATAGGAGAAAAGCAAAACATAGTGATGATGACATATAAATAAATTAATGGAAGTTATTAAAATCTGCCTCAGCATGATGCATTTTCCGTTAAACAATGCAACTCCTATTTGCCAGGAGATAACACATATCAATTTAAGTATAGTTTTAAAAAACGGCGTCTGAATATACCACAGATATTTTAAAAATACAATAGGTCTACAGGTTAAGATAATAGAATTGTTAGTTTAAATCTTTGTGATCACTGCTTCCTAAGTATGTATATGTGTATATCTACCTATCTATCTATCTAATCTATCTATCATCTATCTATCTATCTACCTACCTATCATCTATCTATCATCTATCATCTATCTCTCTCTCTATCATCTATCTATATCTATCTATCTATCTATCTATCTATCTATCTATCTATCTATCTATCTATCTATCTATCTATCTATCTATCTATCTATCTATCTATCTATCTATCTATCTACCTACCTACCTACCTATCATCTATCTATCATCTATCATCTATCTCTCTCTCTATCATGTATCTATCTATCTATCTATCTATCTATCTATCTATCTATCTATCTATCTATCTATCTATCTATCTATCTATCTATCTATCTATCTATCTATCATCTATCTATCTATCTATCATCTACCTGTCTATCTACCTGTCTATCTACCTATCTATCTGTCTATCTGTATGTCTGTCTGTCTATCTATCTATCCATCTACCTATCTATCTATCTGGCATATATCTATTCCTGAACACTATGAGTGGAGCAGTCTCTGTGTCAACTATTAGCAAATGAATGCAGAAATTAAATTTCATAGCATTAATGATAAAAGTGAATACATGAAATCCACGTTTATCTCATAGAGAACATATTAGGAATAATGATGGAAAGCAGACAGAATTGAATAAAAAAATGGGGCCTTGAAAAAACCATTAAAACACTCTCAAAATTGGTAAAACATGGTATTGCATATAAATTTTTACCTTTTACCTGTATTGAATCTGTTTTACACCACATGTGATTCTTAGCATGGCATAGTGGGAACAACTTACAGCTTTCTCTCAGCGTTTACGGCTCTCCCTGAGGAGATACCAAGCTATGTGTTAATTCTGTCTGAAGCCCTTGAAAACTTAAGAACATATCTAGTGTGTCTGTCAATTGTCTAACCAATTTGTATTCACCAGTGATTGTTTCTTTTAGATTCATCCATTCATTTAGTCTCAGTTAGCTTTCAGTCTGTCCCACCCAGGAGTCTGGATTAAAATACTTTACCTTTAGGACAGACCACTCAATATGCCCCCATTTCCATAATGTTGTCATACAGAATAAAATTTGTAAATTTTATACTCTGATATACCGTTTCTTTGTTTTTTCTATATTTTCACTTTTTTTTTTTTTATTAAGCTTTAGGTGAAAGATTAAGGTAAAGTTATTTCCTCATACAAAACTTTTACACTTATTGCTATGTGACCCTAGTTGCTATAAATATAATGTGAATGCACACTCCCTTTTTCCACCCTGGATTTCCTGTGTCCATTCCACCAGCTCTTATCCCTTTCTGCCTCCTCATCTTACCTTCAACAGGAGTTGCCCATTTAGTCTCAGGTATCTACATGAACTGAGAAACACATTTTTCACAAGTATTATTTTATGTTTATAGCCCACTCTAATCTTTGTCTGAAGAGTTGGCTTCAGGAATAGTTTTAGTTCCGGGTTAACAGAGAGTCTGGGGGCCATGTCTTCTGGGGCTCCTCTACTCTCAGTCAAGCCATTAAGTCTAGTCTTTTTTCATGAATTTGAGTTCTACACCTCATTTTTCTCCTGCTCCATCAGGAACTCTCTTCTGTGTTCCATGTCTGGGCAGTCATTGGTGGTAGGTGGGCTCCATCTAGTTCCTCTGGTCTCGGGGTCATGGAGTCTGTGGTTTATGTGGCCCATTTTATACTTTCCTTGTGTCATTGGTGTCTTCATTCTCCTTTGTTCCAGGTGGATTGGGACCAATTGATACATCTTAGATGGCTGCTTGCAAGTTTTTAAGATGCCAGATGCCACTTACCAAAGTGGGATTTAGAACATTTTCTTAATAATCTTTGTTATGCCAGTTGACTTAGATGTCCCCTGAAACCATGGTCCTCAGACCGCCACTCCTGCTATTCTGTCCCTTGATGTGTTTGGTTGTGTTCAGGAAACATCTTAGCTTTTGGTTTAGTCCATTTGTGCTGACTTCTCCTGTATTGTGTGTTGTCCCTTCCTTCACCTAAGATAATTCTTTTCTACTATTTAGTTTTTTTTTATTTTATTTTAGTTTATTTAGTTAGCGAATTTACCTGTCCTTTCTTCCCCACCCTTGTAACCACCTAAGAATGTTTTCTTCTGTATTTAAACCATTTCTTGAGTTTTATAAAAGTGGTCTCGTACAATATTTGTCCTTTTACTACTGACTAGTTTCACTCAGCATAATGCCTTCCAGATTCATCCATGTTATTCGATGTTTTGAAGATTCATCGTTGTTCTTTATTGTTGTGTAGCATTTCATTGTGTGAATATAAAATAATTTGTTTATCCATTCATACTTTGATGAGCACATAGATTGTTTCCATGTTTTTCTAAAGTGAACAGTGCTACAGTGAACCTATCTATTTTTCTGTTGGCTCTTATTTTTCCAGGATATATTTTAAAGAGTTGAAATCCTGGATTGTATGGTACTTCTATTTCTAGATTTTTAAGGAAGTGCCAAATCGATTTCCAAAGTGGTTCTACCATTTTACATTCCCACCAGCTGTGTGTAATGTTCCAGTTTCTCCACAAGCTCTCCAACATTGATTTTTTTTTTTTTAATACTAGCGTTGTTGAGGTGAGAAGGTATCTCATTGTAGTGTTGATTTGCATTTATGTAATGTCTGATCCTTGTGAGCATTTTCTCCTCTATCTGTTAGCCACCTGAATATTTTCTTTGGTGAAATGCCTGTTCATATCTTTTGCCCTTTTTTTAAATTGAGTTTTTTGTTTTTTTGTAGTTGAAGTTTTGCAGTATCTTCCAGGTTTTAGAGTTTAGACCCTGTTCATATATGTCATACTCCAAAATTTATTTCCCAGTCTGTAGGTAATCTTTTTACTCTTTTAATGAAGCCTTTGGTTGAACATAAGTGTTTCGTTTTTAGGTTCTCCCAGCTTTCTAATTTCTCTTCTGGTTTTGTGCTTTTATAGTAATGTTTTTTATACTGTTTATACATGCATTAGGACCGCTATCATTGTCCCTATTTTTTCTTCCATAATCTTTAACAATTTAGATTTTATATTTAGATCTTTGGTTCATTTCAAGTTAGTTTTTGCGCATGGTGTGAGGTATTGATCTTGTTTTATTTTTTTGCAGATGGATATTCAGTTATGCCAGCACCATTTTTTAAAGAGACTGTCTTTTCCCCATTTATTGGACTTTGGGCCCTTGTGAAATATTGGCTACTCATTTTTTTTATAGGTAAATAAACTTACATCTTGTTTCTCAATTCTGTTCCACTGGTCTATGTATCTGTTGTACCAACCCTAAGCTGTTTTGACTATAGTGGTGGTATAACAGGTTTTAATACCACTTAGCATAAGTCCTCCCACTTCACTCTTCTTCTCCAGTAGTGCTTTACTTATTTGGGACCTCTTCCTTTTCCATATGAATTAGGTGATTTGTTTCTCCATCTCTTTAAAAAAATGCTTTGGAATTTGAATTGGAATTACATTTTATCTGTAGATCACTTTGGGTAGAATTGATAATTTCACAATGTCGAGTCTTCTTATCTGTGACCAAAGTATGTTTTTCCACGTCTGTGTATCTCTTTTTGTTTCTTGCAATAGTGTCTTGTAGTTTTCTTTGTATAGGTCTTTTACATCTATGGTTAGATTTATTCCTAAAATATTTTTATCTTCTTGCAGGCTATTGTAAATGGTATTGATTTGGTGACTTCCTCTTCAAAAAGTCCTCTTTGTTGGTGTCAGGAATCTAACTGATTTTTGTATGTTTATCTCATATCTTGATGCCTTGCTGAAATCCTCTATTAGTTCCAGTAGTATTCTTGTGGATTCTTGGGGTTTTTTCTGTGTATAAAATCATATCAGCTACAAATCGAATTACTTTTAATTCATCCTTACCAGTTTGGATGGCCTCTATTTCTTTTTCTTGCCTAATTGCTCTGGCTAGGACCTCCAGCACAATGTTGAATAAGCATGGTGATAAAATGCATCCTTGTCTGGTTCCTGTTCTCAAAGGGAATGGTTTCAGACTCTCTTCATTTAGGATGATGTTGGTTGTTGGCTTTGCATATAAATTTTTTTTTTTTTGCATAAATGTCCTTTATTATTTTGAAGAATTTCCCTTCTGTTCCTATTTTGCTGAGAGCTTTTATCATGAATGGATGTAGGACTTATTCAAATGTATTTTCTGCATCAATTGATAAGGTCATTTGGTTCTTAGTGTTTGTGTTCTTTATGTGTTGGATTACATTGATTGTTTTTCTAAGGTTGAACCATCCCTGCATACCTAATACGAATCCCACTTTGTCATGGTGAATAATTTTTTGATATGTTGTTGAATTCTATTGGCTAGAATTTAGTTGAAGAGTTTTGCAACTATGTTCTTGAGGGATATTGGTCTGTAGTGAGTAATTCAAATCATCACACTACCCTGGGACTCATTGCAACCTGGCCAAATATAATACCCCTCCCCTCAGAAACCATGAAGGCCAAAACAGAAGGCAAGGGCTTACACAAACACACACATACACAAACACAAGTACTGACACTGCAAAGTTTATTCTAATAGTTGAAATAAACACCAGAATCGCTAACTGCACTCTTGTACCTAGCACCTTTTCCCACTACCACTCAGCTTATCCACTCTTTGCTGATTTCATGGTTCCCAACACATTCTCCTGAAGCCATGGTAGTGCACTAGGCCAGAGCTTGGCTGCTAACCAAAAGGTCAGCAGTTCAATTCCACCAGGCTCTCCTTGGAAAATCTATGAAGCAGTTCTACTCTGTCCTGTAGGGTTGCTATTAATCAGAATCAACTCAATGGCAAAGGATTTTGATTTTTAGCATATTCTTAAAAAACCCAAATGCACTGTTGTTCAGGAGATTCTGAATCATAGTGACCATTTAGGACAGAGTAGTACTAGTACTGCCCCATAGGGTTTCCAAGGCTGTAAATCTTTGTAAAAGCTGATTATTTCTCTCAGGGATTGACTGCTGGGTTTGAACTGACCTTTCACTCAGCAGCCAACACTTTAATCACTGCACCACCAGGGCCCCAACACATTTTTCTCTATGATAAATTTCACCTAATTATTATATTTGTAACCCACCTCTTAACTTCAAGGAAGGCAAAGGTTTACAATGTTTTGTTCATCAATGCATTTAGAAGAGTGACCGACACATAAGATATTTATAAATATATGTGGAATATATTTGTGCTCGCTAAACCCTACGGAGGCACACAGACAAGGTTTTAAACCCATCATATATTTCATAGGAACCATACAATGAATCAAACTATAGAAGAGACATTGCATATTTTTTTCCATGTTCTGTGTAGGGCATATTTTACATCTTTGTTCCTCAAGCTATAAATCAAGGGATTCAACATGGGGATAACCAGGCTGTAAAATATGGAAGCCACTTTATCAGCATCAAAAGAATGACTGGAGTTGGGCTGCATGTACATAAAGACTAAAGTCCCATAGAACACTATCACTACTGTCATGTGGGATCCACAGGTGGAGAAGGCCTTGTGCCTGCTCACACCTGAGTGCATCCTGAGAATGGCCACAAAAATGAGCAGGTAAGAAACAAGAACTATTAAAATGGATGTAATCAAATCAATAGATGCTAAGATGAGAATGATCAATTGAATTTCATGTGTGTCTGAGCAGAGCAAAGATAACAAGGGATTAGTGTCACAGTAGAAATTACTGATGACATTGCAGCCACAGAAGGATAAATTAAAAACCATTGTGGTGATAATAAGAGAAACAAATGCACAATAAAGATAGAGGATTGCCACCAGCACATGGCACACCCTTTGTGAGATGATGACAGAGTAGAGCAGAGGGTTACAGATGGCTACATAACGGTCATAGGACATTGCAGACAGAATGAAAAGCTCACCATTTACGAACAAAATAATGAGAGCTAGCTGTGTAGCACAAAAATAATAGGAGATTTTATTTTCATCTACACCAAAATTGACTAGCATTTTGGGTCCCACAGCTGTTGAATAACCAAGATCAGTGATAGCCAGGTGTCTGAGAAAAAAGTACATGGGTGTTTGTAGCTTGGAGTCCATCTTGGTGAGGATGATGATGCCCAAGTTGCCCATCACTGAGGTCATGTAGATGATGAGGAGCAGCCTGAACAATGGAGCCTGCAGCTCTGGGTGGTCTGTGATTCCCATCAGAATGAACTCATTCAGCACTGTTAGATTGTGTTTGTCCATCTTGGTCTGTCAGGAAACCTATTCTGGATAGAGACAGCAGCGTAGTCAATAGGTTTTATGTAGCACCATCTGGTAGATTTTTAGTATAGAAAGGCAATATGCTGAATTATTAAGATAAATCCAAACTTTCCAATATAGTTATTTGAAATTAAACCTACACCCCACAAGTAAAGCATAGATACATGAAGATAGAGAGAGAAGGAAAGAGGGAAAGAAAGAGAAATCTAACTTGTTATCAGTTGGGTAAAATTTGCTCCCCAAAGAACATTTGTCAATGTCTGGGACATTTTGGATGTCACAACTAGGAGAAGTGTACTACTCCTAACTAATGGAAGCCTGGGGTATTACTAAAAAAAAAAACATTCTACTATATACAGGGTAACGCCACACAATAAGAAAATTTCCATTCCAAAATGTCACTATGGCAGAAGTTGAGAAACCCTGTAGTAAACATAGAGATAGAGACAGACACAGATAAAGACGTACGTGTATGTGTACGTGCACATGTAGATGTACATATATGTATATATATACATGCACATATACATGTACATATACACAATACATACACACATACGTATACATGCACATATACATATACACAATACATATATAAATATACGTACATATACATGTACATAGATGGGATTCCTGGTGGAGCAGTGGATAACAGGTTGGCTGATAAGCCAAAAATCGGCTCTTTAAATCTACCAGCCTCTCCTTGAAAAACCTATGGGGCAGTTCTCTTCTGTCCTCTAGTGTCTCTGTGTGTCAGAATCAACTTGATGGCAACAGAGTTTGTTTTGTTTTGTTTTTGAATGCTTATAAATATATGAAGCAAAAATAAAAAAAGTGAAAAATTTTAAGTGGTAGGTATATGGGTGATTACTAAACTTTCCCTTTTTTTCATTTATAGGATGACATTTGTGAACTTGTACTACAAATGCCAATTTCATTATAAAAATTTTAAACTGCAAATTCTCAAAATACATGGAAACATTTAATATGCCTTACTTCAAAACAGAGTCCTCTAAAAGTCCTTGTGCCACAGGTGGTAAAGACTGAAACAATACACTTGGCAGGTATTAAACACAAGATTAACAAGGAAAATCTAATTGATCATGCTGGGTGTTATCTGTCTTTATACGGGGAAATATTCCAGGTGGAAGGCCCATGCAGATATAGTCCCTGTTATATCTCCATTTGTGGGTTATAGAATAAGATACCTTAATTTCTTTATTCACATCTGCAAAATGAACACTTTCCTTGAGGACTGTTGGAAAAGTAAATGAGGATTAAATGTTTCAATGCATTTAAGGTATCGCGATATAAGTCTCAAAAATCAAGGATATAGTGTTGTTGTTTTTAAAATGATGACAATATTTTACGTGAAAGGACTTTTCTTTACATATGTATACAGGAATCGTTCTAGTTGACCTAGCTTCTATGTCAGGGTTATGATGATGAGTAGGTTGAGTAGTGTGTTATCCATGTAACTGACCCCAGCTGTTCTCTCCCCCATCTTCAACTCGGTGACTAAAATTGGACCATCAGTGTGCCAAGCTCCTGAATTATACATCTTCTACTTTACTTAATACATCTTAATATAAGCTGATGGACTGCTTACCTAAAGCTCTGCAGTTCGAAACCACCAGTGGCTCCCTGTGAGAAAGATGTGGCAGTCGGCTTCCATAGTTATTTACAGCCTTGGAAACACTTTGGGGTCACTGTTGAGTCAGGATCACCTTAACAGCTGTGCCTTTGAATATAAATTTACTTGAAATACGTCCTGCCCTAGGAGAAGCTACTTTATAACTAACATACACTAAGTTGTTTGCAACAAATCAGATATATTTTGTCATCAAAGTATCTAAGATAGTGAGAGGAAACTTGAACAAATTGGGAGAAAGTGAGGTCCATGTCATTGATTTTATATAATGAAATTTCATTAAAAAATTCCATTTGGATAAAGACATCTTCTGGCTTAAACTATTATATAGTACATAATTCATACAAACATATTTAAATTAAAATGAATAATATATGTCCCTAATATATGAGAGAGAGATTTTAAAAAAAAAATGCCCGAGAAGGATGAGGATGGCAGTTTAAGGTAAAAGAATTAATGGTTTGAAATGATATTACAATGTAAATAGCAGGACCAGCAGCCTCTGAGTTAGAAATAATCAAGCAATAGAAAAATACAATCATATCATATTAAATAATAAAATGGTAACAGGAGGAATCCACTATCTCATATAAAACATTACTTAGATGGTTGTGATCCTGAACACACACACTGCTTATGTCAGAAAAGAAACTATTGGCCTCTTTCCTCTTAGAACAAAGGAAAATGAAGGAAAAAAAAAAAAAAAAGACTTAAGGAAGCAAATATTCCAAAGGACATATGGCCCACATGAACCACAGCTTCCTCTAACCTGAGACCAGAAGAACTAGATGGTGCCTGGCTATGACTACAGACCACTCTGACGAGGATCACAATACAAGGTCTGGGGCAGAATGGGAAAAAAATGTACCACAAAATTCAAAAAAAAAAAAGACCAGATTTACTGGTTTGAAAGAGGCTGGAGAAACCCCTGAGACAAGTGTCCTAAGATAATTTTCTAATGTGAAACTATAGACACTGCCAGGGCCACCTTTGAGCACAATCACAGACGGGGCTATTAAATTAAACAATAAAATCTGTGAAGAATGTGCCCCTTACAACTACCAACTATGGGAGACCAAGAGGGCAAGAAGGCGGGGAGGGACAGGGAACCTGACTAATGGACACAGAGAAGCCAGGAAGGAAACAAGGAGAGTGTTGACACATTTTGTGTAAGAAGTTTTTATTGGAAAATTAATTTGCTATGTAAACTTTCACCTAGAACACAATATTTTTTTTTTTTTTAAAGAAGTCCGGAATCGGGTATCAGTAGATATTATAATTAGGAGATCAAGTATCATCAATGAATGCAATAAAAGCAAAGTAAATCTTGTTTAGTTGCAATGATGCAAGGCTGAAGAAAAAAAGTACTTGTATTTCTAAGTACTGCTTTTCGTGTACGGTAAGGGAGGAGAAGAGGACTTCCTTTCAATAGCTTTGGAGTTCCATGGAGAGCACCAAGTTATTTTCTACAGTTTACTATCTTTGTTGAGTATCTCATTCTCCTTTTATAAAGCTATACTCCTTGAGAAAATTATATATTATTTCTGCCAGATTCTACTGGCAATTGAAGAATATGGTATATATAATTGAATCATCATAAAACTGGGTACTTAAAAGTTTTGCAAACTCTTAAAAATTGCTTTTCACATCTCAACATGAGTTGTGAGATGGAAATTTATTTTCTCATCAAGAGGTTAGCAAAAATATACATTTATACAGGTATTAAAATATGAATTATATATTAAATTACACTTAAGAGGGACATACGAAGAGAGTAGAGCCAGCTTATAACTAAGGATTTGAAAGGACATCAACATTGGAGACTGAATAGTGTAGCTTCATAATTCTGCTCCAGTGTTTTTAATACTGCATATGCTTCCTTTACTTTCATATATTAGGTCTGTTATTCACGTAATTAGGCCACGTGGGTGGCGCAAACAGTTAAACACTCAGCTACAAACTGAAAGGTTGGGGGATCAAATCTAGTCAGAGGCGCCTTGGAAAAAAGAAAGATCTACTTCTGAAAGTTCACAGCCATTGAAAAACTATGGACCACAGTTCTCTGATGCACACGGGGTAGCTTTGAGGCCAAATTGGCTCCAGGACTTTTTTTTTTCCTGTTACTTTTTTATTCATATAGTTGCTTATATAAAGTAAAAATATAATTTAGACATAATGATGAGGCTTCAAATATGCTTATGAGCATTTAGCCACTGAAACAGAGAGTGACTGTTTGAAAAAAATAATAATGATATCAAAAAAAAAAAAAAAAAAAGGAGAGAGATCCTAGTCTCAGGCACTCTTGAAAAGTAGAATGCACACAGAACTGACTCAGAAATCCTAATATTTTGCAGTGATTTTGCTGTTGAATAAAGGTGGAACCCTGCAAGTGTCACTGAAACATTTCAGGTATTGGTAAAAAATGGAAAAAGTCTGTCTTTTTACCTGTAATGAAGCCTCTGTCTTGACTCCCCCAAGTGTTTCTTAACATGGCAGAGTAAGAAGAATTTATGGATTTTTTTTTACCCTTGGAGATTCTCCCTGAGGAGATGACAGGCAATTTGGGTACTGTTCCTGAAGCATATGAAAGCTTAACAAAATACTTCTGGGTGGTTGGTTAACTGTCCAGGATATTGTGTATTCACCAGTGACCAAATTTTTATTCATATAGTGTGTACGTATGTCTATGTTTATCTATTTCACATGGTCTTGCATTTTACTCTTTGTTAACGTTTATTTGTACCACATGGGGATCTGCATTAATATTCTCTATCTGTAAAACAGAACTGTCAATATTCCCCATTTTTACCGTGGTCTCTTCAAATGGATGACAAAATGAAGTTGTGCTTAAGCACTTTCTTACTGCATTATTCTTACTGCATTATTTAAAAGATTTAAATGGAATAAAAACAATGCATTGTGCATGCGTGAGGTATCACTTCCTCACTTCCTGTTATTTTTGTTATTGTTGCTGTTACTGCTATTTTCAAGGTTTTTTTTTTCCTTTTTGATCTCATAAACAGAAACGTTACCCTTGCTTCTCATTTCCTAGTCAATTGCCATCACGTGTTTATGTTTTTTGCTTCTTTGTTTTATTTTCCATCATTACATTTCTATATTTTATGTTTTTTCATTCTGTCCAATCCTCATTCAAAAACTTTTTTCTCACCTTAATGCATGTTCTGCTGTCATTGATATAACGTTCTACCATATCAATACACTGTCGTAAAGTGTGATAGTCTGCATAGTGTTTCATTATGAATATATGCTTGCTGTGCAATAAATATTTTTGCTGCATTTTGTCATTGTAAATATCTATAATGTATCCATTTGTGACTTTTTTTTTTTGCTAATTTCTCCTATATTATGATATGTATGTGGCGTAGTGGTTAAGAGTCTGGCTTTTAGCCAAAAGAGATCGGCAGTTCAGATCCACCAGGTGCTTCTTGGAAACCCTGTGGGGCAGTTCTACTTTGTCCTATAGGGTCATTACGAGTCAGATGCGACTGAACAGCTTTGGATTTTGTTTGGTTTTATGTACCCAAAAAACAACCCACTTATATATATACATATATTTATTTATAAAAATCATTGCTATCTGAAATGTTGGCTGTTTGAACCCACTAGCCTTTCCAGGGAGAAAAGACCTGGCCATCTGCAACCCATGAAGATTACAGCCTAAGCAACTCTGTGGGACATTTCTACTCTGTCCTATACATTGCTATGATTTTCAACCGACCAGATGACATCTAACAAAACAAAAATTCTTGAATGGTACATATTTTGTTGCCTCCCACGGAACATTGTCTGACTTTACTGCTTCAGGTAAACAAGTTTCTGGAGGAGGACATCACATTTGGGGAACGAGAGGGCCAGAGAGAATGGGGGAAGCCCTCCATAAGCTGGATTGACACAGTGGCTGCACCAATGCACTCGGACATACTGATGACTGTGAGGCTAGGACAGGGCCAGGCAATGTTTTCTTCTGTTTTACAGAACGTGGCCATGAGTTGGAGTCACTCAATGGCAGGTAACAACAACAACCACCTTTGGTGATTGACTTTTCACTTCACACGATTCTAATGAGGTCCATTCGCGCTGTTGAGTGCATCAATAATTTGTTCTTTTTTTACTCCTGAGCATTACTTCATATAGGGATTTAGTACAGTTTAGTTACCCATTCACCCACAGAAGGACGTTTTGGGTTGTTACTGGTTTTATCTATTATAAGTAATGTTTCTTTTAACATTTGTGTAAGGATTTTTGTATGAACATAAGTTTTCATTTCTGTGGGATAAATGTGTAAGTGTGGGGTGTTTTCTTTCTGACAAAGTCCAATATATCCATTTGTATTTTTCATCCATGTATTTGCACGTACCAATAATTCAGTAGTTTTTATGACAGAGTGGTATTAACTTGTTGGAAATACCACAATTTATTCGTCCATTCTCAAGTAGATGAACATTTGGGTTGATTCTAGTTTTTGAGTATTACAGACAACCTTGTTATGGACATTTATGTACATGTATTTAGAGGGCTAAATGCTGTCATTTCACTTGGGTAGATATGAGTAAATTGGTTAAATTTTAGGGTGAAACTGTGTTCAGCTTTTTAAGACTCTGATGCTTAAAAGAAATTCTTTTTGTAAGTATTTTCATGATTTTAATTTTCCACTAGCAGTTTATGAATGTTCCATTTCCCTCACATAATTACTAAACACCTGATATTCTAACAGATGTATAGTTATGTCGTCAATGTTTTAACTTGAAGTTCATTGATGAGTGATGAACTGAACATTTTTAATGTGCTTATTTGCCACCAGAATATGTCCTATGAATAAATGAATGTTCGTTTTTATGCTCATTTTTCTGGGCTGTTTTCTTTTTCTTTTTACTTTATTTTATTATTGATATTATTATTTTTGAGTTTTGAGTCCTATCTCCGTATATATTATGGAGACCTGGTGGAAAAGTTATTAAAGATTGGAGTGGCTCGAACATCCCCTGAAATGTGGAATAGATTTGGTAAGAGTGGATTTACTTGTTTTTTTTTCCTGAATGTATTTAATCTTTCACACTATGTGTGATGGTAACTGCGGGCTGTTCATGGATGTCTTCTTTCAGTTTGAGAAAGCTCTATTTTAATACTAATTTGATCAAAGTTTTATCACATTTATTGAGACTTTTAAAACATTTCTCTACATCTAGTTATATGGCATTGTTTGCCATTTTATTTGTTATTATGATGAATGTCGTTAATTGAAATTTTTTAATGGGAAACTATCCATGCATTCCTGGGGCACACCAAATTAAGTGTACTATTCTCTTTCCATATTGCCAGGCTCAATTTCTTAAATTTTTCTTTAGATTTTCACACATGTGCTCTGTTGTTTTCTTTTAATGTCTTTGTCTGCCTTTGATATCGGTTTAACCTATCCTCATAAAGGAAATGTAAATATACCCTTCTCTTCAGTTCCATAAAAGAGTTTGTGTAGACTTGGCTAATTCTTTTTCCCTATATACTTAATAAGATTTCTGAATTAAGCCACTTGGAATAATGAGAATGGGGTGTATTTTAAATTTCCATTTTGATATTCTCTTTTTAAATGGTATTTTTCTCACATGTTTTCTAGTCTCTACATATATGGAAAAATATCGTAACTCACCTTGCAGGGTCCTATCCTAAAACCCAGATTGCAGTCTTTTATAAAAACAACTTTAGCATATCTAAAATTTAATTTTTTTCTCATTACTAATTTTTTTGAATATTAAAAGAATAAGAAAATAGAAATGGAAAATTAGGAGGGAATATGGAGCAACTATGTCCAGAAATCATGGCAAATATAGAAAATGCTACATATCACACTTCACCCACTAGAAACACAGCATAGTCCGAACCATGGGTAATCTCCTTATGCTTCTTCCAAGCAGGATAATCAAAATGATGAGTTCAAACAATAGACTCTGATCAAAACACACGCTCATATTGTTCAGATTGAAGAAAATCCAGCCAAACAAAAGCAAGGCAACAAACATAACTCATCATACAATAGACTTCTTATGCAAGGGTACAGAAACAATTAGAAAATCACTTCTAAACAAGACTAATTATTGTTTTCTAGAGAGATAAGGATAACAATCTATGAGACAAAAGCACGGATTTAGGAAGCAATATCTGTCCTGAAGAGACAAAATGAAAAAACCTGGAAACTTCTGTGACTGACCTCAATAAATCTGTCTTAACTTATATATCCACTGATACAGGCAAAATTGGCTAATTTGGACAAAACCAGATACTCAGCTGATCCTGTGGAATATAATTTTATTTTGTTTATACTAATATTACAATATAGTAATAATAAAAAATAAATAAAGTATATGGACTCTAAGGGCTCAAATACGAAAGTAGAGGCACTGATGATGAAAGACAGTGATTTCAAGGTTTAGAAAGTGGACATTTGAGCAAATTCATTTAACTGAGTACTCGAACCAACCCACCCCAGTGAGCCTTGTTTTAATCAGGATTAGCCACCCAGGGCAGAGTGTAAGAAATAAAATAGGAGGTGTGTGTGAGCATGCATACACACATACACACTTTCTATATATATATTTTTTCTACTAGATAAGGAAAACACCAGGTATTTGGAAATCTTCCTGTATCTATTAGTTTCACTATCTCACTCAACATATTCAATGTTCTTATTAAAAAAAAAAAAAAAAAAGTAACAACCTCCAGACATTCTAGTATGCTATCAACTTTCTTAATTATTATGCTTATAATGCATCGCTCCTGCTCAAGGAAGGCAATGCTTGTACTGTTTGATTTATTAATCTACTCACAGCCTTAGTAGAGTGACTGGTAGAAGGCAGAAACAGAAATACATGTTATCTGTGATTTTGTGCTTCCTATCCCCTCTGGAGGCCCACAGAAAAAAAGTTTAAAGCACAAAATGTAATTTATATAAATCAAAAGTTATAGTGAATGTCGAGAAAATATATTGCATAATTGTTCTAAAGCTCTATGTAAGGCATATTTTACATTTTTATTCCTCAAACTGTAGATCAAGGGATTCAACATGGGGATCACCAGGGTGTAAAATATGGAAGCCACTTTATCAGTGTCAAAGGACTGACTGGACTTGGGCTGCAGATACATAAAGATTAAAGTCCCATAGAACACTACCACCACAGTCAGGTGGGATCCACAGGTGGAGAAGGCCTTGTGCCTGCCCTCAGCTGAGTTTAGCCTGAGAATGGATGCAATTATGACAATGTAAGAAACAAGAACTATTAGGAGGGATGAAATCAAATCAAAAACAGATAAGATGAGAATGACCAATTTGATTTCATGTGTGTCTGAGCAGAGCAAAGATACTAAGGGGAGAATATCACAATAGAAATGCCGGATGACATTGTGGCCACAGAAGGATTAATTAAAAATCTTTATGGTGACCAGGAGAGAAACAAATGAGCTGTAGAGATAGGAGATTGCAACCAGCACCAAACACATCCTTTGTGACATGATGACTGTGTAGCACAAAGGGTTACAGATAGCCACATAGCAGTCGTAGGACATTACTGACAGAAGAAAAAATTCACTAATTATGAACATGTTAACAAAAACTAACTGTGTAGCACAAAAATAACAGGAGATAGTTTTTTCATCCACAACAAAATTTGCCAACATTTTTGGTCCCACAGCTGTTGAGTAACCAAGATCAGTGTTAGCCAGGTGTCTGAGAAAAAAGTACATGGGAGTTTGTAGCTTGGAGTCCATCTTGGTGAGGATGATGATGCCCAAGTTGCCCATCACTGAGATCATGAAGATGATGAGGAACAGCCCGAACAATGGAGCCTGCAGCTCTGGGCGGTCTGTGATTCCCATCAGAATGAATTCATTCAGCACTGTTAGATTGTGTTTGTTCATCTAGGTCTATCAGGAAACCTAGTCTGGATAGAGACATCAGCATAGTCAATAGGGTTTTTGTAGCATCATCTGATAGATCTTTAGTATACAAAGGCAATATGCTAAATGAATAAGATAAATCCGAACCCTCCAATACAGTTATTTGAAATTAATCCCACCTCCCACAAATAAAGTATAGGCACATGAATATAGAGAGAGAAGGAAAGAGGGAAAGAAAGAGAAATCTAACTTGTTATCAAGTGGGTAAAATCTGCTCCCCAAAGAACATTTGTCAATGCCTGGGACATTTTGGATGTCAGAACTAGGAGAAGGGTGCTACAGGTAACTAAAGGAAGCCTGGGATGTTACTAAACATTCTACTATATGCCGGGTAACTCCACACAATAAGAAAATTTCCAGTCCAAACTGTCACTATGGCAGAAGTTGAGAAACTCTGATATAAACATAGAGATAGACACAGGTAAGGACATAGTTGTAAGTGTAGATGAACATGTATAGGTAGACGTACATATATGTACATACACATGAACATATACACAACACATAATCATATACAGGTACACATACATGCACATAGATGGGATTCCTGGTGGAGCAGTGGTTAAGAGCTTGGCTGATGTTTCTCATCAAGAGATTGGCAAAAATCTACATTTATACATTATTTAAATATACATTATATATTAAAATTACACTTAAGAGGGACATAGAAAGAGCCTAGAACCTGCTTATAACTAAGGATTTGAAAGGACATCAACATTGGAGACTGAATACTGTAGCTTCATTATTCTGCTACAGTATTTTTAATACTGCATATGCTTCCTTTACTTTCATATTTGAGCTCTATTATTCACATAATTAGGCCACCTGGGTGGGACAAACAGTTAAACACTCAGCTGCAAACTGAAAGGTTATGGGATCGAATCTACTCAGAGGCACCTTGGAAGAAAGAAAGATCTACTTCTGAAAGTTCACAGCCATTGAAAAACTATGCAACACAGTTTTCTGACACACACTGGGTAGGACTGAGGCAAAATAGACTCCTGGACTTTTTTTTTTTTTTTAGTTTTTTATTCACATAATTACTTATATAAAGTAAAAATATTATTTAGTCATAATGTTTCAAAGATACTTATGAGAATTTAGCCTCTGAAACAAAGTGTGAATATTCAAAAAAATTAATAATGCAAAAAAAAAAGGCACAGAGATCCTAGTCTCAGGCACTACTGAAAAGTGGAATGCACACAGAGCTGCCTCAGAAATCTTACTATTTTGCAATGACTTTGCTATTGAATAAAGGTGGAACCTTGCAAGTGTCACTGAAACATTTCTCTTATTGGTAAAATATGGAAACAGTCTTTTTACCTGTAATGAATCATCTGGCTTGACTCCCCGAGGTGTTTCTTAGCATGGCAGAGTGAGAAGAATTTATGGATTTTTTTTTCACCCTTGGAGATTCTCCCTGAGGACATGCCAAGCAATTTGTTGATTGTTCCTGAAGCATTTGAAAGCTTAACAAAATACCTGGGGGTTGTTATTTAATTGTCCAGGACATTTTGTATTCACCAGTGACCAAAATTATATTGATAGAGTCTGTGTGCATGTCTGTGTTTATCTATTTCATATAGTCTTGCATTTTACTTTGTTAGCATTCCATTTTTACCACACGGGGATCTGGATTAAAATATTGTATCTGTAAAACAGAACTGTCAATATTCCCATTTCTACACTGGCCTCTACTAATGGATGACAAAATGAAGCTATGCTTAAACACTTTCCTACTGCATTATTTCAAAGACTTAAACGGAATAAAAGTAATGCATTGTGCATATGTGAGATAGCACTTCCTAGTTTACTGTTATTTTTGTTTTTGTTGCTGTTATTGCTATTTTCAAGGTTTCTTTTTTTTTTTGTTTTCCTTTTTGACCTCAGGAACAGAAATGTTACCCTTGTTTCTCATTTCATAGTCAATTGCCATCATGTGTTTATGTTTTTTGCTTGTTTGTTTTATTTTCCATCACTGTATTTCAGTATTTTATGTTTTTTCATTTTGTCCAATCCTCATTCCAGAACTTATTTCTCACCTTAATAAATGTTCTGTTATGCTTGATATAATGTTCTACCATATCAACACACCCTCATGAAGTGCGATATTGTGTGGAATGTTTCATTATGAATATATATTTACAGTGCTATAAATATTTTTGCTGCATTTGTGGTTGTAAATATTTCCAATATATCCCTTGGTGACCTTTTTTTTTTCTTCTTATTTCTCCTATATAATGGTATGTATGTGGCGTAAAAATTAAAAAAAAAAAATTATTTTATGTGGCGTAGTGGTTAAGAGTCCAGCTGTTAACCAAAAGATCGGCGGTTCAAGCCCACCAGGTGCTCCTTGGAAACCCTGTGGGCAGTTCTACTTTGTCCTATAGGATCATTATGAGTCAAAAACAACTCGACATCATTGGATTTTGGTTATATATTTGTATATATATACATAAAACTCACTGCTAAGTGAAAAGTCAGCTGTTTGAACCTACTAGCCTTCCTGGGGAGAAAAGACCTGGTCATCTGCACCCATAAAGATTACAGCCTAAGCAACACTGTGGGACATTTCTACTCTGTCCTGTGCATTGCTATAATTTTCAATTGACTGAATGACACCTAACAAAACAAAGTCTTGAATGGTACCTATTTTGTTGCCTCCAACAGAACACTGCCTGACTTTCTTGCTTCAGGCACGTTATCAGGAAAGACCAGTTTCTGGGTGAGGACATCATGTTTGGCGAAGTAGAGGGCCAGTAAGAATGAAGGAACCTCTCCATGAGATGAATTGACACAGTGGCTCCAACAATGAACTTTAACATACTGATGATTGCGAGGATAGGACAGGGCCAGGCAATGTTCTGTGCTGTTTTACATAACGTCACCCTGAGTTAAGGTAACTCAGTGACAGGTAACAACAACAACAACCTCTTGTGATTGACTGTTTTCACTTCACATGATTCTATTGAGGTCCATCCACGATGATGTGTGTATCAATACTTCGTTCTTTTTTACTGCTGAGTATGACTTTAGGTATGGATTTAGGACAGTTTAATTACCCATTACCCACAGAAGGACATTATGGGTTGTTACTAGTTTTTAGCTATTATAAAAATTGTTTCTTTGAACATTTGCCTAAGGATTTTTGTATGAACATAAGTTTTCACATGTGTGGGATAAATGTCTCTGTGTGGGTTGTTTTAATTGTGACAAACCCTGATGTATCAATTTGTACTTTTCATCCATGTATTTGTATGTACCAATAATTCAGTAAATAATTCAGTAGTTTTTATTACTGTGTGGTGTTAACTTGCTTGGAAATACCACAATTTATCCATCCATTCTCAACTAGATGAACATTTGGGTTGATTCTAGTTTTTGAGTTTTACAAACAAACTTGTTATAGACATTTGTATACATGCATTTATAAGGATAAATGCTCTCATTTCACTTAGGCAGATATGAGTAAATTGGTTAAAATTCAGGGTAAAACAATGTTCAGCTTTTTAAGACCCTGGTACTTAAAACAAATTATTTTTTTAAGTATTTTTATCAATTTAATTTTCCACTAACAGTTTATGAATGTTCTGTTTTCCCCGCAAACTTACCAGACACCTGATATTCTAATAACCCACCCCAGTGCCGTCGAGTCATCAGTGAATTTCAGGTTAAACCCTGGTGAGATAACAACAGATGTATAGTTATCTCACCAGGTTTTAACCTGAAATTCACTGGTGGATAATGAACTGAACATTTTTAACGTGTTTATTTGCCAGCTGAATATGTCTTAAAAATAAGTGAATGTTCATTTTTTATGATTTTTTATGGACTGTTTCTTTTCTTTTTCTTTTATTATTATTATTGTTGAGTTTTGAGGCCTTTCTCTGTATATATTATGAAGCCCTGGTGGAACAGTGGTTAAAGAGCTGGATGGCTAACCAAAAGTTTGGCACTTCGAATCTACCACCCAATCCTTGAAAACCTTGTGAGACAGTTCTAATCTTTCCTATAGGGTTGTTATGAGTCAGAATCTACTCCATAGCAATGGGGGGGGGGTGGTTGGGTGAGGGGAGGGACATATATATTATGGACACAGACCATTTATGAGATACACTATTTGAAAATATAATCTCCCAGAATATGACTTGTTTTTATAAAGTGTCTTTTGAAGAGCAGAAGTTTAATATTTCCTGTTGTCAAACTTTTTATGAATTTCATTTTTGGTGTTATAGCTACGAAATCTCCAAACGTATCTACAGAATCAATGAAAGCCTACTTAAAATCCAAAAAAACTGTTTCTTTTTTAAAAATAAAATTATAAGCTGAGAATAAATTCACAAATAAATGCTAGGTTAATTTTTTAGTTCTATGACTGTATTGTAGGCTCTATTAGATTTTTTACATAAAAAATCATGTCATGTATCAATAAATAAAGTTTTCCTCCTTCTCTTCCAATCTTGATGTTTTCTATTTATTTATTTAATTCTGTATCGCCTTATTGTGTGGCCTTGAACAGCCACTAAATGTGGAATAGATTTGGTGAGAGTAGATTTACTTGTTTTGATCCTGGTCTTACTGGGAATGTATTCAGTCTTTCATACCATGTGTGATGGTAGCTGTAGGTTGTTCATGGGTGCCCTCTATCAGTTTGAGGAAGCTCCATTTTAATACTAGATTGGTTAAGGTTTTATCACAATTATTGGTACTTTTAAAATGCTTCTCTACATCTATTGTATGTTTTCCTTGGCATTTTTATTTGTAATTATGGAGAATGTCAATAAATGATTTTTTAATGCAAAACTGTCCATGCATTTCTGAAGCATGCTTATTTGATGTACTATTTTCTTTACATATTGCCAGACTCAATTTCTTAATTTTTACTTTAGATTTTTCATGGATGTGCTCTGTTGTTTTCTTTTAATGCCTTTGTCTGCCTTTGATATCAGAGTAAAGCTATCCTCATATAGGAAATGCAAAACACCCCTCTTCAGTTTTAGAGAAGAGTTTGTGTACAATTGGTTAATTCTTTTTCACTAAAAGCTTATCCGAAGTTACCAATCCAGCCACTTGGAATGGTTGTGAATGGGGTGTGTTTTAAATTTCCATTTTGATATCCTGTCTTTACAAATGATATTTTTCTCATGTGTTTTCTAGTCTCTACATACTTGCAAATATATCATAACCTACCTCATAGGATCCTAACCTCAAATACAGATTGGATTATTTTTTAAAGACAAAAAAAAAAAAGCCTTAACATATCTAAAATTTATTTTTTTCTCATTACAATTTTTTTTTGAATATTAAAAGAGTAAGAATAAAAAAATATGCAGGAAAATTTAGAGGGAATATGGAGCAACTATGTTCAGAAATCATGGCAAATATATAAAATGCTACCTATTACACCTCACTCACTAGAAACACAGCATGACCCAAACCATGGATTATCTCCTTATGCTTCTTCCAAGCAGAGTAATTGGAATGATGAATTCAAACAACAGATACTGATTGAACTAAAGTTCACACTCATGTTCATCGAGCTTAAGAAAATCCAGCCAAACAAAAACAAGGCAACAAACCTAACTCATCCTACAATAGACCTCTTATGCAAGGGCACATAAACAATTAGAAAATGACTTCTAAACAAGAGTAATTGTTCTTTTCTAGAGAGTTAAGGATAAATTCTACGGCCGACCTCAAAAATTTACCTTAACAGGTATACCCACTGATACAGACAAAATGGGCTAACTTAGACAAAAGCAGATACCGAGCTGATCTCACTGAATATAAGTTTATTTTTTTACTGTTTATACTAATATTACAATATAGTAATAATAAAAATAATAACAAAGTAAACAGACTCTAAGGGCTCAAATATGAAAGTAAAGGCAGGGTTTAGAAACTGGACCTTTGAGCAAATTCAAATGACTGAGTACTTTAAATCAACCCACCACACTGAGCCTTCTTTTAATCAGAATTAGCTACCCAGGGCTGAGTGTCAGCAATAAAACAGAAAGTTTGTGGAAGTGTGCACGCGGGCATGAGCACATACACACTTTCTCCTTTTTTTTTTTTTCCTAGTACGTGAGGAAAACACCAGGTACTTGGAAATCTTCCTGTATCTATTACAGCTTCACTATTCCACTGAAGATATTCAATTTTCTTTTTTTAAAAAACTACCAACTTTCTTAATTATTATACTCATATTGAATCACTCCTGCTCAAAGAAGGCAATGCTTTGTACTGCTTCATTTATTAATCTACTTACAGCTCTTAGTAGAGTGACTGGTAGAAGGCAATATAGAAATATATGTTGAACTTTTCTGTGCATTCTGTGCTTGCTATTCCCTCTGGAGGCACACAGAAAGAAGTTTAAAGCCCAAATGTAAATTATATGAATCATATGTTAGAGTGAACTTTGAGAGAATATATTGCATAATCGTCCTAAAGCCCTATGTAAGGCATATTTTACATCTCTATTCCTCAAACTGTAGATCAAGGGATTCAACATGGGGATCACCAGGGTGTAAAATATGGAAGCCATTTTATCAGTGTCAAAGGAATGACTCGACTTGGGCTTCAGATACATAAAGATTAAGGTCCCATAGAACACTACCACCACAGTCAGGTGGGATTCACAGGTGGAGAAGGCCTTGTGCCTGCCCTCAGCTGAGCTCAGACTGAGAATGGATACAATTATGAGTATGTAAGAATCAAGAACTATTAGAAGGGATGAAATCAAATCAAAAACAGATAAGATGAAAATGACCAATTTGATCTCATGCGTGTCTGAGCACAGCAAAGATAACAAGGGGAGAATGTCACAGTAGAAATGCCTGATGACATTGTGGCCACAGAAGGATAAATTAAAAATCTTTATAGTACCAGAAGAGAAATAAATGTGCTGTAGAGATAAGGGATTGCCACCAGCACAGAACACAACCCTCGTGACATGATGATGGTGTAGCACAAAGGGTTACAGATGGCCACATAGTGGTCGTAGGACATTGCTGACAGAATAAACAATTCAGTAGTTATGAATACCATAAAGAAAACTTGCTGTATAGCACAAAAATAATATGAGAATTTATTTTCATCCACAACAAAATTTGCCAGCATTTTGGGTCCCACGGCTGTGGAATAACCAAGATCAGTGATAGCCAGGTGTCTGAGAAAAAAGTACATGGGAGTTTGTAGCCTGGAGCCTATCTTGGTGAGGATGATGATGCCCAAGTTGCCCACCACTGAAATCATGTAGATGATGAGGAGCAGCCCAAACAATGGAGCCTGCAGCTCTGAGCGGTCTGTGATTCCCGTCAGAATGAATTCATTCAGCGCTGTTAGATTATGTTTGTCCATCTTGGTTTATCGGTTAACTTGTTCTGAATGGAGACATCAGCATCATCAATAGATTTTATGCAATATTGTCTGGTAGGTTTTTGTATACAAAACCAGCAGGAATAGTATAAATCCAAACATTCTATTTTAGGATATTTGAATACATATCCAACTGACACAAATTTTACACACCTATATTAGATAGATTGATGGATACATTGGTAGATAGATGAAACAAAAATGAATAATATGTTAAATTTTTAGGTGTTAGGTACATAGATATTTACTATATTCTTCTTAAAACTTTTATCTTTTTCACATACCTAAAAAATACACAGATACATTTTGAACCCTGTCCTTCAAAATACTATCTTATGAAAACTCATATATATATATAGATGATCCAGAATGGAACAATCAACATACTAGACAGGTTTTCAATAGATACATAATTGATCACAGTGGAAATTATTTGTCTTTATACAAGAAAACATGCCTAAAGATATATGTACATTGATGCAACTTCTGCTATACCTCCATTTGTAATGCATACAGTGCGGTGCTTTGGACAAATAACATAAGTTATGTGAATCTTTTTATCCCCATCTGAAAAATCATATTCTGTCTCTTTTTTGCAGGGTTGTTAGGAAGGATAAATGAGAGTTAAAGGCTTCAATGTGTCTACGATGTTTGAAAATAATTCTAAAATAGTGTGTCTACACTATTTGTCTACTTATTTGTGTTTCTGTCTGTATATCTATCATCTATCATCATCATCATCTGTTGTTTCTTGTTGTTGACAGTAATAACTTGGAATTATTATTTTTTGTTGTTAATTGTTTTGATCTTTAAGATATTTATAGGTATATTGTTCTGGACTGTGACTTAAGATCTTTGTCACCATTTTCAGGATGAATAGGTTCATTAAAATGTTATCCTTGTGAGTGACCCCAGCCCTATATTCCATAACACCTATTCTATGACTAAAGTGTCTAAAAGTGTCATTCTTCAGATTACTTTCTTTTCTGGTCTAATTAAAATACTTTCATTTCTAGTTGGGCATTTGTATTGCAACTGACACATTCTAGGTTTTTTGTAAGAAATCAGGTGTATATATTTTTTCTCATGGAGAAACCTAAGACATATGAGGAAACCTGAATAGTGAAAACTTGATGCCATAAACTTCCGCTTGTAAAAAAGTATCCTCTACTTTCATGAAAAAGAAAGTTTAGAAAATCACAATATGATACAGTAGCATAGGAGAAGAAAAAAAATGTACCGATGATGACATCTATGGGAATTCCCAGAAGTTATTCAAAAACTTTTGAACATGAAACATGCTCTGTTAAACACTGGAACTCCTATGTGGCATGATATATCATGGATAAATTTAAGTATAATCTTTAAAAAAGTGCATCTGAATATACCACAGAGGTTTTAAAAATAAAAGAATAGCCCTGCAGGTCAATATACCAAAATAATAGGTTTAAAACTCTGTGATCATCACTGCCTCATATGAATATGTGTGTATCTACACCTCCATCTATCTCTCTACCTCTCTCTTATCTCTCTACCTATCAATCTATCCATTTATGTATCTGTTTACATATCTATTTTATATCTGGGATGTATCTATTCCTGAACACTATGAGTAGTGCAGTCTCTGAGTAAATTATTAGTCAACAAATTCAGACATTAAATTTCATACCATTAAATTACAAAAGTGAATAAATGAAGTGCATTTTTATCTCATGTAAAACATATCAAGAATAATGGTGGAAAGCAGACTGAATTGAATTAAAATTATTGATATTTTTCTGTGGCTTTGCTATCATATAAAAATGAGGCTGTGAAACTGTGACTAAAATATTCTAGATGCTAGTAAAACATGCTAATTTATAAACAAATTCTACCTTTTACCTGTAATGAATCTGTTTTCACACGTTGAGCATATTCCACCTGAGTTTAGAGGTCATCTCAAGAATAGATTTGACATATTGAACACTAATGACTGAAGATTAGACAAGTTTGGAATGACATCAAGCATAGTAGATGAAGAATGCAACATGGCGTAGAGGAAACAATATATACTTTTCTCTCAGTCTTTGAGCATCTCCCTGGGGAGATACCAAGCAATGTGTTAATTACATCTGAAGCACCTGAAAGCTTAATGAAATGTGTAGCATATTTGTTAATTTTCTAAACAAATTGTATTCACCAGGAAGTAAATCTCTTTTAGATATATTTATTCATTTTTTCTCAGTTAAGTTTCAATTTACCCATCCAAGGATCTAGAGTAAAATATTTTACCTTTAGTTCAGGCCATACTCAATATTCCCCCATTTGCTTAGTGTTCTAAAATGGAATTAAACTAGTACATTTCATAAATATAATGCACCCTTTCTTTGTGTTTTATTTCTTATATTTTCAGTATTTTTTTTTTTAACTTGGGAACAGATATTAGTCACTTCGACACCTCCTGTTATTCCAAGTTTTCTTTTTAAGTCTTCTCTCATTTTATTTTATTAGATGAACATATTCTATTTTATGGGCATGACTCAACATGAGAAGAAACAGCTGCGTACATCCATTAATAATTGGAACATGGAATATACGGAGTCTGAATCTCAGCAAAGTGAAAGTTGTAAAAATGAAATACATAAAGATCAGTCTCCTAGGCATTAGTGAGCTGAAATGGACTGGTCTTGTACATTTCAAATTGGACAGTTACATGATATACGGCACCAGGATGAAGAATAGAAGAGGAATGACATCACACTCATCCTCAAAAAGAACATTTCAAGATACCTGTCATGAAGCGCAATGCTGTCAGTGATAGGATAATCTCCAAAAGCCTCCAAAGAACATAAGTTAGTACTACTAGTACTCAAGTTTCCTCACCGAGCACTAATGCCAAAAATGAGGAAATTGAAGACTTTACTAACTTATGAAGTCTGAAATACAGCAAAATTGCAATCAAGATGCATTAATCATTAAGAGTGGATTATAATGTGAAAGTCAGAAAAAAAGAAGTATTTGTACCTGGAAAATGTGGCCTTGGTGAAAGAAATAATGCCAGAGATTACATGTTGGAATATTGCAAGACCAACAAATTCTTCACCACAAATAGCTTTTTTCAAGAACAGAAACAGAGAGCACACAAGTGAGCCTTGCCAAATGGAATATACAGGAATCAAACCGACTGCACCTGTTGAAACAATATCATCAGTCAGAACCAAGCCAGGGGCCAACAGCAGAACAGACCGTTGATCACTCATACGCAAGTACAAATTGAAGCTGAAAAAAAATTAGAGCAAGTCAAGAGAGCCACAATACAACCTTGAGTGTATTCCACCTGAGTTTAGAGATCATCTCAGGGATAAATTTCACACATTGAAGACTAATGACCAAAGATTAGACAAGTTTGGAATGACATCAAGCATCATAGATGAGGAATGCAAAAGGTCATTAAAAAGGAAAGAAAGAGAAAACTAAAATGGATATCAGAAGAGACTCTGAAACTTGTTCTTGAACACAGAGTAACTAACGGGAAGGGAAAAAATAATGAAGTTAAAAACTGAACTGAAGATTTCCAAAGGGCAGCTCAAGAACACAAATTAAAGTTTTATAATGAAATGGGCAAAGATCTGGAGTTAAAAACAGAAAAGGGAAGAATATGGTCAACATTTTTCGAGCTGAAAGAACTGAAGAAAAAATTCAAGCCATGTGAGTGAATAATATAATATGTTATTCACATCTTAATAAAGGTTTTAATAAATCAAAGTAACAAGAAGAAAAAAGCCAATTTATCTTACTTTCTAGATATGAATTGAGTGATGTATCTATGTATAAGCACTTTAAAAGATGCAGAACCCGTATTTTCTCTAGCAGATATTAAATGTTTTTATCGCTAACAAAATCATGAAAATTTACTGACTTTGTAAAAAATAAAGCCTTGAAAAAATCCTTATATTTTATTTCTCTGTCTGCCATTTTAAAATAAGTTCAAAATTTCCATAGAATCAATTGGTTAAGATAGACAAAAGAAAGTTTAATGAAAGAATGAGTTTTAAAAATACCTGCATTTTCTATGAGAGAGTTTTAATCTAGGATGGACTAATTTCTATTGCTTCAAGTAATAAATTAACATTTTAGGCTAAGAAGTATGTAAATAGAGAAATATCTGATCTTATACTTTGCTTTTATTTCATATGTTGCACATGTTTGCTGGGTTTTAAGTAATTTATCATACTAAATATTTTTATTCTTCACATCAAGGAGAATATACAAGTTTGTTATTGTTGTTAGGTGGCGTTTTGTGTAGGTAAGACTGGCTATGAATACAAGGTGGACTTCTGTTAGAATATGGCACTGTGGAAACTGGGAGAAACACCATATGTTGTAGTGAAAGCCATGCCTCTCCCAGCTCTAGGAAAGTGTCAGTCACATATGCTGGAAATTCGAGTATCACTTCTCCTGTCCCTTGACTTCTGAGTCTTCCCTACCTCAAAGCATTTCTGTTCAGCTCTCCACTGGTTTACTCTTTCTCTAGGGAATCCAGCCATGTAGGTAGTAGAAATTTGTCAATTCCCTCAGCTCCCTCTGCTTGGTGGTAACTTTCTCTAATAGAGAAATTATATGCAGGTACTATTTGACACGTGGTTGGAGGGACCAATCCCTGGAGGAGGACATCATGGTTGCCATACTAGAGGGTCGGGAAAAATAGGAAGTCCTTCAGTGAGATGGATTGACACAGCCCCACAACGGGCTCAGACATAGCAAGGATTGTGAGGTGGTGCAGGACAGGGCACCCTTTTCTTCTGTTGTTCATGGGATTTCTGTGATTAGAACCCACCCGATGACACCTCACAAAAAGAAGTATTAAGATTATTGGGGAATATTGAATATTTTAATGAATGACAGTTTAGTTCTTATTCTAATTTCAATAATATTTAACCTGTATACTCAAGCTCCTCAGTATCTCTTAACATTCTCTCTCTTTTTCTCTGTCTTATCTTCAGGAGCCCCTTCAATGAAAACCTATATAGGTAGATTAGACATGTTTTTTTCCTTTGGGTTGATGGATATTCCCAAATTGTGTATTGTTCCTTTTGATCTGCATGATTACTTTGGTGGGAAGCTCTTGGATGTTTATGGTAATCATGGCAATATCCAATATACTGCAAATTTTGGTTCTTTCACATTTTTGGCATGTGCTGGCTGGCACATTGTGGCCCATACCCATAACCACAGGACCACTTCATGCTTGACACCCGGCCCTGCTGATCTCTGGCAGTGTCCTTCCATGCTGTAATTGATGGGTGACTGTGTGGTCGGGGCCATCTGCACTCACCGTCCATTCTCTGGTGATACCTGCATCTGCCTGATGTCTTTATCAAAAGAAATTTGTGTTTGCAGTTTGCATAAGTTTCTTCTCAGCAAAAGAATGGGAGAGTCAGGCATATAGAGAAAAGAATCTGTTAATGACTTTCCTTATTTTTTTATTCTATAGAGCAGGTTAGGAGCTGGAGGAAGGGATGGTTCTCCCCTTACCTGAGACTCCAAGACAGACACAGTTCGATGGCAGGCTGCCTTTTTCAGGCTCAAAACAGAATGGGCTGCTCTGATATCCACTGGAAACTGTACAGTTCCTCCCGCCTCCACCTGCCACACACACACACCTTCATCATAACCAGTGGCTCAAGTGAAGACTTTCTTCTAGTCCTCCTCAGTTAGAGGCTTTACACACTAGCATCATGGGCCACTGAGCACCCCATGTTCTTTCTTTCCTCTGGGTAGGAACTTAGCGCTTCTCTCTTCCAGTGCCCACTCACTTTGCACTAGGTGCTCTGGTCTCAGCTTAGCGGGATTCAGGGCCTCCCAACTCCCTCTCTCTTCAGGGTCCCTCCTCTTCTTGAGCTGCCAGGAAACCAGTCATTTCCCTACAAGGTATTGTCCAGGAATGCAACCTGTCTCTTCTGATCGGTGATTTTTCTCTTTTCCTCTTCCTGATCCTGATAGGAATACACTTGGTAGGCAAGCTCAAAAAGACAAGATCCCCATCTCAACATCTTCCTCAAGTTTTTGGAGTTTTCTCTGTATATCCTGGGAGCTCTGTCTAATAAAAATCATATTCAGGATGTGAGCATTTTAAAGACTCTCAGAGTCTGTGTCTGAGAACCGTCTAAACGCTTCCTACACACACGTTACACACTTACACAACCTAGTTAGTTTTACCAGCCTAATAACTAATACCTAGAGCCTTTTACACCCTCAAGGGTCAATTCCTGCCACTTCTTGGGACTCTAAAGGCCTTACCTAGTAATTATCCTGTTATTTACCAAATAACTCCAAATATCTAGAGCCTTTCTTGCCCTTAATGGTTAATTCCTCCTGCTTCTTGGGCCTCTTCTAAGGTTTTATGTAGATACTTACCATATAACCCAGGTGCATTTCGTATCTTCCAAGAAGTCATTGTTGGGTCCCAGGCGAATCATCTACCAGGGCTACTGGAAGGTCTCTAGGAGAAATCTCCTGGTGGCACCAGATGTTGGGGTGGCCTGTTGTCCTAGCCACCTCTGGAAATGGGAAGATGACTACTGGCTGGCTCACCAGAAATGTTGCCCGCTGGAAACTTCAGGTTCTGCTCGGCACAACTCATCTCAGCCAATAAACAATAGACCAAAGTAGAAGAGTGGGAGAGTAGAAAGGTGTCTTTATTTCACTGTGCAAGGATGGGAAACAGTTGGGGCTGCTTCTGCCAAGACTGCTCAGACAGGCCAAGGGGAAAGATTACTTATAAGGGGTTTACAAATTGGAAGCTCATACAAGTTACCTCAGCAACATTATTATCCACATTGCACAGCTGCAATAAGGTTTACATGTAACTTCATGAATCACGTCTTCAGAATATGCTGGTTAAACTACAGCCAGAGCCATGGTCTTACTATATATGAGGACTGAAAGGTTGTCCTGAATGTCAACATGGTGTCTAAACTTGTTTTTGCCAATTTCCTCTAGTTTTGGGAAGCAGTTAAGGAGAAGGGAACCATGATTTTAATGTGAAGCTTTGCAGCAGCCAAGCAAAGGAACAAGGATTCTAATGTGAACTAGGGGTGTGTCAAGGAAGCTGCTCAAGGAAGTGGAATCTTCCCCAGCCTGGGGAGCTCTGTCTTCTCATGGCCATCTTCACCTTCTAAATGCTTCAAACTTTCAAAATATTTATGCTCACATGACATTCTAACAGACATCTTTTTCTTATATTCCAATGAACTATATTTATTCAAATTTCATTGGATATGCAGGGGATCTTCTTTCATGATATTGAACAAAGAAAATAATTTAGATTCTAGGAGCTTCAATAAAACCCTAGAAATGTTGGAAAAAAGAATACAGGAAAAATTTTGAGGAGTAATCTGGAGCAGCTATGTCATAAGGCAAGACAGCTGTATCCTTGCCACATAATAGACCTTACTTTAATTAGATATACAGCATCATATAAAACATGGAATTATCTCATTTTGCCTCTCATAAGTAGGGTGAACAAAAGTCCATGAAAATATAGTGCCTAATAAATATTGACCAAAGTTTAAGAAGGTCAAACCTATGAAACAGAATATCCTTTTACCCAAGGAAGTACGCATAAAATAATTGAATGAATATTTTAAAAAGTTTTTCATATAGATAAGAAAAGATAATTACCCATGAAACAAAAACAAACAAAAGGTAATTATTAAATAAGAACAAGTAGTGAGGAAGGAATCCCAAACCCGAGAGCAATTCTGGATGACATCAAGAAATTTATCTTAATTGGTATATACCCAAAGAAACCAGTGCACATTGATCAGAATATACATTAATTAAGATAAGCTTCTTGAGGTTATCCAGAGTTGCTCCCAGGTTTGGGATTCCTTCCCCACTCTTAGATCTAGGCAAAATGGGTTGATTAGAACAAAGTCAGATAGACAGCTGAACTTGTAAATTGCTAAATTGCAAGGTGCGTTGAGTTTACAGATTGATATGTGAAATTAAATGCATTAATAACAATGGAACTTCAAAGTTGAGAATCGGGGCACTTGAGCAAATTTAGATAACTTGAGTACTTCAAATCATCACACTATCCTGTGACTCCTTGCAACCTGGCCCAAATCTAATACTCCCCTCAGAAACTATGAAGACTAAAACACAAGGCAAGTGCTTACACAAACACACATACACAAACGAAAGAACTGACCCTGCAAAGCTCATTTTAATAGAAGAAAAAACACCAGAGTCATTGTAGCTCCACTTTTGTACCTAGTGCCTTTTCCCACTTCCACTCAGCATATCCACTCTCCTTTCCTGACTTCATGGTTCCCAACACATTCTCCTGGAGGTCTGATGGTGCACTGGTTAAGAACTTGGCTGCTAACCAAAAGGTCAGCATTTCAAATCCATCAGCTGCTTCTTGGAAACCCTATGGAACAGTTCTACCCTGTCCATTAAGTTTTCTATGACTCAGAATTGACTCAATGAGAAAAAGTCTTGTTTTCTAGCACATTCTCAAAAAAAAAAAAAAAAAAAACCCAAATGTACTGCTGTTGAGTAGATTCCAACTCCTAGCAGCCCAATAGGATAAAGTAGTACTCAAGCATAGGGTTTCCAAGACAGTAAATCTTTGTGGAAGGTGACTACCACATCTTTCTCCCATGGAGTGTCTAGTGGGTTTGAACTGGCGATCTTTCAGTTAGCAGCAGAGCAGTTTAGCCACTGCACCACAAGGGCCCCAACATGTTATTCTGCACTGTAACATTTACGTAGTTATTAAGCTTGTGATCCATCTTTTCCCTGCAAAGAAGACAAAGGTTTTTACTCTTTAGTTTCCTCTTTTGTTCACCAGTGCATTTAGAAGAGTGACTGACACATAGAAGTAAATTTGTTAACATGTGTGGAATGTATTTTTGCTCACTATACCCTATAGAGACACACAAACAAGGTTTGAAGCCCATGATATAAGAACCATTTGATGAGTTAAGTGGTAGAAAAGATATTGCTTAATTTATTTCATGTTCTACAAATGGCATGTTTTACATCTTTGTTTCTCAAGCTATATATCAAGGGATTTAACACTGGAATAACCAGGGTGTAAAATATGGAAGCCACTTTATCAGTTTCATAGGAATGACTGGACTCGGGATGCATGTATGTAAAGATTAAAGTCCCATAGAACACGACCACCATGGTCAGGTGGGATCCACAGGTGGAGAAGGCCTTGTGCCTGCCCTCTGCTGAGTTAATCCTGAGAGTGGCTAAAAAAACAAGCAGATAAGATACAAGAACTATTAGAAGGGTTGAAATCGAATCAATAGATGCTGAGATGAGAATGATCAATTCAATTTAATGTGTGTTTGAGCAGAGCAAAGATACTAAGGGGAGACAGTCACAGCAGAAAAGACTGATGACACTGTAGCCACAGAAGGATAAATTAAAAATCTTTATGGTTATAAGAAGAGAAACAAATGCACTTTAAAGATAGAGGATTGCCACCAGTACCCGACACACCCTTTGTGGCATGATGACTGTGTAGAGCAGAGGGTGACAGATGGCCACATAGCAGTCATAAGACATTGCTGACAGAATGAATAATTCACTAATGATGAACAAGGGAAAGAAAGCTAGCTGTATAGCACAAAAACAATAGGAGATTGTATTTTCATCTACAAAAAAATTCACCAACATTTTGGGTCCCACAGCTGTTGAGTAACCAAGATCAGTGATAGCCAGGTGTCTGAGAAAAAAGTACATGGGAGTTTGTAGCTTGGAGTCCATCTTGGTGAGGATGATGATGCCCAAGTTGCCCACCACTGAAATCATGTAGATGATGAGGAGCAGCCCGAACAATGGCGCCTGCAGCTCTGAGCGGTCTGTGATTCCCGTCAGAATGAATTCATTCAGCGCTATTAGATTGTGTTTGTCCATCCTGGTCTATCAGGAAACCTATTGTGGATAGAGACATCAGCATCGTCAACAGGGTTTATGTAGTATCCTCTGGTGGATTTTTAGTATACAAGGGCAATATGCTAAATGAATAAGATAAATCCAAAGTTTCCAGTAGAGATATTTGCAAGTAAACCCACCTCCCACCAATAAAGCATAAGTCCACGAAGAAAGAGAGAGAGAGAACCATGGGGAAAGAAAGGGAAACCTACCTTGTTATCTTTTTTTTTTACCTTGTTATCAGTCCGGGAAAATTTGCTCCCCAAAGAACATTTGTCAATGTCTGAGACATTTTGGATGTCACAACTAGGAGAAGGGAACTACAGGTATCTAATGGAAGCCTGGGATGTTGCTAAATATTTTATTATGTACAGGTAACTCCTCACAATAAGGAAATTTCCAGTCCAAATGTCACTGGAGGGGAAGATGAGAAACCCTGATATAGATATAGATACAGGTGTAAATGCAGATGTGCATGTAGTCCCAGATAAAGGTACAGGTGTAGGTATAGGTGTACATGTATGTGTACATGTGCTCGTAGGCATGTGTGTACTTGTATATGTACATATAGATGCACACACGCTCATGCACACACTCACGTTCATGCACATACACGTACACACATACACACACAGAGATGGGATCCCTGGCAGAGCAGTGGTTAAGGGCTTGGCTGCTAACCAAAAAGTCAGCTGTTTGGATCTATCAGCCACTCCTTAGAGACCCAAAGGGGAAGTTCTCCTCTGTTTTAAAGGGTCTCTATGAGTCAGGATCGAACTGATGACAATGGGCTTGGATTTTTTTTTTAATATACAGATAAATATATGAAGCAAAAATTTAAAAAATATTAAAAATGTTAGGTGTTAGGTATATGAATGGTTACTAAACTTTGTTATGTCTTTAATGACAATCACATAATGGCATTTACAAAATTATAATACATATGTTGATTATAAAAATTTTAAACTGCAAATTCCCAGAATGTGTGGAACCATTTAATATGCCTCATTTCAAAACATAGTCCAATAAAAGCCCTTGTGCCACAGATGGTGCAGACTGAAACAATATACTTGACAAGAATCAAACACATGTCTTGCCAGGGAAAATCTAATAGATCCTGGTGGGGATTATTCATCTTTACACAGGGGAATATCCAAGGTGGTAGACACATGTAGATACAGCCTCTTTCATACCTCCTCCTGTAGCTTATAGAGTAAGATACCTTAATCTCTTTATCCACACCTATAAAATGACCACTTCCTTTCAGGGTTGTTGAAAACTAAATGAGGATTACATGTTTCAATGTGTTTAAATTATCAGGACATAACTCTCAAATATGAAATATATAGTATCCTTACTGTTTTTAAAGTGATGACAGTAAGTTATTTGAAAGGAGTTTTCTTTACATATGCATATGTAAATCCTTCTAGTGTGACCTAGCTTCTATGCCAGGCTATGAAGATGACTAGGTTGAGTAGTGTGTTATCCATGTAACTGACTCAGCCCTTCTTTCTCCCATCCTCAACTCCCTGACTGAAATTGGACCATCAGTGTACCAGTCTTCTGGGTCATATATCTTCTACCTTACTTAAACATTTTAATATATGTTAATCGACTGTAAACCTAAGGTTGGCATTTGGAAACCACCAGCTGCTCTGCAGTAGAAAGATGTGGCCGTCTGCTTCCATAGAGATTTACAGCCTTGGAAACCCTTTGTGGTTACTGATGGGTCAGGATCACTTTAAAGGTAGTGAGTGTGTTTTAATATAAATTTACTTAAAATATGTCTTAATCTAGTTGTCCTTTCATTATAACTAACACATATAAAGTCATTTCTAACAAATCACATGTATTTTCTCAGGAAAATATTTACAATAGTGGGAGGAAATTGAGAGAAAGTGAGGTCACTACCATTGATTTTAAAATGAACTTTCATTAAAAAAATCCATCTGGTTAATGAAATCCTCTAGTCTAAACTATTATATAACACATAATGCATATAAATATAAATATATTTAAACTAAAATGTATATACATATCCCTAATAAACCAAAGATAAAAAAAAAAAATTCCAGAAAAGGATGAGGATGGCAGTTTAAGGTAAAAGAATAAATGGTTTGAAATGATACTACTTACATGAAAACAGCAGTACCAGCAGCCTCTG
Source organism: Elephas maximus indicus (assembly GCF_024166365.1). Taxonomy (NCBI): domain Eukaryota; kingdom Metazoa; phylum Chordata; class Mammalia; order Proboscidea; family Elephantidae; genus Elephas; species Elephas maximus. The sequence continues at coordinate 107,033,507 of NC_064825.1, read as the reverse complement.
AGCCAGGAATAATCAAGGAAATAGAAGAAAAAACAAAACAGTATCATATTAAATAATAAAGTGGGAAATATACTATCTCATATAAAATATTGCTGAAAAAGTTGTGACCTACACCGACAAAATGCCTATATCAGAAAGCAACTATTGGTCTTTTCCCGGCTAGCCAAAGGAGAATGAAGAAAACTGAGGACAGAAGGAAGCAATTAGTCCAAAGAACTAATGGGCCACTTGAATCCCAACCTCGTGTAACCTGACAACAGAAAACTAGATGGTACCTGGCTGCCACTACTGACCACCCTGACCAGGATTACAATAGAAGGTTTGGGGCAGGATGGGTAAAAACTGTAGAACAAAATTCAATTTGAACAACAACAACAACAAAAGACCAGATATACTGGTTTGAAAGAGGCTGGAGAAGCCCCTGAGACTGATCCCTTAAGACAGATTCTAACATGAAACTATAGACACCCCTGGAGGCCTGCTTTCAGCTGAATAACAGACGGAGCTGTTAAATTAAAAGACAACATCTGTAAAGGAGGTGCCACTTAGGACAATCAAGTATAGGAGACCAAAAGGGCAAGAAGGCAGGAAGGTACAGAGAAGCCTGACAAATGCAAACAGGGAAGCGGGGGAGGAAATGAGGAGAGTGCTGGCACACGTTGTGTAAGAATCTTTGATTGGAAAATTCATTTGCTATGTAAACTTTCACCTAAAACACAATAAAATCTTTTCTTTCTTTTTTTTTTTTTTTAAAGAAGAACTGAACTGAGCATCAGTAGATATTACAATTGGGAAATCAACTATCTTCAATGAATCCAATAAAACCAACATAAATCTTTAGTTACAATGACGAAAGGCTGAAGTAAAAAAGTTCTCATATTGTTAAATACTGCTTTTCCTATAAAGTAAGGGAAGGTAAGAGGACTTCCTCTCAACAGCTCTGGAGTTCCATGGAGAGCACCAAGTTATTTTCCATAGTTTACTATCTTTGTTGAACATCTAATTCTCATTATATAAAGCTATATTCTTTGAGAAAATTATAACTTCTTATGGTAGATGCCACTGGAAATTGAAGAATATGGTATACAGTACACTATCATCAAACTGGCTACTTAAAGTTTCCTAAACTCCAAAAATTGCTTTCACATCTCAACAAAAGGTGTGAGATGGATGGAAATGTATTTGTTTCCTTATCAAGAAATTAGCAAAAATGCACATTTGCACAGTTATTTAAATATATATTAAATTACATTTGAGAGGGACATAGAAGAGCCTAGAGTCACTATACAACTAACTATTTTGAAGGACATCAACATCGGAGACTGAATACCTGCAGCTTCATCATTCTGCTACGGTAATTTTTAGTACTGGGTATGCTTCCTTTGCTTTCATATTTGAGCCCTATTATTCACATAGTTAGGCCATCTGAGTTGAGCAAACACTTAAGCACTCAGCTATAAACTGAAAGGTTGGGGGATCAAGTCACTGATAGGTGCCTGGGAAGAAACGAAGATCTACTTCTGAAATGTCACAACTGTTGAAAAACCTACGGAGCACTATTCTCTGATACGCTGGGGGTAATTATGAGGCAAAATTGACTCCAGGACTCTTTTTTTTTCTCTCTGTTTCTTGTTTATTCTTATAATTATCTATATAATATAAAATATTATTTAGGCATTTAATGATAACGATTCATAGATGCTTATGAGCATTTAGCCTCTGGAACAAAGTGTGAATATTTGAAAAAAAAAAAAAGCATGACAGGAAAATGTAGAGAGATTCTAGTCTCCGGTACTATTGAAATGTAGAATACACACAGCACTGACTCAGAAATCCTAATATTTTGCAATGAATATGCCATTGAATAGCACTGGGACCTTGCAAGTGTCGCTGAAATATCCTCGATATTGCTAAAATATAGAAATGGTCTTTTTACCTGTAACGAAGTCTCCGTCTTCACTCCCCCATGTGATTAACACGGCGGAGTGAGACGAATTTATGGCATTTTTTTCAACCATGGAGATGCTCCCTGAGGAGATGACAAGCAATTTGTTGATTATTCCTGACCCATTTAAAAGCTTAAAATATCTAGGGGTTGTTTGTTAATTGCCCAGGACAATTTTTAATCTTCAGTAAGCAAGTTTTCAACCATATAGTGTGTATACATGTCTGTATTTATCTATTTCATACAGGCTTGCATTTTGCTCTTTACTAACTTTCCATTTTTACCACACAGGGATCTGGATTAAAATACTGTATCTATAAAACAGAACTGTCAATAGTCCCTGTTTCTTTAGGGGCCTCTTCAAATGGACGACAGAATGAAGATCTGCTTAAACGCTTTCTTATTGCATTATTTAAAAGACTTAAATGGAACAAAAGTAATGCATCGCGCATGTGTGAGGTATCGCGTCCCAGCTTGCTGTTGTAATTGTTGCTGTTACTGTTATTGATCAGGGTTTTTTTTTGTTTGTTGGTTGGTTTTGTTTTTGACCTCAGAAACAGAAATGTTACTCTTCCTTCTAGTTTCATGGTTAATTGCGATCATCAGACTGCTTAGGATTTTACTTGTTTGTTTTATTTCCCTTTATTACATTTCAATATGTTTTTTTTTCCATTCTGTCCGATTTTTATACCAAAACATCTTTCTCACCTTCATACATATCCGGCTGTGCTTCACATGTACTCTACCATGTCAGTATACCCTTGTGTCTTGGGCTGAGTTCTCTAGAGTAGCAAAACCAGTAAGTTTAAAATGGCATAGCTTGAGAGAATTATATCAATGGAATGCCTGTAGAGGCTGGAAAGTCACAAGTCCACGGGTCAGGTTAGAGGTTTCTCCTGATTTACGCAGCTGTAGGGGCTGGCTAACCCAACATCTGCAGGTCAGACAGCAGGGGTCTTGCTCAGCAGCTGAAGACTGAAGAATCCCAAGATCGACAGGCAAGACTGCAGGCAAGCTGCTCATTCAATTCCCAAGAACCAGAGTTCAGAGGAACAGGAGCCTGGTGCAGGATTCAAAGTGACAAAAACCCAACGAACCTTGCTAGAATGTCTACTTATACTCCATGCAGGCCACTTACATCAACAGATTGGCTATTCACAGTAGATCCCATCATGGAGATGATGATAACATCGTAGGACTGTTATACTACTAAGAATCATGGCCCAGTGAAGTTGACACACAACCTTAACTTTCACACCTTGTAAAGTGTGATATTTTATGTGTAGTGTTTTGTTATGAATATACATCTATCATGGTATATCTTATTGGGGCATTTTGCCATTTTAAATATTCATAATGTATCCATTTATGCTTTTTTTTTTCTTGTTTTATATATGTGTATTTTTTTCAATGTTTAAAGTACTCACTACTAAATGAAAGTTTGACAGTTTAATCCCTTAAGCCATTATGGGAAGAAAAGACCTGACCATCTACACCCATAAAGATTACAGCTAGGCAACTTTTGGGGCATTTCAACTCTGTCTTATAAGTCACTATAAGTCTCAATCAGCTTGAAGGCACCTAATAAAATAAAAATTCTTTACTGATAGGTATTTTGTTGTCTCCAGCAGAACATTGTCTGACATTCTTGCTTTGTGCATGTCATCAGGAAAGACCAGTTTCTGGAATCAGACATCATATTTGGTGAAAGAGAGGACCAACTGGGATGAGGGAAGCCCTCCATGAGACGGATTAACATAGTGGCTACAACAATGGACTCAAGCATACCAAGGATTGTGAAGATAGCAAAGGGCCAGGCAATGTTTGTTCTGTTTTCCATAAGGTCAGCACAAGTTGTTGTCAACACAATGGCAGATAACAACAACCTTTTGAGATGGACTTCTTTTACTTCACATGACTCTGTGGAGGTTTCTCCTTACTGATTTGTGCATCAATAATTTGTTTCTTTTACTGCTAAGTATTATCTCAGGTGTGGATTTATTAAAATTTGCTAAACAATTTACCCATAGAAGGACATTTTGGGTTTTTACCAGTTTTTACCTTTTATAAATAATGTTTCCATGAACATTTTTTTCTTTCTTTTTTTAATTGTGATTCAGGTGAAAGTTTACGGAGCAAATTTTTTTCCCATTAGATAGTTAATACTCAGATTGTTCTGAGACTTTGGATGACAGACAATAGTGTGAAGTGTCAGCACTTTTCCTTTCTTCACCCTAGGTTCTCTGTTTCCGTTCGTCCAGTTTTCCCATCTCTTCCTGCCTTCTTGTCTTTACTTTTGGGCTAGTGTACCTATTAGTCTCAAATACATGATTGAGCTATGAATTATGTCCCTCAAGTGGGCAATTCTGGCCTTGGAGACCTATTGAATCTTTGGCTAAATAAAGGACAAGCCTCCATATTGACTTCAGTGCTAAGTTAAAAGGGTGTCTAGGGGCCATACTCAGGGGGTTTCTCCAGTCTCTGTCAGACCACCAAGCCTGGTGTTTTTTTTGTGTGTGAATTTGAATTTTGTTCTATATTTTTCTCCCACTCTCTCTGAGACCCTCTACTGTGATGCCTGTCAGAGCAGTTGGTGGTGTGAACTGGGCACTTTCTAGTATTTCTCAGCTCACTCTGGTGGAGTTTGTATTAATTGTGGTCCTTTGTCCTTTGGACTAATCTTTTCCTTGTGTCTTTGGTCTTCTTCATTCTCCTTTTGCTCCAGTCAGAATGGGTTCAGTAAATGTATCTTAGATGACCACGCATGCTTTTAAGACCCTAGTCTCTACTCACCACAGTTGAATGTAGAATATTCTTTTTATAGACTGTTATGCCAATTGAGCTAGATGTCCCCTGAGATCATGGTTTCCTGCCCTCAGCATGGTAGTTCAGTCTCTCAGGGCCTATGGATGTCTGTGAAGCTTCTATGACTTTGCCCAGGTCAAGTGGTGAGAACATCCCCAGTATTGTGTACTGTCTTACACTTCACCAAAGTTACCACATGTCTACTAATTTGTGTAAGTGTTCTTGTATGACCGTAGCTTTCATTTCTCTTGAATAAACTTTGAAGTGTGAGTCGTTTTAATTTTGACAAAGTCCACTTTATTGATTTGTACTTTTCATCAATGTATTTGCATGCAATGGTAATTGACTAGATTTTATTGTTGAGTGGTATTCATTTTCTTGGATAGACCACAATTTATTTATTCATTCTCAAGTAGATGAACCGTTGGGGTGTTTTTAGTTTTTGGTTATTACAAATAATTTGCTATCGAAATTTGTACACATGTCTTTATAAGGAAAAAATACTGTCATGTCTCTGGTTAGAGAATAGAATGGCTAAATTTCATGGCAAATCTGTGGTTAGCCTTCTAAGACCTAATCTTTAAAACAAATTATTTTTTTTTCAATTATTTATACCCTTTTCATTTTCCACTAGTGGTTTATGAATGTTCTGGTTCCTCCAACTGCCTGATATTCTAATAGCTGTAAAGAGGTCTGTCAATTTTTTCACTTAAATTCATTAATTAAGAATGATGTTGAGCATTTTTTTAGGCTTATTTGCCACTGCATATTTTCTTTGGATAAATTATTGTTTATATTTATGACCATTTTTGTAGATTGTTCCTTTCCTTTTTTTTTTTTTTCCTTTTTTTCAGTTTGGAGAACTTTGTGCATATTATGGAAACTACTCATTTATTAGATATATTATTGGAAAATGTTTCCTCCCAAAATATAACTCGTTTTTATACAAGTGTCTTTTGAGAAGCAGAAGTTTTAAAAGTTGCTGTGGCCAAACGTTTTATGGATTTTGCTTTCCACGTTTGTCTTAGATGTCTGTGCTGGAGTATCAGAAATATCACAAGTAGATCCCTTTAAGAAACAGAAGTTTATTCTCTCTTTATTTACACTTTGGCTTAGAGTAGATTCTGAGTCATCTCACACTTTAGAAAACTGGAAATTCAAATTCAGGATGCCAGATCCAGGGGAAGGTTTTCTTTCTCTGTTGGCTCTGGGGGAAGTCCTTGTCATCAACTTTCCCTGATCTAGGAACTTCTCAGCTCCTGGACCCCATGTCCAAAGGAAGTGCTCCATCTCCATTACTGGTGATTTTTTATTGGTGGCAGGAGATCCTACTCTTTCTGCTCCTTTCACTCTTCTATCTCAAAGAGATTCACTCAACATACATCCTAATCCTGTAGATTGAGTCCGTTCTCATTAACAGGGCTGCTACTAATCTTGCCTCATTAACATCAGAGAGGCTAAGATTTAAAACACATGGAATAATCACATCAGATAAAAAAATGTTGGACAAGAAATTTGTACTGGAAATCCTGGCCTAACCAAGTTGAATCATATTTTGGGGGAACACAATTCAATCCATTACCAGTGTTATATCTAAAAAATCCCCAAATGTATCTAAATAGCAAATGTAAACCCACTTTGAATTCAGACAGGCTTTTTAAAAAGAATTTTTTAATTCGCCACTAACCTCAAACCAAATTCACAAAGAAATGCTAAGTTAACTTTTTAATACTATAACTCTATTGTAGGCTCTATTAGATTTTATACATCAAAAATCATGTCATCTATCAATAAGAAGAACTTTACCTCTTCCTTTCCAATCTGAATGCTTCCTATTTATTTTTTGTTGCCTTATCCTGTTTTCTAGAACACCCAGTAAAATGTCTGATAGATTTGGGAAGGGTAGATTTACATATTGTGTTCCTGATCTTCCTGAGCATTTATTCAATGTTTCATACCATGTTTGATGGTAGCTGTAGGTTGATCATGGGGGCCCTCTATCAGTCTGAGGAATTTCCAGGCTAATATTGTCGTTAGTTTTGGTTAGGTGCCCACGGAGTCGGTTCCAATTCACAGCAACTCTATGTACAACAAAATGAAACACTGTTTGGGCCTGCACTATTCTCACAATCGTTGTTATGCTTGAACCCATCCTTGGCGCCACTGTGTCAGTCCATCTTGTTGATGGTCTTCATTTTATTTGCTGACCCCCTACTTTCTTCTTGTTGTTGTTATGTGCCTTTGAGTTGGTTCTGACTCATAGCAACTCTATGTACTACAGAACAAAAAACTGCCCTGTGTTGAGCCATCCTTACAATTGTTATTATACTGAGCCCAATAGTGCAGCCACTGTCTCAGTCCATCTCGTTGAGAGTCTTCCTCTTTTCCACTGACCCCGTACTTTACCAAGCATGATGTCCTTGTCCAGGTACTGAATGCTCCTGATAACAAGTCCAAAGTATGTGAGACGTAGTGTCTCCATCCTTGCTCCTGAGGAGCATTCTGGTTATACTTCTTCCAAGACAGATTTGTTCATTCTTTTGGCAGTCCATTATATATTCAATATGTTTTTTTCCAAAACCACAATGCAAAGGCATCAATTCTCCTTTGATCTCCCTTATTCATTGCCCAGCTTTCCCATGCTTATGAGGCAATTGAAAACACCATGGCTTGGGTCAAACAGACCTTAGTCCTCAAGGTGACATCCTTGCTTTTCAACACTTTAACAAGGTCTTTGCAGCCAATTTGCCCAGCGCAATGCATCTTTTGATTTCTTGACTGCTCTTTCCATGGCTATTAATTGTGGACCAAGTAAAATTAAATCCTTGATAATTTCAATCTTTTCTCCATTTATCATGATGTCGCTTATTGGTCCAGTTGTGAGGACTTTTGTTTTCTTTATGTTGAGATGTAATCTATACTGAAGGCTGTGGTCTTTGACCTCCATCAGTAAGCGCTTCAAGGCCTCTTCACTTTCAGCAAGCAAGGTTGTGTCATCTGCATATTGCAGGTTGTTAATGACTCTTCCTCTAATCCTGTTGCCCTGTTCCTTTTCATATAGTTCAGCTTCTCGAATTATTTGTTCAGCGTACAGATTGAATAGATATGGTGAAGGGATATAACCCTGACACACCTTTCTTGACTTTAAACCATGCAGTATGCCATTGTTCTGTTTGAACTACTGCCTCTTGATCTGTGCATAGATTCCTCATGAGCACAATTAAGTGCTCTAGGACCCCCGGTCTCCACAGTGTTATCCATAATTTGGTATACTCCACACAGTAAAATGTCCTAGCGTAGTCAATAAAACACAGGTGAACATCTTTCTGGTATTCTCTGTTTTCAGCCAGGATCCATCTGACATCAGCAATATCCCTGGTTCCGCATCCTCTTCTAAATCTGGCTAGAGTTACTGGCAGTTCCTTGTTGATAGACTGCTGTAGCTGTTTTTGAATTATCTTCAGCAAACTTTTACTTGCATTTGATATTACTGATATTGTCCTATAATTTCTGCTTTTGGTTGGATCACCTTTCTTAGGAATAGGCATAAATAAGGATCTCTTCCAATTGGTTGGCTAGGTAACTGTTTTTCAAACTTCTTGGAGTAGAAGAGTGAGCACTTCCAGTGCTGCATCCACTTGTTGAAATATCTCAATTGGTATTTTGTCAATTCCCCGGGCCTTGTTTTTTGCCTGTGCCTACAGTGCAGCTTGGACTTATTCCTTCAGTATCAATGGTTCCTGATTATGTTACCTTCTGAAATGGTTGAACATTGGTCAAATCTTTTGGTATACTGACTCTGTGTGTTCCTTTCATCTTCTTTTGATGCTTTCTGGACATTTAATATTTTCCCTGTAGAACCCTTCAGTATTGCAACTGAAGGCTTGTATTTCTTCTTCAGTTCTTTCAGCTTGAGAAATGCTGAGCGTGTCCTTCCTTTTTATACTTCTATCTCAGGTTTTTGCACGCATAATCATAATACTTCATTTTGTCTTCTTAGTTGCCCTTGGAAGTCTTCTGTTCAGCTCTTTTGCTTCATCATTTATTGCTTTCACTTTAGCTATTTGACTTTCAAGAGCAAGTCTCAGAGTCTCAATTGACATGCACTTTCGTCTTTTATTTCTCTCCTGTCTTTTTGGTGACCCCTTGCTTTCTTTATTTATGATGTCCTTCGTGTCATTCCACAACTCATCTGGCCTTTGGCAATTAGTGTTCCAGGTGTCAAATCTATTCTTATGACAGTAGAGAGGCTCAATATCATCAGTCAGAACAAAGCCAGGGGCCAACCACAGAACTGACAATCAATTGCTCATATGTAAGCAAGAAGTTCATACAGCTTACAACAGCAACATTATTAATCAAACTACTTAGGTGCAATGTGGTTTAAATGTAACTTCATGCATCCTGTGTTCAGAATATGACAGTTAAACTCCAACACCAACAAAAAAACAAACCCAGTGCAGTAAAAAAAAAAGGGGAATTTACTACCTATGAGGTTTAAAAGGTTACCCTGAATGTCCACATGGCATCTAACCCAGATCTGCCAATTTCCTCTAGTTTGGGCAGGAATTAAAAAGAGGGAAACCAAGATTTTAATGTAAAGCTATGGGAATATCAAGAAAAGAAACCAGAATTCTCATGTAAACCTAAGGGGGAGGGGGGAGGGGTGCCAAGCAAGCTGCTCCAGGCAGTGTAATTTTCCCCAGGCTGGGGAACTCTGTCTTATCATGGTCATTTAGTCCTTCTAGCTGCTTCAACTTTTCCCCAAAATGTTGATGCTCATATGGCAATAAAATATGCAACTTCTCTTATATTCCAATGAACTATTTTTATTCAAATTTCATTGGCTACATGAGGGATTTTATTTCATGATAATGAGCCACAAAAATAACTTCAGTAAAATCCTACAAATTTTACAAAGAGAAAATAATAATAAAAATAAATACATAGTAAAATTTGAGGAGTAATGTGGAGCAACTATGCCCATAAGGCAAGAAAACTATATCCTTGCCACCTAACATACCTCAATTTAACTAGAAATACATCTTGGTGCAAGCAATAGTATTAGCTCATTTTGCCTCTCACAAGGTGGGTAAAGAAAAGTCAATGGAAATATTGTGCATGATAAATATTGAACAAATGTTAGGAAAGCCAAAACAATGAAAGACAGGCAACAAATTTAACTCATCATAGCAAATCCTATTACTCAAGGAAATACACAAAGAAATAATTGAACAAATGTTTTTTAAAAGCTTTTCATATACATAATAAAAGGTAACAACTCTGGAAACAAAAAGAAAAGATAATTATTAAATAAGAATGACAAGTGGGAAAGGGATTCCAAACCTGGGAACAACTATAGATGACCTCAAGAAATGTATCTTAATTGGTGTGTGTACTGATCTCGGCAAAAACACACTGATTAAAATAAAGTCAGATGCAGAGCCGAACCTTTGAATTGCTGAACAGTGAGCTAGGTTAACAGATTAACATGGGAAAGTAAAGGCATTAATAAGAAAAGTATGGAACCCTGATGTCTGGAATGGGGACATTTGAGCAAGCTGACATCACTGAGTAACTCAAATCATCGCAATACACTGAGAACCATTAAAACCTGGCAGAATCTAATACCTTTCCTCAGAAATTATGAAGGCTAAAACAGAAGGCAAGGGCTTACACAAATACACACATACACAAACACAAATACTGACATTGTAAAGTTTATTTTAATTGTTGGAAAAAACAGAATCACTGTAACTCCAGTTTTGTACCTGGTACTTTTTCCCACTCCCACTCAGCATATCCATACTCCTTGCCTGATTTCATAGTTTCCAACACACTCTCCTGGAGCCATGGTGGTTCACTGGGCAAGAGCTTGGCTGCTAACCAAAAGGTCAGCAGTTCAAATCCACCAGCCACTCCTTGGAAAATCTATGGACCAGTTCTACCCTGTCTTATAGGGTCGCTATCAGTCAGAATCAACTCAATGGCAAAGGATTTTATTTTTTATCACACTCTGAAAAAACTCAAGTGCACTGTTGTTCAGGAGATTCTGACTCATAGTGATCCTATAGGACAGATTAGAACTGCCCCATAGGGTTTCCAAAGCTGTAAATCAATGGATGCCAACTGCCACGTATTTCTCCCAGGTATTGGCTGCTGGGTTTGAACCACTGATCTTTCAGTTAGCAGCCAAGCACATTAATCGCTGTGCCACCAGGGCCCCAGCACATTCTTCTTTACTATAAAATTTACTTAATTGTTACATTTGTGATCCATCTCTTCAGTTCAAGGAAGGCAAATGTTTTTATTCTTTTATTGATCAATGCATTTAGAAGAGTGACTGGCACATAAGATATTTATAAATATATGTGGAATATATTTGTGCATGCTATACCCTATGGAGGCAAACAGACAAGGTTTGAAGCCAATCATGTAATTTATAGGAACCATATGATGCATCAAACTGTAGAAAAGATGTTGCATATTTTTTTCCGTGTCCTATGTAGGGCATATTTTACGTCTTTGTTCCTCAAGCTACAAATCAAGGGATTCAACATGGGGATAACAAGGGTATAAAATATGGAAGCTACTTTATCACCATCAAAGGAATGACTGGACTTGGGCTGCATGTACATAAAGATTAAAGTTCCAAAGAACACTACCACAACCGTCAGGTGGGATCCACAGGTGGAGAAGGCCTTGTGCCTGCCCACAGCTGAGTTCATCCTGAGAATGGCTACAAAAACAAGCAGGTAGGAAACAAGCACTATTAAAGGGGATTTAAAAACATCAATAGATGCTGCGATGAGAATGATCAATTGAATTTCATGTGCGCTTGAGCAGAGCAAAGATAACAAAGGGTTCAGGTCACAGTAGAAATGACTGATGACATTGTAGCCACAGAAGGATAAACTAAAAATCTTTATGGTGATAAGAAGAGAAACAAATGCACAATAAATATAGAGGATTGCCACCAGCACCCAACACACCCTTTGCGACATAGTGATTGTATAGAGCAGAAGGTTACAGATGGCCACATATCGGTCATAGGATATTGCTGACAAAATGAAATGTTCACCGTTTATGAACAAAATAAAGAAAGCTAGTTGTGTAGCACAAAAGTAATAGGAGATTATATTATCATCCACAACAAAATTGACCAGCATTTTGGGTCCCACAGTTGTTGAATAACCAAGATCAGTGATAGCCAGGTGTCTGAGAAAAAAGTACATGGGTGTTTGTAGCTCAGAGTCCATCTTGGTGAGGATGATGATGCCCAAGTTGCCCACCACTGAGATCATGTAGATGATGAGGAACGGCCCGAACAATGGAGCCTGCGGCTCTGGGTGGTCTGTGATTCCCATCAGAATGAATTCATTTAGTGCTGTTAGATTGTGTTTGTCCATCTTGTTCTATCAGGAAACCTATTCCGGATAGAGACATCAGCATAGTCAATAGGTTTTATGTAGCATCGACTGGTATATTTTTAGTATACAAAGGCAATACGCTAAATGATTAAGATAATCCAAACTATCCAATATAGTTATTTGAAATTAAACCCACCTCCCACAAATAAAGCATAGGTACATGAAGTGGGTACTGGGCTGGGTACATAAAGATAGAGGGAAAGAGAGGAAAATCTATCTTATTATCAGTTGGGGAAAATTTGCTCCCCAAAGAACATTTGTCAATGCCTGAGACATTTTGGATGTCACAACTAGGAGAAGGGCACTACTGGTACCTACCGGAAACCAGGAATGTTATTAGACATTGTGCTATATACAGAGTAACTCCCCACAATGACAAAATTTCCTGTCCAAAATGTCACCAAGGCAGAAGTTGAGAAACCCTGATACAGAGGTAGAAATAGACACAGATAAAGATGTAGGTCTAGATGTACATGTACATGTAGATGCAAATGTACACATACATATACATGCACATATACACAATACTTACACACACACATATACATAGATGGGGTTCCTGGTGGAGCAGTGGTTAAGAGTTTGGCTGATATCCAAAAATTTGGCATTTTGAATCTACCAGCCTCTCCTTACAAAACATGTGGAGACTTCTATCCTGTCCTATAGTGTCTCTATGACTCGGAATCAACTTGATGGCAATGGGTGTCGTTTTATTTATTTATTTATTTATTTTTTGTGAGATGGTATCTCATTGTGGTTTTTTTTTTTTTAATAACTTTTATTGAGCTTCAAGTGAACATTTACAAATCCAATCAGTCTGTCACATATAAGTTTACATACATCTCACTCCCTACTCCCACTTGCTCTCTCCCTCTTGAGTCAGCCCTTTCAGTCTCTCCTTTCGTGACAATTTTGCCGGCTTCCCTCTCTCTCTATCCTCCCATCCCCCCTCCAGACAAGAGTTGCCAACACAATCTCAAGTGTCCACCTGATATAATTAGCTCACTCTTCATCAGCGTCTCTCTCCCACCCGCTGACCAGTCCCTTTCATTTCCGATGAGTTGTCTTCGGGGATGGATCCTGTCCTGTGTCAACTGAAGGTCTGGGGAGCGTGGCCGCCGGGATTCCTCCAGTCTCAGTCAGACCATTAAGTTTGGTCTTTTTATGAGAATTTGGGGTCTGTATCCCACTGATCTCCTGCTCCCTCAGGGGTTCTCTGTTGTGCTCCCTGTCAGGGCAGTCATCGATTGTGGCCGGGCACCAACTAGTTCTTCTGGTCTCAGGATGACGTAGGTCTCTGGTTCATGTGGCCCTTACTGTCTCTTGGGCTCTTAGTTGTCGTGTGGCCTTGGTGTTCTTCATTTTCCTTTGCTCCAGGTGGGTTGAGACCAATTGCTGCATCTTAGATGGCCGCTTGTTAGCATTTAAGACCCCAGACGCCACATTTCAAAGTGGGATGCAGAATGATTTCATAATAGAATTATTTTGCCAATTGACTTAGAAGTCCCTGCAAACCATGTTCCCCAGACCCCCGCCCCTGCTCCGCTGACCTTTGAAGCATTCATTTTATCCCGGAAACTTCTTTGCTTTTGGTCCAGTCCAACTGAGCTGACCTTCCATGTATTGAGTGTTGTCTTTCCCTTCACCTAAAGCAGTTCTTATCTACTGATTAATCAATAAAAAACCCTCTCCCTCCCTCCCTCCCTCCCCCCCTCGTAACCACAAAAGTATGTGTTCTTCTCAGGTTTACTATTTCTCAAGATCTTATAATAGTGGTCTTATACAATATTTGTCCTTTTGCCTCTGACTCATTTCGCTCAGCATAATGCCTTCCAGGTTCCTCCATGTTATGAAATGTTTCAGAGATTCGTCACTGTTCTTTATCGATGCGTAGTATTCCATTGTGTGAATATACCACAATTTATTTACCCATTCATCCGTTGATGGACACCTTGGTTGCTTCCAGCTTTTTGCTATTGTAAACAGAGCTGCAATAAACATGGGTGTGCATATATCTGTTTGTGTGAAGGCTCTTGTATCTCTAGGGTATATTCCTAGGAGTGGGATTTCTGGGTTGTATGGTAGTTCTATTTCTAACTGTTTAAGATAACACCAGATAGATTTCCAAAGTGGTTGTACCATTTTACATTCCCACCAGCAGTGTATGAGAGTTCCAATCTCTCCGCAGCCTCTCCAACATTTATTATTTTGTGTTTTTTGGATTAATGCCAGCCTTGCTGGTGTGAGATGGAATCTCATCGTAGTTTTAATTTGCATTTCTCTAATGGTTAATGATCGAGAGCATTTTCTCATGTATCTGTTGGCTGCCTGAATATCTTCTTTAGTGAAATGTGTGTTCATATCCTTTGCCCACTTCTTGATTGGGTTGTTTGTCTTTTTGTGGTTGAGTTTTGACAGAATCATGTAGATTTTAGAGATCAGGCGCTGGTCGGAGATGTCATAGCTGAAAATTCTTTCCCAGTCTGTAGGTGGTCTTTTTACTCTTTTGGAGAAGTCTCTAGATGAGCATAGGTGTTTGATTTTTAGGAGCTCCCAGTGATCGGGTTTCTCTTCATCATTTTTGGTAATGTTTTGTATTCTGTTTATACCTTGTATTAGGGCTCCTAGGGTTGTCCCAATTTTTTCTTCCATGATCTTTATCGTTTTAGTCTTTATGTTTAGGTCTTTGATCCACTTCGAGTTAGTTTTTGTGCATGGTGTGAGGTATGGGTCCTGTTTCATTTTTTTGCAAATGGATATCCAGTTATGCCAGCACCATTTGTTAAAAAGGCTACCTTTTCCCCAGTTAATTGACACTGGTCCTTTGTCAAATATCAGCTGCTCATACGTGGATGGATCTATGTCTGGGTTCTCAATTCTGTTCCATTGGTCTATGTGTCTGTTGTTGTACCAATACCAGGCTGTTTTGACTACTGTGGCTGTATAATCGGTTCTGAAGTCAGGTAAGGTGAGGCCTCACACTTTCTTCTTCTTTTTCAGTAGTGCTTTGTTTATCCGGGGCTTCTTTCCCTTCCATATGAAATTGGTGATTTGTTTCTCTATCCCCTTAAAATATGACATTGGAATTTGGATCGGAAGTGCATTAAATGTATAGATGGCTTTTGGTAGAACAGACATTTTTACTATGTTAAGTCTTCCTATCCATGAGCAGGGTATGTTTTTCCACTTAAGTATGTCCTTTTGAATTTCTTATAGTAGAGCTTTGTAGTTTTCTTTGTATAGGTCTTTTACATCCTTGGTAAGATTTATTCCTAAGTATCTTATCTTCTTGGGGGCTACTGTGAATGGTATTGATTTGGTAATTTCCTCTTCGGTGTTCTTTTTGTTGATGTAGAGGAATCCAAGTGATTTTTGTATGTTTATTTTATAACCTGAGACTCTGCCAAACTCTTCTATTAGTTTCAGTAGTTTTCTGGAGGATTCCTTAGGGTTTTCTGTGTATATAATCATGTCATCTGCAAATAGTGATAACTTTACTTCTTCCTTGCCAATCCGGATACCTTTTATTTCTTTGTCTAGCCTAATTGCCCTGGCTAAGACTTCCAACACGATGTTGAATAAGAGCGGTGATAAAGGGCATCCTTGTCTGGTTCCCGTTCTCAAGGGAAATGCTTTCAGGTTCTCTCCATTTAGAGTGATATTGGCTGTTGGCTTTGCATAGATGCCCTTTATTATGTTGAGGAATTTTCCTTCAATTCCTATTTTGGTAAGAGTTTTTATCATGAATGGGTGTTGGACTTTGTCAAATGCCTTTTCTGCATCAATTGATAAGATCATGTGGTTTTTGTCTTTTGTTTTATTTATGTGGTGGATTACATAAATGGTTTTTCTGATATTAAACCAGCCTTGCATACCTGGTATAAATCCCACTTGATCAGGGTGAATTATTTTTTTGATGTGTTGTTGGATTCTATTGGCTAGAATTTTGTTGAGGATTTTTGCATCAATGTTCATGAGGGATATAGGTCTATAATTTTCTTTTTTTGTAATGTCTTTACCTGGTTTTGGTATCAGGGAGATGGTGGCTTCATAGAATGAGTTGGGTAGTATTCCGTCATTTTCTATGCTTTGGAATACCTTCAGTAGTAGTGGTGTTAACTCTTCTCTGAAAGTTTGGTAGAACTCTGCAGTGAAGCCGTCCGGGCCAGGGCTTTTTTTTGTTGGGAGTTTTTTGATTACCGTTTCAATCTCTTTTTTTGTTATGGGTCTATTTAGTTGTTCTACTTCTGATTGTGTTAGTTTAGGTAGGTAGTGTTTTTCCAGGAATTCATCCATTTCTTCTAGGTTTTCAAATTTGTTAGAGTACAATTTTTCATATTAATCTGAAATGATTCTTTTAATTTCATTTGGTTCTGTTGTGATGTGGTCCTTCTCATTTCTTATTCGGGTTATTTGTTTTCTTTCCTGTATTTCTTTAGTCAGTCTAGCCAATGGTTTATCAATTTTGTTAATTTTTTCAAAGAACCATCTTTTGGCTTTGTTAATTCTTTCAATTGTTTTTCTGTTCTCTAATTCATTTAGTTCAGCTCTAATTTTTATTATTTGTTTTCTTCTGGTGCCTGATGGATTCTTTTGTTGCTCACTTTCTATTTGTTCAAGTTGTCGGGACAGTTCTCTGATTTTGGCTCTTTCTTCTTTTTGTATGTGTGCATTTATTGATATAAATTGGCCTCTGAGCACTGCTTTTGCTGTGTCCCAGAGGTTTTGATAGGAAGTATTTTCATTCTCATTGCTTTCTATGAATTTCCTTATTCCCTCCTTGATGTCTTCTATAACCCAGTCTTTTTTCAGGAGGGTATTGTTCATTTTCCAAGTATTTGATTTCTTTTCCCTAGTTTTTCTGTTATTGATCTCTAGCTTCATTGCCTTGTGGTCTGAGAAGATGCTTTGTAATATTTCTATGTTTTGGACTCTGCAAAGGTTTGTTTTATGACCTAATATGTGGTCTGTTCTAGAGAATGTTCCATGTGCACTAGAAAAAAAAGTATATTTTGCAGCAGTTGGGTGGAGAGTTCTGTATAAGTCAATGAGGTCAAGTTGGTTGATTGTTGTAATTAGATCTTCCGTGTCTCTGTTGAGCTTCTTACTGGATGTCCTGTCCTTCTCCGAAAGTGGTGTGTTGAAGTCTCCTACTATAATTGTGGAGGTATCTATCTCACTTTTCAATTCTGTTAAAATTTGATTTATGTATCTTGCAGCCCTGTCATTGGGTGCATAAATATTTAATATGGTTATGTCTTCCTGATCAATTGTCCCTTTTATCATTATATAGTGTCCTTCTTTATCCTTTGTGGTGGATTTAAGTCTAAAGTCTATTTTGTCCGAAATTAATATTGCTACTCCTCTTCTTTTTTGCTTATTGTTTGCTTGATATACTTTTTTCCATCCTTTGAGTTTTAGTTTGTTTGTGTCTCTAAGTCTAAGGTGTGTCTCTTGTAGGCAGCATATAGATGGATCGTGTTTCTTTATCCAGTCCATGACTCTCTGTCTCTTTATTGGTGCATTTAGTCCATTTACATTCAGGGTAATTATAGATAAATAAGTGTTTAGTGTTGTCATTTTGATGCCTTTTTATGTGTGTTGTTGACAATTTCATTTTTCCACATACTTTTTTGTGCTGAGGCGTTTTTCTTAGTAAATTGTGAGATGCTCATTTTCATAGTGCTTGACTTTATGTTAGTTGAGTCGTTACGTTTTTCTTGGTTTTTATCTTGAGTTATAGAGTTGTTATACCTTTTTGTGGTTACCTTATTATTTACCCCTATTTTTCTAAGTAAAAACCTAACTTGTATTGTTCTATATCGCCTTGTATCACTCTCCATATGGCAGTTCAATGCCTCGTGTGTTTAGTCCCTCTTTTTGATTATTGTGATCTTTTACCTATTGACTTCCATGATTCCCTGTTATGTGTATTTTTTTTTGAATTAATCTTAATTTGTTTGTTTTTGTGATTTCCCTATTTGAGTTGATATCAGGACGTTCTGTTTTGTGACCTTGTGTTGTGCTGATATCTGATATTATTGGTTCTCTGACCAAACAATATCCTTTAGTATTTCTTGTAGCTTTGGTTTGGTTTTTGCAAATTCTCTAAACTTGTGTTTGTCTGTAAATATCTTAATTTCGCCTTCATATTTCAGAGAGAGTTTTGCTGGATATATGACCCTTGCCTGGCAGTTTTTCTCCTTCAGTGTTCTGTATGTGTCGTCCCATTCCCCTCTTGCCTGCATGGTTTCTGGTGAGTAGTCAGAACATATTCTTATTGATTCTCCCTTGAAGGAAACCTTTCTTTTCTCCCTGGCTGCTTTTAAAATTTTCTGTTTATCTTTGGTTTTGGTGAGTTTGATGATAATGTGTCTTGGTGTTTTTCTTTTTGGATCAATCTTAAATGGGGTTCGATGAGCATCTTGGATAGATATCCTTTCGTCTTTCATGATGTCAGGGAAGTTTTCTGTCAGGAGTTCTTCAACTATTTTCTCTGTGTTTTCTGTCCCCCCTCCCTGTTCTGGGACTCCAATCACCCGCAGGTTATCCTTCTTGATAGAGTCCCACATAATTCTTAGGGTTTCTTCATTTTTTTTAATTCTTTTATCTGACTTTTTTTCAGCTATGTTGGTGTCGATTCCCTGGTCCTCCAGATGTCCCAGTCTGCATTCTAATTGCTCGAGTCTGCTCCTCTGACTTCCTATTGTGTTGTCTAATTCTGTAATTTTATTGTTAATCTTTTGGATTTCTACATGTTGTCTCTCTATGGATTCTTGCAACTTATTAATTTTTCCAGTATGTTCTTGAATAATCTTTTTGAGTTCTTCAACAGTTTTATCAGTGTGTTCCTTGGCTTTTTCTGCAGTTATCCTAATTTCATTTGTGATATCATTAAGCATTCTGTGAATTAGTTTTTTATATTCTGTATCTGATAATTCCAAGATTGTATCTTCATTTGGGAAAGGTTTTGATTCTTTTGTTTGGGGGGTTGGAGAAGCTGTCACGGTCTGCTTCTTTAAGTGGTTTGATATGGATTGTTGTCTCCGAGCCATCACTGGGACACTAGTTTTTCCAGAAAATCCGCTAAAAAAAAAAATGCAGCCAGATCCCTATCAGAGTTCTCCCTCTGGCTCAGGCTATTCAGATGTTAATGAAGCCGCCTGGGGAGGGTGGGGGAGGGAACAGAGAGATAGGAGAGTAGCACCTCAGAATGTAGCCAGAGTTGCTTGTCTTGCTTGGAATGACTATTATATCTGAGATTCCCACGGGGCGCGTCGCCTATGTGTGCTGGCTTTGTGGAGATTGCCCCCGGGGGGTCTGGCCCGCTGGAGTCACGGTCAGATCCTCCGCTTCCAGCCCCATGCCCAGCGTCAAGGCTCCCCTACTGGGACGGTGCACTCTCGACTCCAAAATCAGTCGCTGCCTCCCGGGGACTACTCGTCCCTCCAGCCGCGTGGCCGTGCCACACCCGAGAGCCAGTTGGGCCTCCTCCCGGGGTTAGTTCAGATGGGTGGAGCAGCTCCCCGTGTTTGTGCCGTGACCGAGTGTCCCGGCTGGGACGCTGTTCTCCCCGCTCCAATACCAGTCGCTGCCTCCTGGGGACTTCTCCTACTGGCTGCGTCCCACGCCGCCCACGCGACCCGGCTGGTCCCCTTCCCGGGGTTAGTTCAGGGGGGTGGAGCAACTCTCCGTGTTTATGCCGTACCTGCGTCCAGTCCAAATCCCGGCGGGATGGTTCCCCAGCTCGGACGCTGCTCTTTCTGCTCCACGACCAGTCACTGCCTCCCGGGGACTTCTCCTACAGGCTGCGTCCCACGCTGCCTGCGGAACCGGCTGGTCCCCCTCCCGGGGTTAGTTCAGGGGGGTGGAGCAGCTCTCTGTGCTTGTGGGGTACCTGACTGGTACGCTGGCTCCAGGCTCTGGAAACAATCGCTGTTCCCCCGTATTAGTTCGTTCTCTGTCTCTAAATCTGTGTTTGTTGTTCAGGGTTCGTAGATTGTTATGTATGTAATCGATTCACTTGTTTTTCCGTGTCTTTGTTGTAAGAGGGATCCGAGGTAGCGTCTGCCTAGTCCGCCATCTTGGCTCCGCCCTCATTTATTTATTTTTATACATATGGATATATGAAGAAAAAATAAAAATAAGTTAAAAAGTTTAAGTGATAGGTATATGGATAATTACTAAACTTTCTTTTTTCATTTCTATAATGATAATTACGTAAGGACATTTACAAAATTTTAATACAGATGTTAATTTCATTTAAAAATTTGAAAGTTCAAATTCACAAAATGCGGGAAACATTTAATATGCCTTACTTCAAAACAGAGTCCTATAAAAGCCCTTGTGCCACTCGTGGTACAGACTGAAACAACACACTTGACAGGTATTGAACACATGATTAACAAGGAAAATCTAATCAATCATGGTGGGGATTACCTGCCTTTATATCGGGATATATATTCCAGGTGCTAGACCCATGTAGATATAGTCTCTGTGATACCTCCTTTTCTGGGTTATAGAAACCCTGGCCCTCAGTGGTTAAGTGCTAGGACTGCTAACCAAAAGGTCAGCAGTTCAAATCTACCAGGTACTCCTTGGAAACTCTATGGGGCAGTTTTTTTTTTTTTTTTTTTTTTTTATATGGTCGCTATGAGTTGGAATCAACTCGACGGCAATGGGTTTATTTATTTATTTATTTATTTTTATATGGTCTCTAGGAGTTGGAATCGACTTGATGGCAATGGGTTTGGTTCTGGTTTTGTGGGTTATAGAAAAAGATACCTTAATTTCTTTATTCACAAATGCAAAATGACCACTTCCTTTCAGGGTTGCTGGAAAAATAAATGAGGATTAAATGTTTCAATGCATTTAAGGTATCAGGAGATAAGTCTCAAATATCAAGTATGTAGTATTGTTATTATTTTTAAAATGATGGCAGTAAGTTACATGAAAGGACTTTTCTTTACATATGTATATGAAATTCTTCTAGTGTGACCTAGCTTCTACGCCAGTGTTATGATGGTGAGTGGGTATTTATCCATATAACTGAGTCCTGGCCTTCCCTCTCCCATCCACAATTTCATGACTAAAATTGGGCCATCGGTGTGCCAATATTCTGGATTATACATCTTCTATTTAATACACTTTAATATAAGTTGATGGACTGCTAACCTAAAGGTCAGCAGTTCAAAACCATCAGTAGCTCCATGGGAGAAAGATGTGGCAGTCTGCTTCCATAGTTATTTATAGCCTTGGAAACCCTATGGGGTCACCGTTCAGTCAGAATCGCCTTAACAGCAGTGTGTTTTAATATGTTTACTTGAAAAATGTCTTAACCCAGGAGTATTTTCATTGTAACTAATATACAAAGTTGTTTGTAATAAATCAGACATATTTTCTCATGAAAGAATCTAAGATGGTGTGAAGAAATTTGAACAAACTGGGAGAAAGTGAGGTCCATGTCATTGATTTTATATTAAAAAAAAAATTCCATTTGGATAAAGAAATCCTCTAGTTTAAACTATTATGTAGTACAAAATGCATATAACTATATTTAAATTAAAATGTATATATGTATCCATAATAAACCTCAGATCAAAAAAAAAAAAAAAGCCAGAGAAGGTTGAAGATGGCCATTTAAGGTAAAATAATGAATGGTTTGAACATACTACTTATATGAAAATAACAGTTCCAGCAGCTTCTGAGTCAGGAATAATCAAGCAGTAGAAAAAAACAATACTATCATTTTAAATAATAAAATGGGTACGGGGGAAATGCACTACCTCATACAAAACGGCTCGATGGCATTTTTTTTTCTCATATAAAACATTGCATATAAGGTTGTGACCCTATAAACACACATTGCTTATATCAGAAAAGAAACTATTGGCGTCTTTCCACCTAGAACAAAGGAGAATGAAGACAACTGAAGACATAAGGAATCAATTAGTCCAAAGGACATGTGGTCCACGCGAACCACAGCCTTCTCTAACCTGAGACCAGAAGAACTAGATGGTGCCTGGCAACGACTACAGACAAACCTGACCAGGATCACAATAGAGAGTCTGGGGCAGAATGAGAAAAAACATATATATACCAAAAAAAAAATTCAGATTCAAAAAAAAAAAAAAAAAAAAGGCCAGATTTACTGGTTTGAAAGAGGCTGGAGAAACCCCTGAGACAATTGCCTTAAGACAATATTCTATGTGAAACTATAGACACTCCCAGTGGCCACCAGGATACCCTGGTGGCGAAGTGGTTAAGTGCTATAGCTGCTAACCAAGAGGTTGACAGTTCAAATCCGCCAGGCACTCCTTGGAAACTCTATGGGGCAGTTCTACTCCGTCCTGTAGGGTCGCTAAGAGTCCGAATCTACTTGATGGCAGTGGGTTTGGTTTTGGTTTGAGTGGCCACCTTTCAGCCCAATAACAGTCGAGGCTGTTAAATTAAACAATAAAATCTGTGAAGAATGTGCCTCTTAAAACAATCAAATACTGTAGCCAAAAGAGCAAGAACGAGAAGACAAGGAGGACTGGGAAACCTGACTAATGGAAAAAGGGAAGCCAGGAAGGAAACGAGAAGAGTGCTGACACATATTTTTAAGAATCTTTGACTGGAAAAAATAGAATTTTTTTTTTTTTTTTAAGAAGTACTGAGTTGGGTATCAGTAGGTATTACAATTAGGAAATCAACTATCTTCAGTGAATACAATAAAAGCAATATAAATCTTGTTTGGTTGCAATGATGAAAGGCTGAAGAAAAAAAGGACTTATATTAGTAAGTACTGCTTTTCATATAAGACTGGGGAAAGAAAGTGGACTTCCTCTCAACAGCTCTGGAGTTCTATGGAGAGCGCCATGTTATTTCCCATAGTTTACTATCTTTGTTGAATATCTCGTCCTCATTTCATAAAGTTATACATTTTTGGTATAAATTATACTATCATCATCAATCGGGCTACTTAAAGTTTCGTAAACTCCAAAAGTTGCCTTTCCTATCTCAACAAGAGATGGGGGATGGGGATTTATTTGTTTCCTCAGCGAGAGTTTAGCAAAACTGCACATTTATGCAGTTATTTAAATATGCATTAAAGATTTAAATTGCACTTGAGAGGGACATAAGAAGAGCCTAGAGCCAATATATAACTAAGGATTTTGAAAGACATCGACATTGGCGGCTGAACACCTGCCAGCTTCATAATTCTGCTGCAGTACTTTTTTAATACTATGTATGCTTCCTACGCTTTCATATTTAAGCTCTTTTATTCACATAGTTAGGCTACCTGGGTGGCGCAAACAGTTAAGCACTCGGCTACAAACTGAAAGTTTGGGGAATCGAGTCCATTCAGATGCGCCTTAGAAGAAAGAAAGATCTACTTCTAAAAAGTCACAGCCACTGAAAAACCAATGGATCACAGCTCTCTGACACACATGGGGTAGCTAGGAGGCAAATATGAATCCAGGACTTTTTTTTTTTTTTGTATCTTTTTATTCATAAAGTTATTTGTATAAAGTAAAATGCTATTTAGCCATATAATGTTTCATAGATGCTTATGAGCATTTAATTTCTGAAACAAAGTGTGAATATTTGAAAAAAAATATGACAGAAAAAGGGAGAGAGATCCTAGTCTCAGGCACAATGGAAATGTAGAATGCACACAGAACTGACTCAGAAATCCTAATATTTTACAATGACTTTGCCATTGAATAAAGGCAGAACCTTGCAGGTATCACTGAAGCATTCTGGATATTACTAAAATATAGAAATAGTCTATCTTTTTACCTGTAATGAAGTCTCTCCCTTGACTCCCCGATTGTTTCTTAACATGGAGAGTGAGACGAATTTATAGAATTTTTTTCATCCGTGGAGATTCTCCCTGAGGAGATGCCAAGCAATTTGTTGATAGTTCCTGAATCACTTAAAAGCTAACAAAATATCTAGGTGTTGTCTGTTAATAGTCCAGGACAATTCGTATTTACCAGTAAGCAAGTTTTCAATCATATAGCGTATACATGTCTGTATTTATCTACTTCATACATTCTTGCATTTTGCTCTTTACTAACTTTCCATTTTTACCACACAGGGATCTGGATTAAAATATTGTATCCATAAAATAAACTGTCGATATTCCCCGTTTCTACAGTGGCCTTTTCAAATGGATGACAAAATGCAGAAATGCTTATACACTTTCTTATTGTATTATTTAACAGTCTTAAATAGAATGAAAGCAATGCATTGCGCATATGTGAGGTATCACTTCCAGTTTGCTGTTGCCATTGTTGCTGTTATTGTTCAGGGTTTTTTGTTTGTTTGTTTGCTAGTTTTGTTTTTGACCACAGGAACAGAAATGTTACCCTTGCTTCTCATTTCATGGTCAAGTGCCATCATCAGTCTGCTTAGGATTTTGGCTTGTTTGTGTACTGTCTTTCACTTCACCAAGGTTACCACTTGTCTACTAATTTGTATAAGGGTTATTGTATGACCGTAGGTTTAATTTCTCTGGGATAAATGTCTAAGGGTGAGTAGTTTTCATTTTGACAAAGTCCAGTGTATTGGTTTGTACTTTTCATCAATATATTTGCATGTAACAATAATTCAGCAGATTTTACTGTTGAGTGGTATTCGTTTTCTTGGATAGACCACAATTTGTTTATTCATTCTCAAGTAGATGAACAATTGGATTAATTCTACTTTTTGACTATTACAAATAAAGTTGCTATGGACTTTTGTACTCATGTCTTTATAAGGAAAAGTGCTGTCATGTCCCTTGGTTAGATAGATATGAATAGAACGGCTAAATTTCATTTCAAAACTATGGTTAGGCTTCGTGGACCCTAATGTTTAAAACAAATTATTTTTTAAGGTGTTTATGCCATTTTAGTTATTCAGTAGCAGTTCACGAGTGTTCCAGTTCCTCCATGTATTTACCAACTACCTGATAGTCTAATAGATGTAAAGAGGTACATCATTATTGTTTTAACTTGAAATTTATTAATTAAGAATGATGCTGAGCATTTTTATATGCTTATAATTGCCAGCTACATGTTTTCTTTGGATAAGTTATTGTTTATTTTTATGACCATTTTTGTAGACCTTTTCCTTCTTTTTCAGTTTTGAGAACTCTGTATACAGAGTTCTCAAAAATGAAAAAAAAAAAAAAAGAAAAGGAAGCAAATTGACTCAATGACACTGGGTTTTGGGTGTGGGTACACATTATAGAAATAACTCATTTATTAGATATATTATTAGAAAATATTTTCTCCCAAAATATAACTTGTTTTTACACAAGTGTCTTTGTACAAGCAGAAGTTTTAAAATTTGATGTGGACAAGCTTTTTATGGATTTTGCTTTTCGTGTTTGTCTTAGATGTCTGTGCTGGTATAACAGCAATGCCACAAGGGGATGCCTTTAACAAACAGAAGTTTATTCTCTCAGCATTTACCCTTTGGCTTCAAGTGGATTCTGAGTCATCTCACAGTTTAGGAAGCTAGAAACTCGAATTCGGGATGCCAGCTCCAGGGGAAGTTTTTCTTTCTCTGTTGGCTCTGAAGGAAGGTCCTTGTCATCAATTTTCCCCTGATCTAAGAGCTTCTCAGCTCCTGGACCCCGGGTCCAAAGGATGTGCTTCATTAGCAGAGATTCTTTCTTGATGGCGTGAGGTCCTAATCCTTTCTGCTCCTTTCACTTTTTTGTATCTCTAAAGAGACTTACTCAAAATACATCCTAATCCTGTTGATTGAGTCTTTCTCATTAGCATAGCTAGCTCTAATCCTGTCTCATTAAAATCATAGAGGTTAGGATTTACAACACATAGAATAGTCACATCTGATCACAAAATGTTGGACAAGGACACTTTACCGTGAATCCTGGCCTAGCCAAGTTGAAACATCTTTTGCGGGGACACAATTCAATCCATTACCAGTGTTATATCTATGAAATACCCAAATGTATCTATATAGTAAATGCAAAAAAAAACCCACTTTAAATTCAAACAGGTTTTTTTTTTTAAAATTGGCCACTAAACTGAAAGCCAATTCACAAAGAAATGCTAAGTTAACTTTTTAATACTATATATAACCCTAGTAGGCTCTATTAGATTTTATGCATAAAAATCATGTCATCAATTAATAAAAAGTTTTACCTCTTTATTTCCAATCTGAATGCTTTCTATTGGTTTATTTTTTATTGCCTTATCCTGTTTTCTAGAACATCCACTAAAATGTCTGATAGATTTGGAAAGGGTAGATTTACATGTTGTGTTCCTGATCTTCCTGAAAATTTATTCAATGGCTCATAGCATGCATAATGGTAGCTGTATGTTGATTATGAGTGCCCTCTATCAGTCTGAGAAATTTCCATGTTAATATAGTTCTTAGTGGTGGTTAGGTGCCCATTGAGTCAGTTCCAATTCATAGCGAGCCTTTGTACAACAGAACGAAACACTGCCCGGTCCTGCACTATTCTCACAATCGTTGTTGTCATTGAGCCCATCCTTGGAGCCACTGTGCCAGTCCATCTCATTGATGGTCTTCATTTTACTTGCTGACCCCCTACTCTCTTGTTGTTTTTGTTAGGAGCCAACGAGTTGGCTCCTACTCATAGTGACCCTTTGTTTTAAAGAACAAAACACTGCCCAGTCCTGTGGCATCATTACAATCGTTGTTATACTTGAGCCCATAGTTGCAGCCACTGTGCCAATCCATTACATAGATCAGCTTCCTCTTTTCCACTCACCCTGTACCTTACCAAGTATGATGTCCTTCTTCAGGGACCAATCCCTCCTGATAACATGTCCAAAGTATGTGAGGCACAGTGTCTCTATTCTTGCTTCTAAGGAGCATTCTGGTTATTCTTTAAGACACATTTGTTCATTCTTCTGGCAGTCCATGATATATTCAATATCCTTCTCCAAAACCATAATACAAAGGCATCAATTCTTCTTCAATCTTCCTTATTCATTCCCCAGCTCTCACATGGACAGTTGAAAACACTATGACTTGGGTCAGACAGACATTACTCCTCAAGGTGACAGCCATGCTTTTCAACACTTTAAAGAGGTGTTTTGCAGTCAGTTTGCCCAGTGCAATGCATCTTTTGATTTCTTGACTGTTGTTTCCATGGCTGTTGTCTGTGGATCCAAGGAAAATGAAATCGTTGATAATCTCAATCTTTTCTCCATTTGTCAGAATGTTGCTTATTGGTTCAGTTGTGAGGATTTTTGTTTTCTTTATGTCAAGGTGTAGTCTATACTGAAGGCTGTGGTCTTTGATCTTCATTAGTAAGGGCTTCAAGTCCTCTTCACTTTCAGCAAGAAAGATTTTTTTATGTGCATAACACAGGATGTTAATGAGTCTTCCTCCAATCCTGATGCCCTGTTCTTTTTCATATAGTCCAACTTCTCAGATTATTTGTTCAGCATACAGATTAAATAGGTGTGGTGAAAGGATATACCTCTGACACACCTTTCCTGACTTTAAACCATGCAGTATTCCATTGTTCTGTTCGAACTAGTGCCTCTTGATCCATGCACAGGTTCCTCATGAGCACAACTAAACATTCTGGAATTCCCATTCTCCACAATGTTATTCATAATTTGATATGATCCACACAGTCAAATGTTCTAGCATAGTCAATAAAACACAGGTAAACATCTTTGTGGTACTCTCTGCTTTCGGCCAGGATCCACCTGACATCAGCAATGATATCCCTGGTTCCATGTCCTCTTCTAAATCTGGCTTGAATTTCTGGCAGTTCTCTGTAACTACACTGCTGCAACAGTTTTTGAATGATCGTCAGCAAAGTTTTACTCACATGTGATATTAATGATATTGTTCAATAATTTCCACTTTTGATTTGATCAACTTTCTTGGGAATAGGCATAAATAATGATCTCTTCCAGTTGTTTGGACAGGTAGGTGTCTTCCAAATTTCCTGGCATAGATGAGTAGCACTTCCAGTCCTGCACCTGTTCGTTGAAACATCTGAATTGGTATTTCATTAATTCCCAGAGCCTTGTTTTAGCCAGTGCCTTCAGTGCAGCTTGGACTCCTTCCTTCAGTACCATCAGTTTCTGATCATAAGTTACCTCCTGAAATGGCTGAACAACAACCATTTATTTTGGTGTACATGCTTCTTTCATCTTCTTTTGATGCTTCCTGGTCATTTCATATATTTCCCAAAGAATCCTTCAGAATTGCAACTCAAGGATTGTATTTTTTCTTCAGTTCTTTCAGCCTAAGAAACGCTGAGCGTGTTCTTTCCTTTTGGCTTTCTATCTCAGGTTTTTGCAAATCTTATCAAAATTCTTTGTCTTCTCAAGCTGCCCTTTGAAGTCTTCTTTTCAGCTCTTTTTCTTCATCATTTCTTCTTTTTGTTTTAGCTACTGGACATTCAAGAGCAAATTTCAGAGTCTCATCTGACATACTTTATGTCTTTTCTTTCTATCCTGTCTTTTTTCATGACTTTTTTTTTTTGTGTGTGTGTGTGACGCCCTTGGTGTCATTTCACAACTCATCTGGCCTTTGGTTATTAGTATTCAAGGTGTCAAATCTATTCTTGCAATGGTCTCCAAATTCAGGTGGGATATACTCAAGGTCATACTTTGGCCTTGTTCTGACTGATGATATTGAGCTTTTCCATCCTCTCTTTCCACAGATATAGCAGATTTGGTTCTTGTATATTCCATCTGGTGAGGTCCATGTGTATAATTGCTGCTTGTGTTGGTGCAAAAAGGTATTTGCAATGAAGAAGTCATTGGTCTTGCAAAATTCTATCACGCAATCTCTGGCATCATTTCTATCACCAAGGCCATATTTTCCAACTATCGTTCCTTCTTCTTTATTTCCAAGTTTTGCATTCCAATCACCAGGAATTATCAGTGCATCCTGATTGCATGTTCCCTTAATTTCAGACTGCAGAAGTTGGTAAAAATCTTCAATTTCTTCATCTGTGACCTTAGTGGTTGGTTCGATTATTTGAATAATAGTCATATTACTGGTCTTTCTTGAAGGTGGATGGATAGTATCCTCTCACTGACAGTTTTGTACTGCAGGAGAGATCTGGAAATGTTCTGTTTGGAGATGAATGCAGCACCATTCTTCTTCAAGTTGTCATTCCCAGCATAGTAGACCATATGATGGCCTGATTCAAAATGACCAGTACCAATACAATTCAGCTCACTAATGCCTAGGATATCAATGCCTATGCATTCCATTTCACTTTTGATGATTTTCAATTTTCCTAGGTTCATGCTTTATAAATTCCAGGTACTTGAGTCAGAATCTACTCGATGGCACTGGGTTTTCCGGGTATTATTAATGGACTCTTGCCACTGTTTCTTCTCTTTTTCAGTCATGACACATCAGCAAATGAAGGTCTCAATAGCTTGACTCCATCTACGTGCTTAAGGTCGACTCTGCTTTGAGTAGTCAGCTCTTCTCCAGTCATATTGATGGAACAGTCAACATACTAGATAGATTTCGTCATGAATTGAATGGTGTCCCCTAAATATATCTGTCAACTTGGCTAAGTCATGATTCCCAGTATCATATGATTGTCTAGTATTTTATCATCTGATGTGATTTCTCTGTGTTGTAAATCTTGTCACTACGTTGTAATAAGTTGGATTAAAGAAAAAAATAATAAAATTGATTAGCAACAGTTATATTTATGAGACCTATAAGATTTTTTTTTTTTTTATCTAAGATTAGCCAGTGTCTAAGCCAATCTCTTTTAAGATATAGAAGAGATAAGCAAACAGAGAGATATGGGTACCTCATACCAACACGAAAGCAGCCCCAGGAGCAGAGTGCATCCTTTGGACCTGAGGTTCCTGAGCTGAGATGCTCCCAGACCAAGGGAAGGCTGACAACAAGGACCTTCCTCCAGATCCAACAGAGAGATAAAGACTTACCCTGGAACCAGCACCCCGAATAAGGATTTTTAGCCTACAGGACTGTGAGAGAATAAACTTTGTTAAAGCCATTCACTTGTGGTATTTCTGTTATAGCAGCGCTAGATGACCAAGACAGATATATAATTTCATGTATATGTCCATATATATATATATAGATAGATAGATAGGCAGATAATTGATCACAATGAGGTTTGTTTGTCTTTATACATGAAAACACCCCTAGAGCTATTTTTATATAGATATAGCCTCTGCTATTTTTTTTTTTTATACCTCCATTCGTAATGTATACAAAATGGTACTTTGGGCAAAAAACATATGTTATATGAATCTGTTTATCCCCACCTGAAAAATCATATTTCCAATACTTTCTGGCAGTATTGTTAGGAAGCATAAATGAGAATTAAATGCTTGAATGTGTCTATGATACATGAAAATAATTGTAGTGTTTCCTTGGTGTTACTTGTCTATCTACCTACTTACCTACCTGTCTGTCTGTCTACCTACCTACCTATCATCTATCTATCTATCTGTCTATCTATCTATCTATCTATCTATCTATCTATCTATCTATCTATCTATCTATCTATCTATCTATCTATCTATCTATCTATCTATCTATCTATCTATCTATCTATCATCTATCTATCTATCATCTATCTATCTATCGATCTATCTATCTATCTGTCATCTATCTATCATCATCTATCTATCTAACATGTATCTATTCCTGAACACTATGAGTGGAACAGTTTCTGAGTCAACTATTAGCAAATGAATGCAGAGATTAAATTTCATAGCATTAATGATAAAAGTGAATACATGAAATCCACATTTGTCTCATATAGAACATATTAGGAATAATGGTGGAAAGTAGAACTGAATAAAGAAATGGGGCCTTGAAAAAAACATTAAAACACTCTCGAAAATGGTAAAACATGATATTGCCTATAAATTTTTACCTTTTACCTGTATTGAATCTGTTTTACACCCCATGCAATTCTTAGCATGGCACAGTGGGAGCAACTTACAGCTTTCTCTCTACGTTTACAGCTCTCCCTGAGGAGACACCAAGCTATGTGTTAATTATGTCTGAAGCACTTGAAAACTGAAGAACATATCTAGTGTGTCTGTCAATTTTCTAACCAATTTGTATTCACCAGTGATTGTTTCTTTTAGATTCATTTAGTCTCAGTTAGCTTTCAGTTTGTCCCACCCAGGAGTCTGGATTAAAATACCTTACCTTTAGGACAGACCACTCAATATTCCCCCATTTCCATAACGTTGTCATACGGAACAAAATTAGTAAATTTCATACTCTGATATACAGTTTGTTTTTTCTATACTTTCACTTTTTTATTATTATGCTTTAGGTGAAACATTACGCTAAAGTGATTTTCTCATACAAAATTTTTACACTTATTGCTATGTGACCCCAGTTGCTATAAACATAATGTGAATGCACACTCCCTTTTTCCACCCTGGATTTCCTGTGTCCATTCCACCAGTGCTTATCCCTTTCTGCCTCCTCATCTCACCTTCGAACAGGAGTTGCCCATTTAGTCTTATGTAGATTAAAAAAAAAAAAAATTATCTACATGAACTACGAAACACATTTTTCACAAGTATTATTTTGTGTTTATAGCCCAGTCTAATCTTTGTCTGAAGAGTTGGCTTCAGGAATAGTTTTAGTTCTGGATTGACAGAGAGTCTGGAGGCCATGTTTTCTGGGGCTCCTACACTCTCAGTCAGACCTTTAAGTCTAGTCTTTTTTTCATGATTTTGAGTTCTACACCTCATTTTTCTTCTGCCCCATCAGGAACTCTCTGCTGTGTTCCATGTCTGGGCAGTAATTGGTGGTAGGTGGGCACCATCTAGTTCCTCTGGTCTCAGGCTCATGGAGTCTGTGGTTTATGTGGCCCATTTTATCTCTTGTGCTAATACTTTCCTTGTGTCATTGGTGTCTTCATTCTCCTTTACTCCAGGTGGATTGGGACCAATTGATGCATCTTAGATAGGCCGCTTGCAAGTTTTTAAGATGCCACTTACCAAAATGGGATTTAGAACATTTTCTTAATAATCTTTGTTATGCCAGTTGACTTAGATGTCCCCTGAAACCACAGTCCTCAGACTGCCACTCTTGCTATTCTGTCCCTTGATGCATTTGGTTGTGTTCAGGAAACATCTTAGCTTTCGGTTTAGTCCATTTGTGCTGACTTCACCTGTATTGTGTGTTGTCCCTCCCTTCACCTAAGATAATTCTTGTCTACTATTTAATTAGTGAATTTACCTATCCTTCCTTCCCCACCCTTGTAACCACCTAAGAATGTTTTCTTCTGTATTTAAACCATTTCTTCAGTTTTATAAAAGTAGTCTCATACAATATTTGTCCTTTTACTACTGACTAGTTTCACTCAGCATAATGCCTTCCAGATTCATCCATGTTATTTGATGTTTTGAAGATTCATAATTGTTCTTTATTGTGTGGTATTTCATTGTGTGAATATAAAATAATTCACTTATCCACTCATACTTTGATGAGCACATAGATTGTTTCCATCTTTTTCTAAAGTGAACAGTGCTGCAGTGAACCTATCTATTTTTCTGTTGGCTCTTATTTTTCCAGGATATATTTTAAAGAGTCGAAATCCTGAATTGCATGTTTTTTTTTTTTTTTTCTATCTAGATTTTTAAGGAAGTGCCAAATCAATTTCCAAAATGGTTCTACCATTTTACATTCCCCCCAGCTGTGTATAACGTTCCAGTTTCTCCACAACCTCTCCAACATTTATTATTATTATTTTTTTAAATACTAGCCTCGTTGGGATGAGAAGGTATCTCATTATAGTGTTGATTTTCATTTATGTAATGTCTAATCATTGTGAGCATTTTCTCCTCTGTCAGTTAGCCACCTGAATATTTTCTTTGGTGAAGTGCCTGTTCATATCTTTTGCCCTTTTTTTAAATTGGGTTTTTTGTTTTTGAAGTTTTGCAGTATCTTCTAGGTTTTAGAGTTTAGACCCTGTTCATATATGTCATACTCCAAAATTTTTTGCCCAGTCTGTAGGTAATATTTTTACTCTTTTAATGAAGTCTTTGGTTGAACATAAGTGTTTCATTTTTAGGCTCTCCCAGCTATCTAATTTCTCTTCTGGTTTTGTGCTTTTATACTAATGTTTTTTATACTGTTCGTGCCATGCATTAGGACTGTTATCATTGTCCCTATTTTTTCTTCCATAATCTTTAACAATTTAGATTTTATGTTTAGATCTTTGATTCATTTCAAGTTAGTTTTTGTGCATGGTGTGAGGTATTGATCTTGTTTTATTTTTTTGCAGTTGGATATCCAGTTATGCCAGCACCATTTTTTAAAGAGATTGTCTTTTCCCCATTTATTGGAGTTTAGGCCCTTGTGAAATATTGGCTACTCATAGGTACATAAACTTACATCTTGTTTCTCAATTCTGTTCCATTGGTCTATGTATCTGTTGTTGTATCAATCCTAAACTGTTTTGACTACAGTGGTGGTATAACAGGTTTTAAAACCACTTAGCATAAGTCCTCCCACTTTGCTTTTCTTCTCCAGCAGTGCTTTACTTATGTGGGCCCCCTCCTTTTCATGTGAATTTGGTTATTTTTTTCTCCATCTCTTTAAAAAAAATGCCTCAGAATTTGGATCGGGATTACATTTTATCTGTAGATCACTTTCGGTAGAAGTGATATTTTCACAATGTTGAGTCTTCCTATTTGTGACCAAAGTATGTTTTTCCACGTATGTATATCTCTTTTTGTTTCTTGCAATAGTGTCTTGTAGTTTTCTTTGTATAGGTCTTTTACATCTATGGTTAGGTTTATTTTCTTGCAGGCTATTTTATCTTCTTTCATGTTATTGTAAATGGTATTGATATGGTGACTTCTTCAAAGTTTTCTTTGTTGTTGTCAGAAATCCAATTGATTTTTGTATGTTTATCACATATCTTGATATTTTCCCAAAATCTTCTATTCAAAAACCCAAAACAATGTTCTTGTGGATTCCTGGCATTTTGTGTGTGTGTGTGTGTGTGTATAAAATCATATCATCTACAAATAGAGTTACTTTTAATTCATCCTTATCAGTTTGGATGACCTGCATTTCTTTTTCTTTCCTAATTGCTCTGGCTAGGGCCTCCAGCACAATGTTGAATAAGCTTGGTGATAAAGGGCATCCCTGTCTGGTTCCCGTTCTCAAGGGGAATGCTTTCAGACTCTCTCCATTTAGGATGATGTTGGCTGTTGGCTTTGCGTAAATGCTTTTATGATTTTGAGGAATTTCCCTTCTGTTCCTATTTTGCTGAGAACTTCTATCATGAATGGGTATAGGACTTTGTCAAATGTATTTGCTGCATCAAATGATAAGGTCATTTGGTTCTTATCATTTGTGTTCTTTATGTGTTGGATTACATTGATTGTTTTTCTAAGGTTGAAACATCCCTGTATACCTAATACGAATCCTGCTTTGTCATGGTGAATAATTTTTTGATATGTTGTTGAATTTTATTGGCTAGAATTTAGTTGAGGAGTTTTGCAACTATGTTCTTGAAGGATATTGGTCTGTAATTTTCTTGTTTTGTGGTGTCTTTACCTGGTTTTTGTACCAGATTTATGCTGGCTTCAGAGTCAGTTTGGGAGTATTTCATCCTTCTGTATGCTCTGCAATGCCTTTAGTAGTAGTGGTGTTAACTGTACTGACAGTTGGGTAGAATTATCAAGAGAAGCTATCAGGGACAGCACTTTTTTTTTTTTTTGTAAGGAGTTTTTTAGTTACCTCTCCATCTCTTCTTTCATTATAGGTTTATTTAGTTTTCTTCCTCTGTTTGTGTTAGTTTAGGTAGGTAGTGTGTTTTTATAATTTTGTCCGCTTCCTCTAGATTTTCAACTTTGTTGGAGTAAAATTTCTTGCAGTATTCTCTTATGATTGTTTTAATTTCAGTTGGGTCTGTTGTGATATCATCCACCTCATTTCTTTTTTGAGTTATTTGCTTCCTCTTCTGTTGTTCTTTTGTCAGTGTGGCCAGTGGTTTACTGATTTTGTTGATCTTTTAAAAGAACCAGATTTTATCCTTGTTAATTCTTTCAATTGTTTTTCTATTCAGTAAGTTATTGTGTTTATTTATTTTGTTTGTTTACTGTGTCCTAGCTTCTTGTTCTGTTTTGTTTTGATATGTCCAAATAGGCTGCTCAGGTGAGATACTTTGAATATTGGTTGTTTTGATGCTCTATCATTTTGTCACCAGTTGGTTAGAGCTCTTACGAGGTATGTGAGCCAGGAATCCTTTTACTTTTCTTGTGATGACTCGGCTCAGGCATCCAGGTTGGTTGGTTGCCAAGTGTGTGGTGTGGGCTTTCACCTACAGTTCTAGATGTGCAGGGGTGATTGGAGCAGGCACAGGTACCCGGCTGCACTAGGGGGTCATATGCTGGGCAAATAAGTGGGCTGATGACTGTTCTTGAGTACCCTGGTATAAGATATGTCCCTGTTCCCTAGACTGCATAGTTAGGTGGGCTTTGTGGTTGGACTTTGGGTACCCAGTACTGTTTGCTTTAAGGACTGTGTGGGAAGAATTATTCTTGGACCCCTGTTGCAGATGGTTAGGTGATGTAGATGGAGCCAACAGTCCTTAGGCCACTGACGTGGATAGATGAGGTCCATGTTTAATGGGAACTGTGGTGTCAAATGTCATAAATCTGCCACTCTTCCTTAGCTGTTGCAGTTGAAAATAGGCTTCAGGTATATACCCTGTTGTTTTGTGCTAATGACTGTCTATGCTGTTGAAATGGGCCCACAGAGGTCTAGGCAGTGTTTTAAAGTATTCAACATCCATGGGCCTCTTTTGTCTGTACCTACACAAAGGGACTCTGCCTGCCCTGAGTTCCTAGCTTAGGGGAGCTGGCAGATTATTTTTTCCCTGTTTGTTCATTTGTTCCCACTCCATAGCTGGGACAATGGTTCAGAGGATACTATAGGTCATATTCCCAGCCCAGGGGGCTCAGCAATCACTGACACTAGACTACGAACTGGAACAGAGCAGAGAGGGGGTAGGTAAATGGGAAAGAGGTACTTCCCAAGGATGATAAAGGATTTTTGATCTTTATTAAAAAAAAAAAAAAAAGAAAGAAAGAGGTACTTCCCAAGGATGGGAAAGGATTTTTGATCTTTATAGTGTAGATTACATGCCTGTATTTCTCTTTTACTGATTCACTGTTGCTTCTCCCTGGTTCCAGAGGTTTGAACAGACTCTGAGCCCCATGATTTCTGCCAATGTGGAAAATACATCACAAACACTATTGCTTGCCTCAACCCACATGAGCCAGCTGATCCAGCCTGCAAGGTACCAGCCAGGTCAGGTCTGACAAATCCTTGCTACTTCTAAAATGTCTCTCCCTCTCTCTGTCCCTCAGCAGTACTCCCCAACTTTGTCTTCAATGTTCAGGGCTCCTAGATTGTCGTATATGATCGATTAATTTGCTTTTTCAGGTCTTTGTTGTAAGAGATCACAGGGAGCATCTGACTACCCTATCATTTTGCCCCCTCCTTTTTTTTACACTCGGGACAGTTATTAGTCACTCCAACTCCCCTTTTATTGCAAATTGTCTGTTTAAGACTTCTCTCTTATTTTATTTTATTATAGTAAGATATTCTATTTTATTTTTTTTTAAATTTATTTTATTAGCATGAGTTAAAATGAGAAGAAACAACTGCAAGTATCAAATAATAATTGGAACATAGAATGCACAAAGAATGAATCCTAGAAAATTGAAAGTTGTAAAAAATGAAAAGGAACCTATAAAGGTGGATACCCTAGGCATTAGTGAGCTAAAATGGAATGATATTGACCATTCTGAATTAGGCAATCGTATGGTATGCTATGCCAGAATGACAATTGAATAGGGATGCCATCATACTCATCTTAAAAAAAAAAAAAATTCCAAGACCTACAATGATGTATAACACTGTCAAAGATACGATAATATTCATATGCCAACAAACAAGACCAGTTAATACTACTATTATTCAAATCTACTCAACGAATGCCAAAGATGAGGATGTTGAAGATTTTATCATCTTTTGAAGTCTGAATTCACCAAAATTGCAATCAAATCCATTGCTAATTATTAGTTATTAGAATGTGAAAGTTGGAAAAAAAAAAAGAAGGATCAACAGATGGAAAATATGGCCTTGGTGATAGAAACGATGCCAGACATCCATATTTGAATATTGCAAGACCAATGAATTCTTCATTACAAATAACTTTTTAACAAAAGAAATGGAGACTGTATATGTGGACTTTGCTAGATAGAACGCACAAGAAGCAAATCCACTACATCTGTGGAAAGAGATGATGGGGAGGCTCAATGTCATCAGTCAACACAAAGCCAGGGGACAACTGCAGAACTGACCATCGATTGCTCATATGCAAGTACAAGTTAAAACTGAAGAAAACTAGAGAAAGTCCACGACAGCCAAAATATGACCTTGAAAATATCCTACCTGAATTTAGAGATCTTCCCAAAAATTGATTTGACACGTTGAATACTAATGACCATAGATTAGACAAGTTTGGAATGCCATCAAGTACATCATACCTGAAGAAATCAAAAGATCATTAAAAGACAAGAAAGAAAGAGGAAACCAAATGGATGTCAAAGATTCTCTGACACTTGTTCTTGAATGTAGAACAGCTAAAGCAAACAGAAGAGATAATAAAGTTGAAGAGCTGCACAGGAGATTTCAAAGGGAGGCTAAGAAGACAAATTAAAGCATTATAATTAAATGTGCAAAGACCTGGAGTTAAAAAACCAAAAGGGAAGGACATGCTTGAGATTTTTTAAAACTGAAAGAGTGAAAGAAAAAATTCAAGAGATATTAGTAAATTTTATGGTATGTTATTTATATCTCAATAAAAAGATTTAAACAATAAAAGTAACATGAAAAAATCCAATTTGTCTGACTTTCTAGATGTGAAATAAGAGATATATCCATGTATAAAGCTGTTTAATAGAAGCAGAGCCCAGGCTTACTCAAGTAGGTATTAAATGTCCTTATGGTTAGAAAAATCATGAAAATTTGATGACTTTGAAAAAATAAAGCCTTGGAAAAAATTCTTTTATTTCTGTATCAATTATTTTTTATAAGTTCACAATTTCCGTAGAATCTATTTGTTGTGATGACCATAGATAAGTTCCATGAAAAAGTGAGTTTTAAAAGTGAAGACATTTTCTATGAGAGAATAATATTGAATTTTTATTTTCCTACTCTAGGGTTGAATAATTTCTATTGCTCCAAATAATAAAATAATAGTTTGAGCTAATATTTATGTAAATAGACAGGCACATCTGGTTTTGTACTTTGCTGTCATTTCATATATTAAGCATGTTTGGTGGTATTTAAGTAATACACTGTCATACTAAATAGTTTTATCTTTCTCACCAAGAAGTCTATACCATTTCATTATTGTTAGTTGCCTTTGTATGTAGGTAAGACTGTCTGTAATTATAAGATGAACTTCTGCTAGAATATGACACAGTGGAAACTGGGAGAAACATCACATGTTGTGGTGAACGGCATGCCCTTCACAGTTCTAGGATGTGCCATTCACATATGGTAGAAATTAGAATATCACTCTTTCTGTAACTTGACTCCTGAGACTTCCCTACCTCTACATTTGTCTACATCTCTCCACCAGTTTATTCTTTCTCCAGGGAACCCAGCAGTATATGTAGTACTGATTTGTCAATTCTCTCAGCCCCCTCTGCTTAGTGGTAACTTTTTCTAATAGAGAAATTATACACAGGTAGTATTAGACACTTCATGGGAAAGTTCAGTCCTTGAAGGAGGACATCGTGGCTGGTATAGTTGAGGGTCAGTTAAAAATAGGTAGACCCTCAACGAGATGGATTGACACTAGTATTGCTAACATACCAATCATTGTGAGGATGGTGCAGGACCAGACTCTGTTTCGTTCTGTTGTTCATGGGAGTATCTGTGATCAGTATCAACTCTAGGCACTACACAACAAAAAGTGTTATTAGGGGTCATTAAATATTTTAATGAATCACAGATTTTTTTATAACCCTGGTGGCGTAGTGGTTAAGAGCTATGGCTGCTAACCAAAAGGTCGGCAGTTCGAATCTACCAGGCACTCCTTGGAAACCCTATGGAGCAGTTCCACTCTGTCTTATAGGGTCACTATGAGTCAGAATTGACTCGATGGCAATGGATTTGAATAATATTTAACTGGTATAGCAAGCCCCTCAGTATTTTCTTATCATTCTCTCTCTCTTTTTTTCTCTGTCTCTCTTATTTTCAAGGACTCCTCCAATGAAAAACTTGAAAAACTGTATTAGCGAATTAGACATATTTATTTTCTTTGAGTTGATGGATACCACTGGGTTGTGTGTTATTACTTTTGGTCCATATGATTACTGTGGTGAGAAGGAAGCTCTTGGATGTTTACGTTAATCATGGCAATACTCAATAGATTGCACATTTACTACTGTTTTTTTTTTTTCACATCTTAAGCTAAATAAATGACACAGCATACAATTCCATTGTGCCCTGCCGTCACAATTGCATGTAGGTCTTCTGTCTCTCCTTATTGTATCATCTAGAAATTCTTTTCCCAGGCATGTAACGAAACACTCAATAATAAAATGCATCTCTCAAACATTAGCTCAAGAAACAGGTTTTAATTTATTTAAACAAGGGAAACAGAAAAAAAAGAAAATGTCCGGTGGAGGGGCCTGATGGCTCTCATTGGTTCAATAGCTCAGAAAATCAAAGTTAATATATTTGGCAATCCCTTCTCCTTAAATTACATTCCCCGAAAATTCAAGTTCACAGGGTAATGAAGTCCAGGAAGCAGAAGACGGTGGGGAATAAATGTTTTTCTCAAAGACCTCCCTTTTTAAGGAAGTAACATCAATCCTATCTCTATTTTTAAAAGGTGGCTGAACTTCTCACAGCAATAGTCTGCAAATTATTTCTTAAAATGGGCACTTCCTTGTTTATTTCTTTTTAACATCTTTTTTACTCAACCAAAAAACCAAACCCATGTCACCAACTCCTAGTGACCCTACAGGACAGACTAGAACTGCCCCCTAGGGTTTCCCAAGAGATACTGGCAGGTGCAAACTGCTGACCTTTGGGTTAGCAGCTGAGCTGTAACCACTGTGTCACCGTGGCTCCTGTTCTTTACTACTTTATGAGAATTCCTGATATCAACCAATGGAAGTTTATTATAAACCTTCCCTGACTATGTCCTGTGTCCACCTTCTGATGGTTTTTCATTATTTACTTTGAACAAATCATGCATCGAAATGAATCAATTAGCTTACTGTGTCAGCTTATTAATCATTATCTCTATTGAATTTATTTTCTCCCCCAGACATTGTCCTAGGCATTAGCTATTTTATGAACCCAACTGCTTTTTCTCTTCTTTTAATCTGATTGTCTCTGTCATCTCAGGCATGACACCATTAAAGCAGAAAATTAACATTAAGAAGTTATTGACACTAGCTGTTATGAACCTAGAACCTGGAACCTGGAGCTAGGTCATGTTTGAAACTTGTTTCTGTGAACTTGGACTATTTATCTACCATTTGTGAGTACAACTTGGGTCATTTATTTACCCTCTCTGAACCTCCATAGTATCATCTAAAATGAGTAAATATTAATAAAACCTGCCTCACAGAGCTGTTGTGAAAATTAATTAAATCTTGAAGAATGACTCTGATACACCAGTCAACAAGTATGGAGTATTATTACCTGGATGTGCTCATTGTTGCTTTGGAAATCCCTGGACCACTCGCTGTGACTTGTCTCATCCAGCAAACCAGAGCCGCAAGTGGGAGTATAGAAAGGCACCTTTATTTCCTTGTGCAAGGGAAGGAACAGTTGGGCCTGATGTTGCTAAGACTGCTCAGTGAGAGTGAGGCAAAAGGTTACTTTTAAGGGGTTGACAAGTGGGAAATTCATACAAGTTACAACAGCAATATTATTAAACTACTTAAGTGCAATGTGGTTTAAATGTAACTTCATGCATCATGTGTTCAGAACATGGCAATTAAACTCTACCCAGAGGTGGAGAATGTACTATGCATGAGGTTTAAAAGGTTAACCTGAATGTCAACAAGGTGCCTAAATCAGTTTCTGACAGTTTTTTCTAGTTTGGGCAGAACTTAAAGAGAAAGGATCCAGAATTTTAATGTACAGCTGCTGGGTGTACCGAGCAAAGTAACCAGGATTCTAATGTAAAGCTAAGGGGAGTGCCAAGCAAGCTGCACAAAGCAGTGGAATTTTCTGCAGCCTGGGGAGCTCTGTCTTATCATGACCATCCTCACCTTCTAACTGCTTCAACCTTTTTAAAAATATTGATGCTCATATGACAATATAACATGCACCTTCTCTTATATTCCAATGAGCTATTTTTATTCAAATTTCTTTGGTTACATGAGGGATTTTATTTCATGATCCTGAGCCATGAAAACATTTAGACTCTAGTAGCTTCAATAAGAAGCTAGTAGAGCCCTGGTGCGTAGTGGTTAAGTGCTACAGCTGCTAACCAAAGGGTCAGCAGTTCAAATCCACCAGGCACTTCTTGGAAAATCTATGGGGCAGTCCTACTCTGTCTTATAGGGTCGCTATGAGTCGGAATCGACTCGACAGCACTGGGTTTTCTGGGGGGTTAGCTTCAATAAAATCCCAGAAATTTTAAAAAGAAAAAAATAACAATAAACATAAATACATGGAAAAATCTGAGTAGTAACATCGACCAACAATGTCCATGAGGTCAGATAACTGTATCCTTGCCACATAACAGACCTCACTTGAAATAGAAATATATCATTGTGCAAACCATACTATTATTTCATTTTGCCTCTCACAAGCAGGGTAAGCAAAAGACAATAAAAATATAAAAAACACCACAGTGCATGATAAATAATGACCACGTATTAGGAAAGTCAAAAGAATGAAAGGCAGGCAACGAACTTAAGTCATCATAGCATATCCTGTTCCCCAAGGAAATACACAAAGAAATAATTGAACAAATATTTTAAAAAGTTTTTCATATAGAGAAAAACAACTCATGAAAG
Organism: Elephas maximus indicus; assembly: GCF_024166365.1. NCBI lineage: Eukaryota > Metazoa > Chordata > Mammalia > Proboscidea > Elephantidae > Elephas > Elephas maximus. The sequence continues at coordinate 106,991,280 of NC_064825.1, read as the reverse complement.
AAAAAAGGTAATTAAATAAGAATGACTAGTGGGGAAGGGATTCTAAACCTGGGAACTACTGTGGATGACCTCAAGAAACTTATATTTATTGGTGTGTATTCTGATCTAGGCAAAACGCATTGATTAAAAAGAAAGTCAGATGCAAAGCTGAACTTTTGAATTGCTAAACAGCAAGCTATGTTGAGTTAACAAATTCACATGGGAAAGTAAAGGCATCCATAAGAAAATGGAGCTCCAAGGTCTGGAATGGGGACATATGAGCCAATTTAGATGACTGAGTAATTCAAATCACTACACTACCCTGAGACTCATGGCAACCTGGCCAAATCTAATACCCCTCCCCCTCAGAAACTATGAAGGCTAAAACAGAAGGCAAGGGCTTACACAAACACACACATACACAAACACAAGTACTGACACTGCAAAGTTTATTCTAATAGTTGAAATAAACACCAGAATCATTAACTGTACTCTTGTACCTGGTACCTTTTCCCACTACCGCTCAGCTAGCCACTCTCTTTGCTGATTTCATGGTTCCCAACACATTCTCCTGAAGCTATGGTAGCGCACTGGGCCAGAGCTTGGCTGCCAACCAAAAGGTCAGCAGTTCAAATCCACCAGCCTTTCCTTGGAAAATCTATGAAGCAGTTCTAATCTGTCCTATAGGGTTGCTTTCAGTCAGAATCAACTCAATGGCAAAGGATTTTATTTATTATCACATTCTCAAAAAACCCAAACTCACTGTTCTTCAGGAGATTCTGACTCATAATGACCCCATAGGACAGATTACAACTGCCCCATAGGGTTTCCAAGGCTGTAAATCTTTATGAAAGCTGATTATTTCTCTCAGGGATTGACTGGTGGATTTGAATCACTGACCTTTCATTTAGCAGCCAAGCACTTTAATCACTGCACCACCAGGGCCCCAACACACTTTTCTCTATGATAAAATTCACTTAATTATTATATCTGTATTCCATCTCTTAACTTCAAGGAAGGCAAAGGTTTATACTGTTTTGTTCATCAATGTATTCAGAAGAGTGACTGACACATATTTATAAATATATGTGGAATATATGTGTGCTTGCTAAACCCTACGGAGGCACACAGACAAGGTTTAAAACTCATCATGTATTTCATAGGAACCATATAAAGAATCAAACAATAGAAATGATGTTGCATATTTTTTTCCATATTCTACGTAGGGCATATTTTACATCTTTGTTCCTCAAGCTATAAATCAAGGGATTCAACATGGGGATAACCAGGCTGTAAAATATGGAAGCCACTTTATCAGCATCAAAAGAATGACTGGATTTGGGCTGCATGTACATAAAGACTAAAGTCCCATAGAACACTACCACTACTGTCAGGTGGGATCCACAAGTGGAGAAGGCCTTGTGCCCACTCACAGCTGAGTGCATCCTGAGAATGGCTACAAAAATGAGCAGGTAAGAAACAAGAACTATTAAAATGGATGTAATCAAATCAAGAGATGCTAAGATGAGAATGATCAATTGAATTTCATGTGTGTTTGAGCAGAGCAAAGATAACAAGGGATTAGTGTCACAGTAGAAATGACTGATGACATTGCAGCCACAGAAGGATAAATTAAAAATCTTTATGGTGACCAAAAGAGAAACAAATGTGCAATAAAGATAGAGGATTGCCACCAATATCTGACACACCGTTTGTGACATGATGACTGAGTAGAGCAGAGGGTTACAGATAGCAACATAACGGTCATAGGACATTGCTGATAGAATGAAAAGTTCACCACTTATGAACAAAACAATGAAAGCGAGCTGTAGAGCACAAAAATAATAGGAGATTGTATTTTCATCTACAACAAAATTGACTAGCATTTTGGGTCCCACAGCTGTTGAATAACCAAGATCAGTGATAGCCAGGTGTCTCAGAAAAAAGTACATGGGAGTTTGTAGCCTGGAGTCCATCTTGGTGAGGATGATGATGCCCAAGTTGCCCACCACTGAGATCAGGTAGATGATGAGGAACAGCCCGAACAATGGCGCCTGCAGCTCTGGGCGTTCTGTGATTCCCGTCAGAATGAACTCATTCAGCACTGTTAGATTGTGTTTGTCCATCTTGGTCTATCAGGAAACCTATTCTGGATAGAGACAACAGCGTAGTCAATAGGTTTTATGTAGCACCATCAGTAGATTTTTAGCATACAAAGGCAATATGCTGAATGAATAAGATAAATCCAAATAAATACAGTTATTTGAAATTAAACCTGCCTCCCACAAATAAAGCATAGACACTTGAAGATAGAGAGAGAAAGAAGGAAAGAGGGAAAGAAAGAGAAATCTAACTTGTTATCAGTTGGGTAATATTTGTTCCCCAAAGAACATTTGTCAATGCCTGAGACATTTTGGATGTCACAACTAGGAGAAGAGTACTACTTGTACCTAATGGAAGCCTGGGATGTTATTAACATTCTGCTATATGCAGGGTAACTCCATGCAATAAGAAAATTTTCAGTCCAAACTGTCACTATAGCAGAAGTTGAGAAACCCCGTAGTAAACACAGTAACAGAGATAGACACAGATAAAGACATAGGTGTATGTGTACGTGTAAATGTAGATGTGCATGTATGTATATATATATACATGCACATATACTTGTGCATATACACAATACACACACACACATATACACGATATATGCACACATACATATGCATGCACATATACATATACACAATACATATATATTTATACAAACATATACATGTACATAGCTGGGATTCCTTGTGGAGCAGTGGATAAGACCTTGGCTGATAACCCAAAAATCGGCTGTTGGAATCTACCAGTCTTTCCCTGCAAAACCTATGGGGCAGTTCTTTTCTGTCCTCTAGTGTCTCTATGTGTCAGAATCAGCTTGATGGTAACAAGTTTGTTTTTTTAATGCATATAAATATATGAAAAAAAAATTTAAAAAGTTAAAATTTTTAAGTGGTATGTATATGGATGATTATTACACTTTTTTTTTTCATTTATAAAATGACATTTGCAAAATTATACTACAAATGTCAATTTCATTATAAAAATTTTAAAGGGCAAATTCACAAAATGTGTGGAAATATTTAATATGCTTTACTTCAAAACAGAGTCCTATAAAAGCCCTTGTGCCATGGGTGGTACAGACGGAAACAACACACTTGACAGGTATTGAACACATGATTAACAAGGAAAATCTAATCAATCATGGTGGGCATTATCTGTCTTTATACAGGGAAATATTCTAGGTGCTCGACCCATGCAGATACAGTCTCTGTTATACCTCCATTTGTGAGTTATAAAGTAAGATACCTTAATTTCTTCATTCACATCTGCAAAATGAACACTTCCCTTCAAGGTTGTTGGAAAAATAAATGATGATTAAACGTTTCAGTGCATTTAAGGTATCGGGATATAAGTCTCAAAAGTCAAGGATATAATGGTGTTGTTTTTAAAATGATGACAATAATTTACATGAAAGGACTTTTCTTTGCATATATACATGAATCGTTCTAGTTGACCTAGCTTCTATGTCAGGGTTATGATGATGAGTAGGTTGAGTAGTGTGTTATCCACGTAACTGACCCCAGCTGTTCTCTCCCCCATCTTCAACTCCGTGACTAAAATTGGACCATCAGTGTGCCAAGCTTCTGGATTATACATCTTCTACTTTACTTTTTTTTTTTAATACATTTTAATATAAGTTGATGGACTGCTTACCTAAAGCTCTGCAGTTCAAAACCACCAGTGGCTGCACGGGAGAAAGATGTGGCAGTCTGCTTCCATAGTTATTTACAGCCTTGGAAACACTTTGGGGTCACTGTTGAGTCAGGATCACCTTAACAGCCGTACCTTTGAATATAAATTTACTTAAAATACGTCCTGCCCTAGGAGCAGCTTCTTTATAACTAACATATACTAAGTTGTTTGTCATCAAAGTATCTAAGATAATGAGAGGAAATTTGAACAAATTGGAGGAAAGGGAGTTCCATGTCATTGATTTTATATAACGAAATTTCGTTAAAAAATTCCATTTGGATAAAGAAATCCTCTAGCTTAAACTATTATATAGTACTTAATTCATACAAACAAATATATTTAAATTAAAATGAATAATACATATCCCTAATATATGACAGGTTTAAAAAAAAATGCCAGAGAAGGATGAGGATGGCAATTTAAGGTAAAAGAATTAATGGTTTGAAATGATATTACTTAACAATGAAAATAGCCGGACCAGCAGCCTCTGCGTTAGAAATAATCAAGCAAATAGAAAAATACAATCATATCATATTAAATAATAAAATGGTAACAGGAGAAATACACTATCTCATATAAAACATTACTGAGAAGGTTGTGACCCTAAATACACACCTTGTTAATGTCAGAAAAGAAACTATTGGCCTCTTTCCACCTAGAATAAAGTAGAATGAAGAAAACAAAAAAAGACTTAAGGAAGCAATTAGATCAAAGGACATATGGCCCACATGAACCACAGCTTCCTCTAACCTGAGACCAGAAGACCTAGATGGTACCTGGCTATGACTACAGACCACTCTGACGAGGATCACAATAGAAGGTCTGCGGCAGAATAGGAAAAAAACGTACAACAAAATTCAAATAAAAAAAAAAAGGACCAGACTTACTGGTTTGAAAGAGGCTGGAGAAACCCCTGAGACAATTGTCCTAAGACAATCTTCTAATGTGAAACTATAGACACTGCCAGGGCCACCTTTGAGCACAAATAACAGACGGGGCTATTAAATTAAACAATAAAATCTGTGAAGAATGTGCCCCTTAGAACTACCAACTACGGGAGACCAAAAGGGCAAGAAGGTGGGAAAGGACAGGGAAACCTGACTAATGGACACAGAGAAGCCAGGTAGGAAACGAGGAGAGTGTTGACACATTTTGTGTAAGAAGTTTTATTGGAAAATTAATTTGCTATGTAAACTTTCACCTAAAACACAATAATTTTTTTTTAAAGAAGTTCAGAATTGGGTATTAGTATTACAATTAGGAGATCAAGTATCATCAATGAATGCCATAAAAGCAAAGTAAATCTTGTTTAGTTGCAATGACGAAAACCCAGTAAAAACTGCTGGAGGAAAAAAGGACTTGTATTTGTAAGTTCTGCTTTTCCTATAACGTAAGGGAAGAGAAGAGGACTTCCTGTCAAAAGCTTTGGAGTTTCATGGAGAGCTCCAAGTTATTTTCCATAGTTTACTCTCTTCGTTGAGTATCTCATTCTCCTTTTATAAAGCTATCTTCCTTGAGAAAATTATATATTATTTCTGCCAGATTGTACCAGGAATTGAAGAATACGGTATATATTATGCAATCATCATAAAATTGGGTACTTACAAGTTTCCCAAACTGTTAAAAATTGCTTTTCACATCTCAATATGAGTTGTGAGATAGAAATTTATTTCCTCATCAAGAGAATAGCAAAAATATACATTTATACAGTTATTTAAATATGCATTATGTATTAAATTACACTTAAGAGTAGAGCCAGCTTAGTATAACTAAGGATTTGAAAGGACATCAACATTGGAGACTGAATACTGTAGCTTCATAATTCTGCTACAGTATTTTTAATGCTGCATATGCTTCCTTTACTTTCATATTTGAGCTCTATTATTCACATAATTAGGTCACCTGGGTGGCACAGTTAAGCACTCAGCTACAAAGTGAAAGGTTGGGGGATTGAATCCAGTCAGAGGCGCCTTGGAAAAAAGAAAAATCTACTTCTGAAAGTTCACAGCCATTGAAAAACTATGGACCACAGTTCTCTGATGCACACGGGGTAGCTATGTGGCAAAACTGACTCCAGGACTTTTTTTTTTTTTTTCTGTTACTTTTTTATTCATATAGTTAATTATATAAAGTAAAAATATCATTTAGACATAATGATGAGGCTTCAAATACGAGCATTTAGCCTCTGAAACAAAGAGTGACTGTTTGAAAAAAATAATGATGTTAAAAAAAATAAAGGGAGAGAGATCCTAGTCTCAGGCACTATTGAAAAGTAGAATGCACACAGAACTGACTCAGAAATCCTAATATTTTGCAATGATTTTGCCATTGAATAAAGGTGGGACCCTGCAAGTGTCACTGAAACATTTCAGGTATTGGTAAAAAATGGAAAAAGTCTGTCTTTTTACCTGCAATGAAGACTCTGTTTTGACTCCCCCAAGTGTTTCTTAACATGGCAGAGTGAGAAGAATTTATGGTATTTTTTTTTTTCCCTTGGAGGTTTTCCCTGAGGAGATGCCAGGCAATTTAGTGACTGTTCCTGAAGCATATGAAAGCTTAACAAGATACCTGGAGTGGTTGTTTAACTGTCCAGGACATTTTGTGTTCACCAGTGACCAAATTTTTATTCTAATAGTGTGTATGCAGGTCTATGTTTATCTAGTTCATATGGTCTTGCATTTTACTTAGTTAACATTCATTTTACCACACAGGGACCTGGATTAATATTCCCTATCTGTAATCTGTAAAACAGAACTGTCAATATTCCCCATTTCTACAGTGGCCTCTCCACATGGATGACAAAATGAAGTTGTCCTTAAACACTTTCTTACTACATTATTTAAAAGATTTAAATGGAATAAAAGTAAATGCATTGTGCACGTGTGAGGTATCACTCCCTCATTTTCTGTCGTTTTTCTTATTGTTGCTGTTACTGCTATTTTCAAGGTTTTTTCTTTTTTCCTTTTTCACCTCATAAACTCAAATGTTACCCTTGCTTCTCATTTCCTAGTCAATTGCCATCATGTGTTTATGTTTTTTGCTTGTTTGTTTTAGTTTCCATTATTACATTTCTATATTTTATGTTTTTTCATTCTGTCCAATCTTCATTCCAAAACTTTTTTCTCACCTTAAGGCAGGGATTGATGTGTTTGATATAATGTTCTACCATAACAACATACCGTTGTAAAGTGTGATAGTTTGCATAATGTTTCATTATGAATATATACTTCCCGTGCAATAAATATTTTTGCTCCATTTTGTCATTGTAAATATTTATAATGTATCCATTTGTGACTTTTTTTTTTTTTTGCTTATTTCTCCTATATAATGACATGTATGTGATGCAGTGGTTAACAGTCTGGCTGTTAACCAAAAGATCGGCAGTTCAAATCCACCAGGTGCCTCTTGGAAGCCCTGTGCGGGAGTTCTACTTTGTCTTATAGGGTCATTATGAGTCAGGTTCAACTGGACAGCTTTGGATTTTGTTTGGTTTTATATATATAAATAGGAAACCCTGGTGGCATAGTCGTTAAGTGCTACGGCTGCTAACCAAAGGGTTGGCAGTTCTAATCCGCCAGGTGCTCCTTGGAAACTCTATGGGGCAGTCCTACTCTGTCCTACTGGGTTGCTATGAGTTGGAATCCACTCGACGAAAAAGGATTTGTACATAAATAAAACACAAAAAACCCAGTGCCGTCAAGTGGATTCCGACTCATAGTGACCCTATAAGACAGAATAGAACTGCCCCATAGAGTTTTCAAGGAGTGCCTGGTGGATTTGAACTGCCGACCCTTTGGTTAGCTGCTGTAGCACTTAACCACTACGCCACCAGGGTTTCCTAAAGTTTATATATATATATATATTTATTTATAAAACTCATTGCTAACTGAAATGTTGGCTGTTTGAACCCACTAGCCTTTCCAGGGAGAAAAGACCTGGCCATCTGCACCCATGAAGATTACAGCCTAAGCAACTCTATGGGACATTTCTACTCTGTCCTATACATTGCTATGATTTTCAACTGACCGGATGACATCTAACAAAACAAAAATTCTTGAATGGTACATATTTTGTTGCCTCCCACAGAACATTGTCTGACTTTACTGCTTCAGATAAACAAGTTTCTGGAGGAGGACATGATATTTGGAGAACGAGAGGGCCAACGAGAATGGGGGAAGCCCTCCATAAGCTGGACTGACACAGTGGCTGCACCAATATACTCGGACATACTAACGATTGTGAGGCTAGGACAGGGCCAGGCAATGTTTTCTTCTGTTTTACAGAACGTGGCCATGAGTTGGAGTCACTCAGTGGCAGGTAACAACAACCGCCTTTGGTGATTGACTTTTCACTTCATACGATTCTAATGAGGTCCATTCACGCTGTTGAGTGCATCAATAATTTGTTCTTTTTTTACTGCTGCGTATTACTTCATATATGGACTAAAAAAAAATGGATTTAGTACAGTTTAATTACCCATTCACCCATAGAAGGACTTTTTGGGTTGTTATCGGTTTTATCTATTATAAGTAGTGTTTCTTTTAACGTTTATGTAAGGATTTTTGTATGAACATAAGTTTTCATTTCTGTGTGATAAATGTGTAAGTCTGGGATTTTTTAATTCTGACAAAGTCCGATGTATCCATTTGTATTTTTCATCCATGTATTTGCATGTACCAATAATTCAGTAGTTTTTATGACAGAGTGGTATTAACTTGTTGGAAATACTGCAATTTATTCATCCATTCTCAAGTAGATGAACATTTGGGGTGATTCTAGTTTTTGAGTACTACAGATAACCTTGTTATGGACATTTGTGTACATGTATTTATAGGGCTAAATACTGTCATTTCACTTATGAGTAAATTGGTTAAATTTTAGGGTAAAACTATGTTCAGCTTTTTAAGACCCTGATGCTTAAAAGAAATTATTTTTGTAAGTATTTCATGATTTTAATTTTCCACTGGCAGTTTATGAATGTTCCATTTCCCTCACATAATTACTAAACACCTGATATTCTAATAGATGTATAGTTCCGTCATCAATGTTTTAACTTGAAGTTCATTGATAAGTGATGAACTGGACATTTTTAATGTGCTTATTTGCCACCAGAATATGCCCTATGAATAAATGAATTTTTGTTTTTATGATCATTTTCGTGGACTGTTTTCTTTTTCTTATTTTATCATTGATATTATTTTTGAGTTTTGAGTTCTATCTCTGTATATACTATGGAGATGTGGTGAAAAAGTTATTAAAGATCTGGGTGGCTCAAACATCCACTGAAATGTGGCATAGATTTGGTAAGAGGGGATTTACTGGGCTTTTTTTTTTTTTTTTTCTCCTGGTCTTACTGAATGTATTTAATCTTTCACACCATGTGTGATGGTAACTGCACGCTGTTCATGGGTGTCCTCTTTCGGTTTGAGAAAGCTCTATTTTAATACTAATTTGGTCTAAGTTTTGTCACATTTATTGAGACTTTTAAAACATTTCTCTACATCTATGTATATGGCATTGTTTGCCATTTTATTTGTTATTATGATAAATGTCATTAATTGATTTTTTTTTAATGGGAAACTATCCATGCTTTCCTGGGGCACACCAAATTAAGTGTACTATTGTCTTTACATGTTGCCAGACACAATTTCTTAAATTTTTCTTTAGATTTTTTGCATATGTGCTCTGTTGTTTTCTTTTCTTTTAATGTCTTTGTCTGCCTTTGATATCGGTTTAACCTATCCTCATAAAGGAAATGTAAATATGCCCTTCTCTTCAGTTCTGTAAAAAAGTCTCTGTACAATTGGCTTATTCTTTTTCCCTAAATACTTCATAAAATTTTCCAATCAAGCCACTTGGAATGATGAGAATGGGGCGTGTCTTAAATTTCCATTTTGATATTCTCTTTAGATATGATATTTTTCTCACATGTTTTCTAGTCTCTACATATATGGAAAAATACCATAACCCACCTTGCAGTGTCCTGTCCTAAAACCCAGATTGCAGTCTTTTTTAAAGACAACCTTAGCGTATCTAAAATTTAATTTTTTTCTCATTACAAATTTTTCTAATATTAAAAGAATAAGAAAATAGAAATGGAAAATTAGGAGGGAACATGGAGCAACTATGTCCAGAAATCATGGCAAATATAGAAAATGCTACATATCACACCTCACCCACTAGAAACACAGCATAGTCCAAACCATGGGTTATCTCCTTATGCTTCTTCCAAGCAAAAAAAGCAGGATAATCAAAATGATGAATTCAGACAATAGATCCTGATCAAAATACATGCTTATATTATTCAAATTTAAGAAAATCCAGGCAAACAAAAACAAGGCAACAAACATAACTCAGCATACAATAGACTTCTTATGCAAGGATACAGAAACAATTAGAAAATCACTTCTAAACAAGAGTAATTATTATTTTCGAGAGAGATAAGGATAACAACCTATTGGACAAAAGCACAGATTTAGGAAGCAATACCTGTCTGGGAGAGACAAAATGAAAAAACCTGGAAACTTCTGTGGCTGACCTCAATAAATCTGTCTTAACTTATATACCCACTGATACAGGCAAAATTGGCTAATTTGGACAAAACCAGATACTCAGCTGATCCTGTTGAATACAGTTTTATTTTGTTTATACTAATATTACAATATGGTAATAATAAAAATGATAAAGTATATGGACTCCAAGGGCTCAAATATGAAAGTAAAGGCACTGATGATGAAAGAGAGGGATTTCAAGGTTTAGAAAGTGGACATTTGAGCAAACTCATATAACTGAGTACTCGAACCAACCTACCCCAGTGAGCCTTGTTTTAATCAGCATTAGCCACCCAGGGCAGAGTGTAAGAAATAAAATAGGAGGTGTGTGTGAGCATGCATACACACACACACACACACACACACACACACACACTTTCTATATATATATATATTTTTACTGGATAAGGAAAACACCAGGTATTTGTAAACCTTCCTGTATCCATTAGTTTCACTATCCCACTCAACATATTCAATGTTCTTATTAAAAAAAAAAAAAAAAAAGTAACACCCTCCAGACATTCTAGTATACTATGAACTGTCTTAATTATTATGCTTATAATGCATCGCTCCTGCTCCAGGAAGGCAACGCTTTGTACTGTTTCATTTATTACTCTACTTACAGCCTTAGTAGAGTGACTGGTAGAAGGCAATATAGAAATACATGTTATCTGTGATTTTGTGCTTGATATCCCCTCTGGGGGCACAAAGAACAAAATTTTAAAGTGCAAAATGTAATACTGACTGTCAAGAAAATATATTGCATAATTTTTCTAAAGCCCTATGTAAGGCATATTTTACATTTTTATTCCTCAAACTGTAGATCAAGGGATTCAACATGGGGATCACCAGGGTGTGAAATATGGAAGCCGCTTTATCAGTGTCAAAGGACTGACTGGACTTGGGCTGCAGATACATAAAGATTAAAGTCCCACAGAACACTACTACCACAGTCAGGAGGGATCCACAGGTGGAGAAGGCCTTGTGCCTGCCCTCAGCTGAGCTCAATTTGATAATGGATACAATTATAAGTGTGTAAGAAACAAGAACTATTAGAAGGGATGAAATCAAATCAAAAACAGATAAGATGAAAATGACCAATTTGATCTCGTGTGTGCCTAAGCAGAGCAAAGATAACAAGGGGAGACTGTCACAGTAGAAATGCCTGATGACATTGTGGTCACAGAAGGATAAATTAAAAATCTTTATGGTGACCAGAAGAGAAAAAAATGTGCTGTAGAGATAAGGGATTTCCACCAGCACAGAACACACCCCTCGTGACATGATGATGGTGTAGCGCAAAGGGTTACAGATAGCCATATAGCGGTCGTAGGACATTGCTGACAGAATAAACAGTTCAGTAGTTATGAACATAATAATGAAAACTAGCTGTGTAGCACAAAAATAACAGGAGATTGTATTTTCATCTACAACAAAATTTACTAACATTTTGGGTCTCACGGCTGTTGAATAACCAAGATCAGTGATAGCCAGATGTCTGAGAAAAAAGTACATGGGTGTTTGTAGCCTGGAGTCCATCTTGGTGAGGATGATGATGCCCAAGTTGTCTACCACTGAGATCATGTAGATGGTGAGAAACAGCCCGAACAATGGTGCCTGCAGCTCTTGGCGGTCTGTGATTCCCATCAGAATGAACTCATTCAGCGCTGTTAGATTGTGTTTGTCCATCTAGGTATACCAGGAAACCTGTTCTGGGTAGAGACAGCAGCATCATCAATAGCTTTTATATAACATCACCTAGTAGATTTTTGGTATATAAAACCGATATGAATAGTATAAATCCAAACGTTCCATTTTAGGATATTTGAATACATACCCAACTCCCACAAATTTTACACACACACATACACATGTCCATATTAGATAGATTGAAGGATACATTAGTAGATAAATGAAATAAGAATGAATAATATGTTAATCCTTTAGGTGTTAGTACTTGGATATTTATTGTACTCTTCTTAAAACTTATGTCTTTTTCACATACCTAAAAAAAATACGTGGATACATTTTGAACTCTCTCCTTCAAAATATTATTTTATGAAAACTCGTATAAATAGATGGTCCAGGATGGAACAATCAACGTACTAGACAGGTCTTTGATAGACATATAATTGATCACAGTGGAAATTACTTGTCTTTATACACGAAAACATCTCTAGAGATATATGTATATAGATGCAACCTCTGCTATACCTCCATTTGTAATGCATACAATGTGGTGCTTTGGGCAAATAACATAAGTTATATGAATTTTTTTATCCACATCTGAAAAATCATATTCCAACTCTTTTTTGCAGGGTTGCTAGGAAGGATAAATGAGAGTTAAATTCTTCAATGTGTCTATAATAGTTGAAAATAACTCTAAAATAGTATGTGCCTAGTATTATTTGTTCTACCTATTTGTCTGTCTTTCTGTCTGCCTGTATATATACCATCTATCATTGTCATATATTGTTTTTTGATGTTGACAGTATTACTTGAAATAATAATAATACTTGAAATACTTGAAAGCATTATTATTTTTGTTAATTGTTTTGATCTTTAAGATATTTATAGGTATATTGTTCTGGACTGTGACCTAAGTTCTTTGCCACCATTTTCATGATGAATAGGTTCATTAAGATATTATCCTTGTAATTGACCCCAGCCCCATAGTCCATAACACCCATTCTAAGAATAAAGTGTCTAAAAGTGCCATTCTGTAGGTTACTTTCTCTTTTGGTCTACTTAAAATACTTACTCCTCCAGTTGGGCAATCATATGAGGAAATCTGACCAAACAGTGAAAACTTGATGCCATAAACTCCCCCTTTTAAAAAAGCATCCTCTACTTTATGAAAAAGAAAGTTTAAAAAGTCACAATATGATACAGTAGCATAGGAGAAGAAGAGAATGTACTGATGATGACGTCTGTGTGAATTACCAGAAGTTATTTAAAACCTTTTTGAACACAAAACATGCTATGTTAAACATTGGAACTCCTATGTGTCATGAGATATCACAGATAAATTCAACTACAGTCTTTAAAAAAATGTATCTGAATATACCACAGATGCTTTTAAAAATAAAATAATAACGCTGCAGGTTAATATAACAAAATTGTAGGTTGAAAACTTTGTGATCATCACTGCAGCGTAAGTATGTGTGTCTATCAATCTATCCACCCATATATCTATCTATCTATCTGTCTGTCTGTCTATCTATCTCTATCTGTTGTCTGTCTATCTATCTACCTAAATCACTACCAATCTATCCATCTACATATTTGTCTATATATCTGTTTATCTGACATGTATCTATTCCTAAATACTATGAGCAGAGCAGTTTCTGAGTAAATTATTAATCAGCAAATGCAGACATTAAACTTCATGACATTAAATTATAAAAGTGAATAAATGAAGTGCGTATTTATTTCATGTAAAACATATCAGGAATAATGTTGGAAAGCAGACAAATTGAATCAAAATTCTTAATATTTTTCTGGGGCTTTGCTATCTATGAAAAATGAGGCTGTGAATATGTCACTAAAATATTCTAGATATTAGTAAAATGTGGCAATGCTTAAAAAATTCTTCATTTTACCTGTAATGAATCTGTTTTGACACCCCATATGCTTCTGAACATGGCATAGTGGGAACAACTTATAGCATTCTCTCAGCCCTTGAGGCTCTCCCTGAGGAGATACCAAGCAATGTGTTAATTATGTCTGAAGCACCTGAAAGCTTAACAAAACATGGAGGATATTTGTTAATTTTCTAAACAAATTGTATTCACCAGGAAGTAAGCTTCTTTTAGATGCATTTCTTCATTTATTCTCAGTTAAGTTTCAATTTATCCATCCAAGGATCTACAATAAAATATTTACCTTTAGGTAAGACCCCTCAATATGCCTCCATTTACATGATGTCCTCAAATGGTATGAAATTAGTGAATTTCATAAACATAATGCATACTTTCTTTGTGTTTTTTTCCATGTTTTCACTATTGTTTTACCCTGGGGGCAGATATTAGTCACTGTGACACCTCCTATTATTGCAAGTTGTCTGTTTAAGACACCTCTCTTATTTTATTTTATTAGATTAACATATTCTATTTTATTAGCATGAATCAACACGAGAAGAAACAGTTACATACATCCATTTAAAACTGGAACATGGAATGTACAGAATATGAATCTTGGAAAATTGGAAGTTGTGAAAAATGAAGTGAAACACATGAAGATCAATATCCTAGGCATTAGTGAGCTGAAACGGACCGGTATGGTCCATTTTGAATTGGACAGTCACGTGATATACTACACCAGAATGAAAAACTGAAGAGGAATGACATCGTTCTTATTCTCAAAAATAACATTTCAAGACCTATCATGAAGTGAAATGCTGTCAGTGATA